>NC_090815.1:40629835-40953585 GCF_000390325.3 Nicotiana tomentosiformis
TGACGAGGTCGGGTCAAGGCCCTACCGGAGATAAATATAATAAATTAAACAGTAAAAGATATAAGTAAAGTTTATGATAATATAGTTAAATAAATTCTCAAAACTTTAACAGTTAAGGGAGCTCTCGGCTCAGAACAAGGTAAACACAATGGGGAATCTCCCGGGATACCGTCCCTAAGTTTCGAATAATTATACAGTACAGGGGGATCTCTCGGAATACGTCTGTAGTCCCAAAAGTAAATATACAGTGCTGAGAGATCTCCCGGAATACGTCCGTAGTCCCAATATAAATATGCAAGGCAGGGGGATCTCCCGGAATACGTCTGCAGTCCCAAAATAAATATGCAACGCAAGATAATATGACAGGTATGGCATCGAGTTATACAATTTAGACTAACACAGATAAGGAAAATAAGGGTCTAACTAAGCATGGCGCACAGAATTGCAAATAGGCAGTTAAAACACGTAAGCATGCTTCCCTAATCTAAACTAAACAATTTAAACGTATTAGTGCAATTTAATAAGGGAAAACAATATTTTAATGACTTAGAAAGGAAAACATGATTTTCTTTTTTTTTTGGGAAATAAATGCCCCTGTACGTACTCGTCACCTCACGTACATGGCGCCCACACATCAATTAATATCAAACATCCTAAGGGGAAGTTCTCCAACATAAGGTTAGGCAAGCCACTTACCTCGAACCGCTCAAATCAACTCGATTCCACGCTCTTGCAACGAGTATCAAACTCCGAATGGCCCGAATCTATTTAAATTAATTGCATAATGCAAATATTACTACAAGTAACTAATTTAACTAATTAATTCAAATCTAAAACGTGAAATTAGGAAAAACGCTCAAAGAGTCTCCCCGGGCCCACGTCTAGGAATCGGGTAAAAGTTATAAATTATGAACACACATTCACTCACGAGTTCACTCGAAGAAAAATCATCTAAATCCGACATCAAATTCCCATTCAAATCTCAGATTTTCAATTGGGGAACCTTTTCCCCCATTTCCAAACTTCTACCCTCAAATTCCTTAATTAGATGAGGAAAACAACAATAGATTAATGTATTATGATCAAAATAGAGACAACAATAGATTACTGTATTATGATCAAAATAGAGTTAGAATTAGTTATCCAATAGTCCTCCTTTAAAATCCCTCGAGAAATCGTCTCCCACCGAGCTCTAAATCGAATTTTGTGTTATGAAATTTCAAACCCTTGAAATCCCCATTTTTGCCCAGCGATCTTCGCACCTGCGGCCGTTTCTCGCACATGCTGTCCAAACGGCGCATCTGCGCATTTCATTAAAGTAGCTAGCTTCCGCACCTGTGCCCACGCTTCGCACCTGCGGGCTCACAGGTGCGGTCAAACTTGCGCACATGCGCTCCATCACCAGCCCCACCAGTTCTGCATCTACGCACTCCCTCCGCACCTGCGGCCTCCCTTCCGCAGGTGCGAAACACCAGAACCAGCAAAGGCACCAGATTTTTCTAAGTCCAATTTCATTCCGTTAAGCATCCGAAACACACCCGAGGCCCCCGGGACCTCAACCAAACCTACCAACCAATCCTATAACACTATACGAACTTAGTCGAGCCTTCAAACCACATCGAATAACACCAAAATCATGAATTAAGCATGGATTCAAGCCTAAGAATTTAGAATTTTTCAAATTCTACAAACGACCCTAAATCACATCAAATCTAGTCCAATTGACCTCAAATTTTACACAAGGGTCATAAATGACACTACGGACCTACAACCACTTTCGAAATTCCATTCCGAGCTCGATATCAAAATTTCCACTATCGGCCTAAATCGCCGAAGAACTAACTTTCGCCAATTCAAGCCTAAATCTACTACAGACCTCCAAAACATATTCCGGACACGCTCCTAATCCCAAAATCACTCAACGGAGCTAACGGAGTCGACAGAATTCCATTCTGGATCCGTCTTCAAACAGTTTTGACTACGATCCAAACTCTAAGGCTTAAACTCACAACTAGGGACTAAGTGTCCCAAAACTCTTCGAATTCCATAACCAATCACTCCGGAAAGTCTCAATAGCGGAAACAAACGTGGGGAAAGCAGATATTAGGGGATCGGGGCTCTAATTCTCAAAACGATCGGTCGGGTCATTACAGTTGGGCTACTCTCCCCGACACAAGCATTGCCCGAGACCTTGAGACCCATGGGAACTTTGAAATGTCGGGGGATTCGAATGGGGGCATCGAACTTGAGTGGAATTCTCTCCTTAGCTCTTAATTCATTGACATTTGTTATTCTCTTTGGGTTTAGTTTTTAATGACAACGAAATATGTTCAATGTGGATCATTTGCCATACATAACAACCACATTAGTATAACCTTCTTAGTGTTTAAATATTGTTAGTCATCTTTCCTTTATTCTTTGCTTGCATATTTCATGTATGAGCATGTATAAAGTATTATCTTTCTAATGACCTTCTCTTTTTTTTTGAACATATACAATGGCTTGGGCATGCTGAGTTCTTAAAGAACTCAGACCCAAATCTAGCATTGCTATATGTTGGAAGTCCAGAGTCAGATGTCGTCCCTGTTACTGCTGGGCTTGCCTCATTGAGGCCCAAAAACCAGAGTCCTTTCTCTCCCTTTATTCCTTATTTACTGCTTTCGCTATTCTATAGCTCTACTATGTTGTTGTCCTTTATTGTGTTCATGTTGTTTATCTCATATGTATATAACAATTATATATTGGATTAATTGCTTTACTTTATGTCTTAAGTCATATAAAATAACTTAGGCAAGCTTAAAGAACCTGGGATTAAAAGAACCATTAGTTAGTAATTAATCTTACATTCGTTAATTATAAGTTATTTATATTACTAATCTACTATGCTTTTTCAAGCCCAAAAGCCTAACAAAGGTGGTAGTCCCTCTTTCAAAAAAGAAAAGCTGAACTAAATCGCGAGTTTAACTTTCTAAAAGGAAATTAACCCCTTTTTCTAAGATCAAGGTGTTGCCGCTCAAAACAAGGATTTTAAAACGATTCCTTCAAGCCAATTATTTAAAGACCAAGGTATATCTTAGGCTTATTTTCGTACACCTTCACTAGAGTAATATGAACTCCCATACTTTAGGAACAAAGTGTTTTAACTTAGCTTTTCTTTTACACGTTTTCATACAAATACCACGTCTTTTAAAGTTATTTTTCAAGCATATATACATTAACATTATTTTTCAAAGATATAAAGGAAGAGTGTAGTATAATATATGGTATTATGCCCTAATATATGGTAAGCTACACTCTTTAAACATTAGTTAAGCATAATACAAAATAATTAGTCCCAAATCTAGTCCAAGTCCTATGCAGCTACCTCAGGTAGTTTTAAGGAGTGCCTAACACCTTCCTCTTAGAAGAAGAAGAACCCTTACCCATGATCTCACAGGTTAGCAGACTAATGAAGAATATGAACTTTAGTAATTAAATAGGTACCCTAGTATACCTTTAAATATTAGATGGCGACTCTCTTTTATCAACAATAGAGAAACCACAAGTTGAATCTTATTTTGACTCGTGCAAAATAGGGTGCAACAATGTCGTTCTCTGGTTGGATGGTTCGAGACCAAAAAGGCTAGATTATTGGGCATTGATTTGGTTCGTGATGCTTTGAAAGAGATTAAGGTGATTCAGGAGCGGCTTCGTACCACTCAGTCCATGAAAAAGAGTTATACATACCAGAAAGTTCGAGTTGTGAATTTCATGGAGGGTGAGAACGTTCTTATCTAAGTGTCGCCTAAAAGGGGGTGATGCGGCTTGGGAAGAAGGAAAAGTTGAGCCCGAGGTTTATTGGCCCATTTGAGATTTTGGAAAGAGTTGAGGAGGTTGTTTATAGGCTTGCATTGCCTCCTAGCCTAGCAGGGGTACATCTGGTATTTCATGTTTCTATGCTTTGGAAGTACCATTAGGAAGCTCACATGTTTTGGACTTAGCACGGTGCAGCTTGATGAGCATTTGACCTATGAGGAAGAGTCGGTGACTATTCTAGACCGGCAGGTTCAAAAATTATGATCTAAGAGTTTTTCTTCTGTGAAAGTGAAATGGAGAGGTCGTCGATTGAGGAGGCAATGTGGAAGTCTGAGTCCGATATGAGGAGTAGATACATGTACCTTTTTACCTGTCTAAGTACATTTTTGTGTTCGTTCGATGATGAACGTTTCTTTTAGAGGTGGAGAATGTGACGACAATATAGGTTGTTTTGAGTACTAGCTCCTTTTTTATGTTCTGAGACCTTCCATAGCTTTATTTGATGATATATGACTTGCGTGCGTGGTCGTGTCGTTATTCAGAAAGCTTATATGTGAAAATTTAAAGAAAATATAATTTTGGTTTTTAAAAATGACTTGAGTTGACCACGGACAACGTTTTTGGTAAACAATCTCGGATCTGTATTTTGACGATTCTGGTAGGTGTTTATGATATTTTTAAACTTTTAAGTATATTTGGTTAGGGTCCCAGGTGACCCGAGGGCGTTTCGGCGTATTATGTAAAAAATTAGAAAATTAAGTTTCAAAGTTTAAATCTTGAATCTTGATGCTCGATACTTGATATTTGATGTTATTTTGATGATTTGAGATAGCGAGCAAGTTTGTATGATATTATTATACTTGTGGGAATGTTCGTATTGGAGCCTGAGCGGCTCGGATGAGTTTTAGATATGTTTTGGAGTGTTTTTGGACTGTTAAGGAAATCTGGTGCAGTTGGGTTGCAGGTCCCGCAAATGCGAGCTTCGCTTTTGCTAAATCAGGATCGCATTTGCGGAATGGGAGGGGAATTGAAGACTTCACTTTTGCAAAGAAAGCATCGCATTACTTGCTTCCATTTTACTTTATTAGGTATACTGAATTGTCTTAGAGACTTTATCCGTTTAGTTCCCTTTTTGCGTTAGTTGTGAGATACGTCGTAATTGGTTGTAGTATTGTACATGTATACTATATATAGGATCGGATTGCATGCCGCAGCGGTATTGATATTATACATGGGATGAGATTGAACGCCACAACGGTATTGATATTATATATGGGATCGGGTTACACGCCACAACGGCATTGATATTATATGTGGATCGGGTTGCGCGCTGCAATGGAGAAGTTGTATTATGGTTATTCTTGGTTGTAGGTTTCCCTTACCGTATTGTGTTGTTAAACTATGTAGTGATGGCATTTTGGGGCCCTCTGTTATATATTACTTTTTCTGCTTTTCATGTTAATTGTTGTTTCTCTATTCCGTTATTGTTATTTGGATTATATCCGTACAGGTTATAGTGAGTGTCTTGTCATAGCCTCGTCACTACTTCATCAAGGTTAGGCTAGGCACTTATAAAGTACATGGGATCGGTTGTACTCATACTATACTTCTGTACTTCTTGTGCAGATATCGGTGTTAGTCCCAACGGCGTGTTACGGAGATAGATTGAACCCGTCCTTTAGAGACTTGAGGTAGAGTTGCACGGCGTTCGCAAACCCTGAAGTCCCCTTACTGTCTATTTCACTGTTTATTTCATTTCATACAGTTGTACTTTATTTTAGACTCAGTTTGTAGTATTCTAGTCGCTCATGTACTTGTGACACCAGCTTCTGCGTTTAGACTAGACTGTGTTGGTTTCAGATTATTATATTATAAAGTGTTTCTGTCTTAACCTCTTAATACTTTACTTTTAAATAATTGAATTGAATGAATGTTTAACTAATATTGGCTTGCCTAGCAAGCGGTTGTTAGGTTTCATCACGGCCCCGTGGTTGGGATATTGGGTCGTGATAACTTCAAATAGTTTACTGCCAACCAATTGATTCTAAGAATAATTAAATATAGAATAATTGAATAGTTCAAATAATTGATCGTCAATCCATTGACCTTAAGTATAAATAAACATCAAATAATTGATCATCAATCTTTTGCTTCTACAAATAATTTAACCTATTGATTTAGTGACAATCGATATCAAACATCTTGATATAAGTTTCAAACAATTGTGTTAGATGTTTAAAACAATATGGTAGTTGTTTAAACTTCTATCAGGATGGTAGAAGTTAGACGGTAGTTAATGGTGAAAAAGAATACAATGGCATAATAACATCAACATCAATATCAAACTACCATTACTACAAAAAAATACGGTAATTGTTAATACAAACCTAAAGATTATTTTGTTCTCCAATGACATCAACATTAAATTATCAAACAAGTACAACAATAAAGCCATTAAGCCACAGTAGAGTTGTTTGTTCCATCAGTTCTCTACTTGCATGTAGTTCTTTTTTGACCAGTTTCTTTGCATATGGAGCATCTATTTTGCTTTTTTATTATTTCCCCGCTTGTTGAAATCCGCTTTGTATTCCTTCTTCCCTTTTTAATTTCACATGGAAGTGGAGGTATATTTCTCTCAATAAGATCAGGAGCCTCCTCTCAACATTCTTCAGAAGGCACCATATTAAATTTTATGACATATGTATTCATGTATGTAATAATAAAAGTCAAAAGTATAACTCCAAACTCAACTCTAAGGGCTACCATAGCGTGTGGATAATGTATTTTGTCTCGGTCAAACTCTATACAAAAATATATTTTGTTGTGTAGATCAATCTTTGCAACCGTACCATGACTGGTGACGTTGAACACATGTTGTCTTATTGGATATACCAATAGGTTGTTGCCCAAAATCACATTTTTATTAATCTTCTTTTTTAACTGAAGGGACACAAATTGTTAGAGTGTCATGGAACTTTATATGCCTCTCATGGAATTTTGAGCAAACCTCCTGTTAATAGCATCAAATAGGGCAGTGATGAGGAATTCTCTTTCTAGTAGGAACACGGAGTTAACATACTCGGAAATATTTTTGGTCAATACTTTATACCTTAAATAATAATATACAAGACTTTTTAAGAATTTGAAATATAAGCAACAAGGGTTAAATATCTTGCAGATGTTTCAAACATCACAAGAGATATTGGAAACATCTTCATGAATGTTTGAAACATCTCGTAAGATGTTTGAATTGGGAAGTCTAGTAACTTATTTCATGTGAAGCTTGAAATATCTTAAGATATGTTTAAAACATCTTAAAAGATGTTTGAAATACCTTAAGAGATGTTTCAAATACCTTAATGGATGTGTCAAACATCTTAAAGAATGCTTTAAATATCTTCAAAAATATTTCACCTGGGAAGTTTATACTAACTTACTTGTTTTCTTGAAAGTGCGCCCTACTGCATTTGTGAAACCCAACATCATCCTCCAGATATTTGGCGATTCTCACATTGTTATTTTTTATTTGTAGAAAATGATCATTGAACTCATCCATCATATACGCTTTATATGCAAAATAATAATGGTGAAATAAATCTCCGCAATAAAATATTATGCGAATATTATTAGCAAGATGCCTCATGCAAAATTTGTGATGAACCTGAGGGTAAAATTTTGAGATCCCATTTGCTATGCTTTTGTGCCCATTACAAATTATTCATAACTCAAAATTGCCGGGGTGTATGCTGGCCAATTGTTAAAAAGATATTCATATGTGGCATCACACCCCTTGCCTACTATACAAAATACCAAAGAAAAATATGATTCTCTGAATCTTGTGCTACGATAGACAACAACACTCTACGATGCTTTCCCATAAAAAATGTCCCATCAACGGCTAAGACTTTCCTCATAAATAAACATCCCTGAATCCAAGCTTCATAAACTACCAAAAGGTACTGGAACCTCCTATATTTATCAAGCTTCAGTGCCATTTTGTTTCCTTCATTTGCTTTAGTATTGATTTGGTACTGGGCACTCAGCCCATTTCTATTCCCCTGTATCGTATGGCACCGACGAAGTTGAAGGAGTTGAAAGGACAACTTCATGAACTCCTTGATAAGGAGTTTATTTGACCTAGTGTCTCACCTTGGGGTGAACCGGTCCTATTTGTGAAGAAGAATGATGGTTCCATGAGGATGTGCATTGATTATAGACAGTTAAACAAGGTCACTATCAAGAACAAGTACCCTTTGCCACGTATTAATGACCTATTTGACCAGTTTCAAGGGGCGACGGTGTTCTCCAAGATTGATTTGAGGTCGGGTATCAGCAGTTGAAGATTCGGGATTCGGATATTCTTAAGACAACTTTTAGGACCCGATATGGCCATTATGAGTTCTTAGTGATGTCTTTTGGGCTGACCAATGCCCCAGCAGCATTCATGCATTTGATGAACAGTGTATTCCATCCCTATTTAGACTCATTCGTTATTGTATTCATTGATGACGTCCTGGTGTACTCTCGTAGACAGGAGGAGCATCCTCAGTATCTGAGGATTGTGTTACAAAGGTTGAGGGAGGAGAAGCTCTATGCAAAGTTCTCCAAGTATGAGTTTTGGCTCGGTTCAGTAGCATTATTGGGGCACGTGGTGTCTAGTGAGGGTATTCAGGTGGATCCAAAGAAGATAGAGGCACTGCAATGTTGGCCTAGACCATCCTCAGCCACGGAGATTAGGAGCTTTCTTGGTTTGGTGGGATATAACCGTCGCTTTGTGGAGCAATTTTCATCTATTGCATCGCCCTTGACCAAATTGACCCAAAAGGGTGCTCCATTCAGGTGGTCGGATGAGTGTGAGGAGATCTTTCAGAAGCTCAAGACTTCCTTGGCCACGGCTCCAGTGTTAGTTCTGCCATCAGCTTCAGGTTCTTACACTGTGTATTATGATGCCTCGATGATAGGCATTGGATGTGTTCTGATCCAGGAGGGTAGGGTGATTGACTATGCCTCGCGCTATTTAAAGACTCATGAGAAAAACTATCATGTCCATGATCTTGAGTTAGCAGGCATTGTTCACGCCTTAAACATTTGGTGTCATTATTCGTATAGGGTTCATTGGGAAATCTATACTGATCACCAGAGTTTGCAGCATTTTTTTAAGCAGAAGGATCTTAATTTGCGTCAGCGGAGATGGTTAGAGCTTCTTAAGGACTATGATATCACAATTTTGTACCCTCCGGGGAAGGCCAATGTGGTGGCCAATATTTTGAGTCGTGGGGCGGAGAGTTTGGGGAGTTAAGCATATCTTCTGGCTGTAGAGAGACCCTTGGCATTGGATATTCAGGCCTTAGCGAGACAACTTGTTAGATTGGATATATCGGAGAAGAGTCGGGTATTGGCTTGCGTGGTCTCCAGGTCTTCTCTTTATGACTGTATCAGGGAGCGTCAGTATGATGACCCCCACCTGCTCATTCGTCAGGACAGGGTCCGGCAAGGTGATGCTAGGGATGTGACTATTGGTGATGACGGCGTGTTAAGGATGTAGGGCCTGATATGTATGCCTAATGTAGATGGGCTTCGTTAGTTGATTCTTGAGGAGGCCTACAGCTCGCGGTATTCCATCCATACAGGTGCCGCGAAGATGTATCAGGATTTGAGACAACACTATTGGTGGAGGCGGATGAAGAATGATATAGTTGGGTTCGTAGCTCGGTGTCTCAACTGTCAGCAAGTTAAGTATGAGCATGAGAGACTGGGTGGATTGCTTCAGAGATTAGAGATCCCAAAGTGAAAGTGGGAGCGGATCACCATGGACTTCGTAGTTGGGCTCCCACGGACTTCGAGGAAGTTCGATACTATTTGGGTCATTGTGGATCTACTGACCAAGTTATCGCACTTCATTCCAGTTGGTACTACTTACACTTCGGAGTGGTTGGCTGAGATTTATATTCGAGAGATTGTTCGCCTGCATGGTGTCCCAGTTTCCATCATTTCAGATAGAGGTACTCAGTTTACATCGTAGTTTTGGAGGGCCGTGCAGCAAGAGTTGGGTACTCAGGTTGAGTTGAGAACAACTTTTCACCCTCAGATGGATGGACAGTCCGAGCGCACTATTCAGATATTGGAGGACATGTTGCGCGCCTGTGTCATTGACTTTGGGGCTTCATGGGACCAGTTTCTGCCGCTCACGGAGTTTGCATATAACAACAGTTATCAGGCGAGCATTCAGATGGCTCCGTACGAGGCTTTATATAGGAGGAGGTGTAGATCTCAAGTAGGATGGTTCGAGCCAGGTGAGGCTAGGCTCTTGGGTACAGACTTGGTCCAAGATGCATTAGACAAGGTGAAATCGATTCAGGAGCGGCTTCGCACGGCGCAGTCTAGGCAGAAGAGCTATGCGGACAGGAAGGTCCGTGATGTGTCTTTCATGGTCGGGGAGAAGGTGTTGCTGAAGGTATCACCCATGAAGGGTGTTATCAGGTTTGGGAAGAGGGAAAAGTTGAGTCCCCGATTCATTGGGCCTTTTGAGGTGCTTCAGAGGGTAGGGGTGACTTACAAGCTTGCCTTGCCACCCATCTTATCGAGTGTGCATCAAGTGTTTCACGTTTCTATTCGGAAGTATATTGGAGATCCGTCCCATGTTTTGGATTTCAGCACGGTTCAGTTTGATGGTGATATTACATATAATATAGAGCCGGTGGCCATTTTGGATCGGCAGGTTCGGAAGTTGAGGTCAAAGGATATAGCTTCAGTGAAGGTACAGTGGAGAGGTCAGCTTGTGGAGGAGGCCACTTGGGAAACCGAGCGGGAGATGTGGAGCAGATATCCACACCTATTCGAGACTCCAAGTATACTTCTAGTCTCGTTCTAGGACGAACGTTTGTTTAAGAGGGGAGGATGTAACGACCTGGCCGGTCCAGAGTAGTTTCGGAGTGAATTGAGACACTTAGTCTCTTTGAGATAAGCTTAAGTTCGAAAAGTCAATCGAATGTTGACTTATGTGTAAACGATCTCGAATTTGGATTTTGATAATTTCGTTAGGTGATTTTTGACGCAGGAGCGCGTCCGGAACGTGATTTGGAGGTCCATAATGGAATTAGGCTTGAATTGGCGAAAGTTGGAAATTTGGCGATTTTGGTCGGCAGTGAAAAATTTGATATCGGGGTCGGAATGGATTTCCAGAAGTTGGAGTACGTTCGTAGTGTCACTTGTGACATGTGTGTATATTTTGAGGTCATTCGGTCGTGGTTTGGTAGGTTTCGGCGTCGTTTGCGGAATTTGGAAGTTTGAAAGTTCTTAGGCTTGAATCCGAGGGTAATTTGGTGTTTTGATGTTGTTTTAAGTGGTTCGAAGGTTCGACTAAGTTCGCATGGGGTTATATGACTTGTTGGCATGTTTGGTTGAGGCCCCGAGGGCCTCAGGTGTAATTCGGGTGGTTAACGGATCAAGTTTGAAGTTTGGAGAATTAATGAAGTTGGCATGTTGCTGGTGTAATCGCACCTGCGAGGGTATTGCCGCAGATGCGATGCCGCAAGTGTGGTAGGATGGACACAGGTGCGGGAGTGTGTTGGACTGGGGAGAACTGCATGTGTGAGTGGGTGTGTGAATCTGCGAGCCCGCAGAAGCGGAAGAGAGGAGGTCAAGCAGTGGCCGCAGGTGCGAGGTCGTTTTCGCACCTGCGAGGTCGCAGAAGCGGATAGGGAGCATAAGTGCGGAGTTGGGGACTTAAGTGATTTTTCGCAGATGCGGAGGTTATTATGCAAAAGCGAGACCGCAGGTGCGAAATGCCTGGGCAAAACCTATAAATAGAAGACTTCCCAAATTTTTGTTCATTTCCACCATTTTCAAGTCGGACCTTGGAACTTTTGGAGTGATTTTGAAAGGGATTCAAGAATTTATTTGTGAGCCCGAGGGGCTGGAGAGGTTAGTGACTGAGGTAGGGCCTGAGTGTCGTGTTGAAAGCTATCTGAGATATATTGGATCGGGCTACACGCCGCAGCAATATTGGATCGGATTGCACACCGCAACAAGTCTTTGGGCCATATATCGGATCGGGTTGCACGCCGCAGCAATATATGGATCAGGCTGCACACCACAACAGTATTGGGTCGGGCTGCACGTCGGAGCAATATATAGCGCTTGGGCTATAGGAGCCCCTCCGGAGTCTGTACACCCCCAGTGAGCGTAGGTACCTTTGATTTTGAGTATTGAGGCTGAGAGCCGAGTGATTGAGCTGTTGAGATAGATGAGTGACAGTAGCCCTGTGAGGCTGTACTTGCTCTTATTTTTGTTGTTGCACTTCGTTGCTAATTTTTGTTGTTGTGAAACTTTCTGGAGGGCTTATATTGTTGTACCTGAACTCGAAATGTTTTGATTTAAAACACCAAATGAAAGCATGCCTACTTTTCTTGCCGAAATTACTAAAATGAACTGAAATTATGTAGCTCGTAACTGCTTCTTAGTTCATTATTTAATTTTGTTACATACTGAGTTGGAAGTACTCACGTTACTCCATGCACCTTGTGTGCATATTCAGGTGTGACTGGACATAGAGGTCATTGAGTTCGTGCGCAGTTGATCTTTCGGAGATTTACGAGGTAGCTACTGGCGTTCGCAGACCTTGTGCTCCCTCCTCATTATCTTTCTTTCTCTGTATTAATATCTAGACGCAGACTATTGTAGACATTGTATTTTAGATTGAGAGTCTAGTTGCTCATGACTTAGTGAAACCTCGATATCGGGCTATTTTTCCGCACTTATGTTTTATTTGGGTTTTACCCCCGTATTTATGAGAAACTCCAGTTATTTTAAATGTCTTAATTCTTCTCTGTTAAATTTGGAAAGTGTTTTGGAAAGGTCGGCTTGCCTAGTACCACGAAAGGCGTCATGACGACGGGCTAGGTTTTGGGTCATGACAAGTTGGTATCAGAGCCTAGGTTACATAGATCTCACGAGTTATGAGGGGGTTTAGTAGAGTCTTGCGGATCGGTTTAGAGATGTCTGTACTTATCTTCGGGAGTCTACAGGACCTTAGGAAACTCCATATTCTTAAATTGTTGTCGTGTGAATCTGTTGACTCTAGTAACTAAACATCTGTTATTTCATTCTCTCACAGATGGTGAGGACTCGTACTACCGGTCAGGGGGGCCAGCCACCAGTAACACCAGCCAGAGCCGCGAGAGGCCGAGGCCGCGGTAGATGTCGTGGTAGGGGTAGAGGTGTATCCCGCACAGCAGCTGGGGAAGTACCTGCAGATCGAACCAGTTTCCCCAGATCAGGACCAGATTCCAGTTGTTGATGCATCAGCTCAGGCACCACATGTTCCTATTGTGATTCCAGGCCTTCAGGAGGCCTTAGCTCAGATTTTGACCGCGTGTACCAGCCTTACTCAGGCGGTCTCTGATCCGGCAACAGCAGCCACTTCTCAGGCCGGTGGAGGTGCTCAGACTCCTACTGCTCGCACACCAGAGCCGGTGGTATAGGGACTCCAGACACCGGGGGCACCACTCGCCCAGCCGGTTGCAGCTGCTCAAGTCTATGCGGTTCCTACGATGCCTGAGGATGAGCAGCGTAGATTGGAGAGGTTTGGGAGACTCCAGCCTCCATCTTTCAGTGGTGCAGAGGGAGAGGATGCACAGGGTTTCTTGGACAGGTGTCAGAGGATACTCCGTACAGCAGATATTCTGGAGACCAGTGCGGTCTCGTTCACTACCTTTCAGTTGGTGGGAGGCTTACGAGAGGCGTAGGTCGGTCGGCAGCACCCCTTACTTAGTAGCAGTTCTCTGTTATCTTTCTGGAGAAGTTCGTGCCTCAGTCCCACAGAGAGGAGCTGCGCAGACAGTTTGAGCAGCTTCGTCAGGGTGATATGTCTGTGACGCAGTATGAGATGCGATTCTCAGAGTTGGCCCTTCATGCTATCTAGTTGGTTCCCACGGACAGAGAGAGGATTATGAGGTTTATATATGGTCTCACTTTTCAGCTTCGATTGCTTATGACCAGAGAGAGAGAGTGTCTGGTGCTACTTTTGATAAGGTTGTCGACATTGCTCGGCAGATTGAGATGGTTCGCGGTCAGGAGAGGGTTGAGAGGGAGGCCAAGAGTCCTTGTGGACAGGGTGGATTTAGTGGTACTCCTTTTAGGGGTCAGTTACATCACAGTAGAGGCCGTCCATTCATACATGCTTATACAGCTCGTCTAGTACACCGTGGTACATCATCTAGCCATGGATCTCACAGTTATCAGCAGGGTCATTCATCTCTTGGTGCCCTTCCAGCGCAGAGTTCTTCTCGTGCTCCATCGGGTCAGGGTTTGTCTATACTAGGTCCTTCTGCTAGTTATCCCGATGCTCGGGGCTCCCTTCAGTCCCCAGCACCAGCACCGGGGTGTTGCTATGAGTGTGGGGAGTTTGGTCACATGAGGAGGGAGTGTCCTCGTCTAGTGGGAGGTCCCGCTCCGCAGAGGAGCCAGTCTATGTCATCAGCATCAGTTCCTCCACCACCAGCCCAGTCAGCTAGGGGTGAAGCCCAATCAGCTAGGGGTCTCCCGAGAGGGGGAGGCAGATCAGGGGGTGGCTAGGCCCATTTCTATGCTCTTCCTGCCAGACCAGATGCTATTGCTTCAGATGTTGTGATTACAGGTATTGTCTCAGTTTGTTACAGAGATGCCTCTGTATTATTTGTCCCTGGTTCCACTTATTCATATGTTTTCTCGTATTTCGCTCATTTTCTGGATATGCCCCGTGAGTCTTTAGTTTCATCTGTTCATGTATCTACTCCTGTGGGTGATACTATTATTGTGGACCGCGTATATCTGTCATGTGTGGTGACTATTGGGGATCTAGAGACCACAATGGATCTTTTGCTGCTCTGTATGGTCGATTTTGATGTGATATTGGGTATGGATTGGTTGTCTCCATGTCATGTTGTTCTAGATTGCCATGCTAAAATAGTGACGTTGGCGATGCCGGGGTTGCAGAAGGTTGAGTGGAGCGGTTCTATAGACTATGTTCCCAGTAGAGTGATTTCATACTTGAAGGCTCAGCGGATGGTTGAGAAGGGTTGTCTATCCTATTTGGCTTTTGTGAGGGATGTTAGTGCAGAGACTCCTACCATTGATTATGTTTCAATGATACGTGACTTTCTGGATGTGTTTCCTGCAGACCTGCCGGGCATGCCACCTAACAGGATATTGACTTTGGTAATGATTTGGTGCCGGGCACTCAGCCCAGTTATATTCCACCGTATCGTAAGGCACCAGCGGATTTGAAAGAGTTGAAGGGACAGCTTCAGGAACTCCTTGATAAGGGGTTTATTCGACCTAGTGTGTCACGTTGGGGTGTACCGGTCCTATTTGTGAAGAATAAGGATGGTTCCATAAGGATGTGCATTGATTACAGGCAGTTAAACAAGGTCACGGTCAAGAATAAGTACCCTTTGCCACGTATTGATGACCTATTTGACCAGCTTTAGGGGGCGAGGGTGTTCTCCAAGATTTATTTGAGGTCAGGGTATCACCAGCTGAATATTTGGGATTTGGATATTCTTAAGACAGCTTTCAAGACCCGATATGGCCATTATGAGTTCTTAGTGATGTCTTTTGGGCTGACCAATGCCCTAGCAGTGTTCATGCATTTGATGAACAGTGTATTCCAGTCCTATTTAGACTCATTCATTATTGTATTCATTGATGACGTCCTGGTCTACTCTCGTAGCCAGGAGGAGCATGCTCAGCATCTGAGGATTATGTTACAGAGATTGAGGGAGGAGAAGCTCTATGCAAAGTTCTCCAAGTGTGAGTTTTGGCTCGGTTAAGTAGCATTCTTGGGGCACGTGGTGTCCAGTGAGGGTATTCAGGTGGATACAAAGAAGATAGAGATGGTGCAGAGTTGGCCTAGACCATCCTCAGCCACGGAGATTAGGAGCTTTCTTGGTTTGACGGGCTATTACCATCGCTTTGTGGAGGGATTTTCATCTATTGCATCGCCCTTGACCAAATTGACCCAAAAGGGTGCTCCATTCAGATGGTCGGATGAGTATGAGGAGAGCTTTCAGAAGCTCAAGATTGCCTTGACCACAACTCCAGTATTAGTTCTGCCATCAGCTTCAGCTTCTTACACCGTGTATTGTGATGCCTCAAGGATAAGCATTGGATGTGTTCTGATGTAGGAGGGTGGGGTGATTGCCTATGCCTTGCGCCAGTTGAAGACCCATGAGAAGAACTATCATGTCCATGATCTTGAGTTAGCAGCCATTGTTCACGCCTTGAAGATTTAGCGTCATTATTTGTATGGGTTCATTGTGAGATCTATACTGATCATCGGAGTTTGCAGCATTTGTTTAAGCAGAAGGATCTTAATTTGTGTCAGTTGAGATGGTTAGAGCTTCTTAAGGACTATGATATCACTATTTTGTACCATCCAGGGAAGGCCAATGTGGTGGCCGATGCTTTGAGTCGCCAGGCAGAGAGTTTGGGGAGTTTAGCATATCTTCCGGCAGCAGAGAGACCCTTGGCATTGGATGTTCAGGACTTAGCAGGCCAGCTTGTTAGATTGGATATATCGGAGCCGAGTCGAGTATTGGCTTGCGTGGTCTCCATGTCTTCTCTTTATGACAATATCAGGGAGCGCAAGTATGATGACCCCCACCGGCTCGTTCTTCAGGATAGGGTCCGGCGAGGTGATACTAGGGATGTGACTATTGGTGATGACGGCGTGTTGAGGATGCAGGGCCGGATATGTGTGCCTAATGTAGATGGGCTTCGGGAGTTGATTCTTGAGGAGGCCCACAGCTCGTGGTATTCCCTCCATCCGGGTGCCGCGAAGATGTACCAGGACTTGAGACAGCA
Source organism: Nicotiana tomentosiformis (assembly GCF_000390325.3). Taxonomy (NCBI): domain Eukaryota; kingdom Viridiplantae; phylum Streptophyta; class Magnoliopsida; order Solanales; family Solanaceae; genus Nicotiana; species Nicotiana tomentosiformis. The sequence goes on from NC_090815.1 coordinate 40,646,474, forward strand.
CTATTGGTGGAGGCGGATGAAGAAGGATATAGTTGTGTTTGTAGCTCAGTGTCTCAACTGTCAATAGGTTAGGTATGAGCATCATAGACCGGGTGGATTGCTTTAGAGATTAGGGATCCCGGAGTAGATGTGGGAGCAGATCACCATGGACTTCATAGTTGGTCTCCCACGGACTTCGAGGAAGTTTGATGCTATTTGGGTCATTGTGGATCGGCTGACCAAGTCCGTGCGCTTCATTCCAGTTGGTACTACTTACACTTCGGAGTGGTTGGCTGAGATTTATATTCGAGAGATTGTTCGCCTGCTTAGTGTCCCAGTTTCCATCATTTCGGATAGAGGTACTCAGTTTACATGGCAGTTTTGGAGGGCCGTGCAGCAAGAGTTGGGTACTCGGGTTGAGTTGAGCATAACTTTTCACCCTCAGATGGACGGACAGTCCGAGCGCACTATTCAGATATTGGAGGACATGTTGCGCGCCTGTGTCATTGACTTTGGGGGTTCATGGGACCAGTTTCTGCAGCTCGCGGAGTTCGCATATAACAACAGTTATCAGTCGAGCATTCAGATGGTTCCGTACGAGGCTTTATATGGGAGGAGGTGTAGATCTCGAGTAGGATGGTTCGAGCTGGGTGAGGCTAGGCTCTTGGGTACAGACTTTGTCCAGGATACATTAGACAAGGTGAAATTGATTCAGGAGCGGCTTCGCACGGCGTAGTCTAGGCAGAAGAGCTATGCGGACAAGAAGGTTTGTGATGTGTATTTCATGGTCAGGGAGAAGGTATTGCTGAAGGTATCACCCATGAAGGGTGTTATGAGGTTTGGGAAGAGGGGCAAGTTGAGCCCCCAGTTCATTGGGCCTTTTGAGGTACTTCATAGGGCAGGGGAGGTGGCTTATAAGCTTGCCTTGCCACCCAGCTTATCGAGTGTGCATTCAGTGTTTCACGTTTCTATGCTCCGGAAGTATATTGTAGATCCGTCCCATGTTTTGGATTTCAGCACGGTTCAATTGGATGGTGATATGACATATGATGTGGAGTCGGTGGCCATTTTGGATCGGCAGGTTCGGAAGTTGAGGTCAAAGGATATAGCTTCAGTGAAGGTGCAGTGGAGAGGTCAGCCTGTGGAGGAGGCTACTTGGGAGATCGAGCGGGAGATGCGGAGCACATATCCACACCTATTCGAGACTCTAGGTATGCTTCTAGACTCGTTCGAGGACGAACGTTTGTTTAAGAGGGGAAGGATGTAATGACCCGGCCGGTCGTTTCGAGAGTTATATCCATGTTTACCCCATTTTTGCTTCTTATGTGTTCTTCAGTTATATTATGATATATCGGGTTAATTGGTTCGGGTCCGGAGTGGTTTCGGAGTGAATTGAGACACTTAGTCTCTTTGAGATAAGCTTAAGTTGGAAAAGTCAATCGGATGTTGACTTATGTGTAAACGATCTCGGATTTGGATTTTGATAATTCCATTAGGTGATTTTTAACTTAGGAGAGCGTCCGAAATGTGATTTGGAGGTTCGTAGTGGAATTAGGCTTGAATTGGCGAAAGTTTGAAATTTGGCGATTTTGGTCGGCAGTTTGATATCGGGGTAGGAATGGATTTCCGAAAGTTGGAGTACGTTCGTAGTGTCACTTGTGATGTGTGTGTAAAATTTGAGGTCATTCGGACGTGGTTTGGTAGGTTTCGGCGTCGTTTGCGGAATTTGGAAGTTTGGAAGTTCTTAGGCTTGAATCCGAGGGTAATTTGGTATTTTGATGTGGTTTTGAGTGGTTCAAAGGTTCGACTAAGTTCGCATGGGGTTATATGACTTGTTGGCATATTTGGTCGAGGCCCCGAGGGCCTCAGGTGTAATTCGGGTGGTTAACGGATCAAGTTTGAAATTTGGAGAATTGCTGAAGTTGACATGTTGTTGGTGTAATCGCACCTGTGAGGGCATTGCCACAGATGTGACACCGCAGGTGCGGTGGAACGGACGCAGGTGCGGGAGTGTGTTCGACTGGGGAGAACCGCAGGTGTGAGTGGGTGTGCGCATCTGTGAGCCCGCAGAAGCGGGTAGTTGCCCGCAGAAGCGGAAGAGAGGAGGTCAGGCAGTGGCCGCAGGTGCGAGGCCTTTTTCGCACCTGCGAGGTCGCAGAAGCGGATAGGGAGCGCAAGTGCAGAGTTGGGGACTTAAGTGATTTTTCGCAGATGCGGAGGTTATTACACAAAAGCGAGACCGCAGGTGCGCATTCTGAGCCGCAGGTGCGAAAAGCCTGGGAAGAACCTATAAATAGAAGACTTCGCGAATGTTTTCACATTTCCACCATTTTCAAGTCGGACCTTGGAACTTTTGGAGTGATTTTGAAGGGGATACAAAGGTTTTTCTGTGAGCCCGAGGGGCTGGAGAGGTTAGTGACTGAGGTAGGGCCTGAGTGTCGGGTTGAGAGCTATGTGAGATATATTGGATCGGGCTGCACGATGCAGCAATATTTGATCGGGTTGTATACCGCAACAAGCCTTCGAGCCATATATCGGATCGGGTTACACGCCACAGCAATATATGTATAAGCTGCACACCACAGTAGTATTGGGTCGGGCTGCACGTCATAGCAATATATAGCGCTTGGGCTGTAGGAGCCCCTCCGGAGTCTGTACAACCCCAGTGAGCGCAGGTACCTTTGATTGTGAGTATTGAGGCTGAGAGACGAGTGATTGAGTTGTTGATATATATGAGTGACAGTAGCCATGTGAGGCTGTACTTGTTCTAGTTTTTGTTGTTGCACTTCGTTGCTAATTGTTGTTGTTGTGAAACTTTCTAGAGGGCTTATATTGTTGTACCTGAACTCGAAATATTTTGATTTAAAACACCGAATTGAAAGCATGGCTACATTTCTTGCCGAAATTACTAAAATGAACTGAAATTGTGTAGCTCGTCACTGCTTCTCAGTTCCTTATTTAATTTTGTTACTTACTGAGTTGGAAATACTCACGTTACTCCCTGCACCTTGTGTGTAGATTCAGGTGTGGTTGGACGTGGAGGTCATTGAGTTCGTGCGCAGTTGATCTTTCGAAGATTTACGAGGTAGTTGTCGGCGTTCGCAGAACTTGTGCTCCCTCCTCATTATCTTTCTTTCTCTATATTGATATCTAGACACAGACTATTGTAGACACTGTATTTTAGATTGAGAGTCTAGTTGCTAATAACTTAGTGACACCCCGATATAGGGCTATTTTTTTGCACTTATATTTTATTTGGATTTTACCCCCGTATTTATGAGAAACTCCGATTATTTTAAATGTTTTAACTCTTTTCTGTTAAATTTGGAAAGTATTTTGGAAAGGTCGGCGTGCCTAGTACCACAATAGGTGCCATCACAATGGATTAGGTTTTGGGTCGTGACATTCTATTTCGTTTGAGCTTTGATTCTTTGTTGTGATATTTCCATGGGTGTTTTGAGGCTTTAGATAAGTTTGAATAATGTATTTGTACTTTTTGGTATGATTGGATGGGGTCCTGAGGGGCTCGGGTGTGTTCTAGCTTATTGGTTTAGAGACTAGTTAAGTTAAGGATTTAAAATTTGACCACGGTCAATATCGGGTTAAGACGACCTCTTTTCGGTGCAGGCTTGTAGCATGTTTTATGATTGAAATGCATATATGGTTTGTATTCGGGAGGTGCCGAATGAGGTTTGGGCACTAAAACGAAGATTTTTCAATTGCTGATTTTCTGGTGCAACAATTCCGAAAATACAGGTTATGATCCTGAGTTCGTCCATAAATTTCAGACTTACTTTAAAACTTCAAAACATCATATCTCTCTCGTTTTAAGGTCAAATTGGGTGATTCAAAAAGCTATCTTGGGTGAAATTTTATAAGGATTATATTGGGCTTATCAAAAGTGATTTTTGGGATCATCTAACATCTGACTCAGGCTAGGAAAATTGTTGTATGTTTTTATTTATTTTGGGATTTAGTCATTTTTTCTCATAAAGTTTTGGAGATCGGGAAGAGGCAATTTTTGAGCAGATATTTTTCACTACTTTATGGGTATGTAATTTCTACTTGGGTTTAGTTATATATAAATATTGATTCCCCATGAATTTCTACATCTAAAACATAATTTTTTAAAGTGAAATTAGGGATTTTGGCAAAACTTTTCTAAAGTGAAAAATGGAGATTTGAACCCCGATTTGGAGTTGGTTTTGGATGAAACTTGTATATTTGGACTCGTATTCAAATAGATATTTGGAATTTGTGAGTTTTGTCGTGTTTCAGAGTCTGAACCCGGATTGACTTTTTGATTGACTTTGAGTATTTGATTAATTCGACCTTTATTGTTTGGGGTTGTTCCATATGGCTTCATTTGATGTTATTGAGTTGTTTTTGGCTAGATTCGAGCCGTTTGGAGGTGAATTCGCACGGAAGGTATTTTTAGAGTATTGATTTGGCTTGTTTGAGGTAAGTGTCTTCACTAGCTTTGGTTGAGAAAATTTTTCTTAATAATTGATATTGTTTGCTACATGCGAGGGTGATGTATATATGAGGTGAAGAGTGTATATATATGTGTCATGTGTATTTGTGCTCGGGATAGATTCTAGATTACTCTATGCCTTGTTTAATTGTGTGTTCTACTTGATTCTATGTATTATTCAAATAATTGACTACGTGAGCATAATAAACCATGCTAGAGCTAATGTTAAGGTTGTTGGTTCCTCCGTTTGAACATGATGAACTAATCTTGATATTTATGCTATACTTGCCTCGGACGTAGATACATGTATGTTATGAACATACATCCATACTTGTTATGATGTTGTGCCTTGATTGGGGTGCTAGACACACATGTGATCATTTGTATGACTACTTGAACTTGATTGCTAAATTGATTTAGCCATAGTCATGCTTTATATGTTGAACCCCCATCCGCATTCATTTATTTTCCACGTCCTTGTGTATGTTATTGATAAATTATGAGTGTATGTCTCTGATGATGATTTGGCTCATTGCATTGTTGTGATTATGGTACATGCGGATATGTTGGGAGGCTTGGTTGGGTGTGGCACGAGGTTTTTACCGTGCTATTATGATAGATATTGTTATTGTGTCAGGGTGGAGCGATACGGGCGGATATTGTTATTGTGTCAGGGGCGAAGCAATAAGGGTGGATATTGTTATTGTGATAAAATATGGAGTACGAGGGTGACATTCTCGAATATGCATGTCAATCCTTTATGTTGGTCATGCATTTTTACATGATTTTTATGTTGCATTTAATATGCTAATGCTATGCCTTTGTTATACTTGTGTGTGAGATACAAGTGTCGCAGAGAAAATTTTAAACTCTACGAATTTTGAGTCCAAACTAGTTTAAATAACGTCAATCGTCCTCCAATGATGTATATTGCCTTATCTATGTATTTTTAACGAATTTCAACCATAGACATTAATTTTGATAGTGATTTCCCCTTGAATAATTATTGTCTTTGTAAGGATGGTTACTAATCAATCTTTTTCTCAAATACAAGCATCCAGTTATAGAACCATCGAATTGAATAAACCAAAAAGGAGAGAGGAAAAGAGATGACAGGAAGGAGAATTAATTTTACAAACATATAAATAACATGTTGTCTTAGTTACATCTATACATATTAATATAAAGCAGGGCAATTAAAAAGTTACGTGGCACCTCTATATGATCAAGAAAGCCATTTATCTTTTTTCTCATTTTTTTGCTTCTTTTTTTTTTTTTTTTTTGCGTGTTCAATATCTGTTTTCTACTTCCATAATGTAACGGTGCATGCATTACTCCATATAATTTAAGAGGCCGCCATTCAATTTTGCGTGAAACGGTGTATTAAAGAATATTTAACGCAGCCCGTTTCAAAGAAAAGGCAAAGAGGGCCTCTTTGTTTTCCATTAGACTCCATGTATAAAATGAAAACATATCCGAAAAGACAAGAAATACCATCTATTTGTGCCTCTAGCCAGTTAGTCGAAGTACACGCTAGATCAAACCAAAACCCCAATATTCTTTAGGCTTCCAATCCTTCTACTTGGACACTAGTTTTTGTGCTTGTAAGCTTGGTATGATAAATTTATGAGTTTTTTTCGTGTTGATTTGATGAAATAATATACGTTTTGTTTGATTATATTAAATATGTAAAAAGTTAGTAGTTCTTTTCCTATTGATAGTGACAAGTTTTTTCAGTGCCGTTGTTCAATTTTTGGTAAATATAATAATTTTTGATTGGTGATTAATTTAATATGTCATGGTACGTGGTTTAATCAATTTATAAACTGAAAGTTTTCTATTTCACTATGTTGATAAGTGAGAAGTAATAATATGGCATGTGTTTGTTTCCTCGGGATTTTGACTGCGATGACTATATCCAGGTATGAATAAAATTCACAATTGAATATATCAGGCTTTTTTTCCTCCATTCTTTTCACCAATTTATGTTTAAAATTCAAAAACCCTTTATTAATATGTAGTTATGTACTGCTTGAAATCCAGGGTGTAAGAAAATTTCAAGAGGATTTAGTGCTATATGAAAAAGAAGGTTGAAAAAGCTCTACTTTCATGGAGGAAGTCCGAGGGGTCAGGATCGAAAAGTGAAGTCGAAGAAGTTTGAGATATTTTTGTTCCAATCTCTTAGGGATGTTCTTCGGTTTCTCAGAAGGTTAGTAATAATCTATCGAAATACACTTGGGTTTGAAAGGATTGTCATAACTTATTTATATTCTGATCAGTCACAAAAATGGTGAAAATTTTAGACTTGGAATCTGCAGATTTGAAACATTCAACAATTGTTACGACCCAAAATCTAACCCGTCGTGCATGATGGCACCTATCGTGGTATTAGGAAAGCCGACACATTTCCAAAACACATCGATATTTCATTTAAAAGATAAGTCAAAGCTTTTCATAATAAAATCTTCATAATAGAGTTCAACTCAAAATAGAAATGCGGAAAAGATAGCCCGACATAGGGGTGTCACTAAGTCATGAACATCTAAACCAGACTAGAATCAGAGTTTGCAATGTTCCAATAATACCCAAACAGAAAGAAAAGATAATAATAGAGGAGAATCAAGGGCTGCGGACGCCGGCAGCTACCTCGTATGTCTCCGACAACCACAAGTGCATGGACTCAACGATCTCTGCGAACAGTCTCACCTGAATCTGCACACAAGGTGCAGGGAGTAACGTGAGTACTTCCAACTCAGTAAGTAACAAAATTAAATAAGGAAGTGAGAAGCAGTGACGAGCTACACAAATGCAGTTCATTTCAATAATTTCAGCAAGAAAAGTAGGCATGCTTTCAATTCGGTGTTTTAAATCAAAACATTTCGAGCTCAGGTATAACAATATAAGTCCTCCAGAAAATTTCACAACAACAACAATTAGCAACGAAGAGCAACAGCAAAATAAGAGCAAGTACATCCTCACAGGGCTACTGTCACTCATCTATCTCAACAGCTCAATCACTCGGCTCTCAGCCTCAATACTCACAATCAAAGGTACCTGCGCTCACTAGGGGTGTACAGACTCCGGAGGGGCTTCTACAGCCCAAGCGTTATATATTGCTGCGGCGTGCAGCCCGACCCAATACTGTTGCGGCGTGCAGCCCGATCCATATATTGCTGCGGCGTGCAGCCCGATCCAAGTACTGATGCGGCGTGCAGCCCGATCCAATATATGGCCCGAAGGCTTGTTGCGGCATGCAATCCGATCCAATATTGCTGCGGTGTGCAGCCCGATCTAATATATCTCACATAGCTCTCAACCCGGCACTCAGGCCCTATCTCAGTCACTAACCTCTCCAGCCCCTCGGGCTCACAGAATATCATAATAACCAGCCCAAACAGGGAATACAACAAGTATCAACAAGAAACAAGAGAAAACAAAGATATAACACACAATAAGACTATGACTGAGTACAAGACAGCAATTAACAGTCAATTCAACAAGTATACGACCGTTGCGGGTCCTAATAGTGATATCATATGGCCTAAGTATGGTTTCTAATATGAAAGGCAGTCAATTGCTCAAAGACAAGGAAAAACAAGTAATAACAATGGCCATTCGACTTTACAGTCTCACGAAACGGACCAAGTCACAATCCCTCACTGTGTACGCTCGCACGCCCGTCACCTAGCATGTGCGTCACCTCCAAATATTCGCATCGTACAAATTCTCGGGATTTTATACCCTCAAAACTAGATTTAAGACTGTTACTTACCTCAATCCGAGCAAAAGTCCTACTCTGCAATGCCTTTGCCTATCAAATCGGCCTCCAAATGTCCCGAATCTAGCCACAAGCAACACAATATGATCAATATAGGCTAAAGGAATCAATTCCACAAGAAAAATATTAAATTATAGCCAAAATTCGAAATCGGCTCAAACCCGGCCCCCGGGCCCACATCTCGAAATCTGACAAAAGTCATACAACTTGAAAGCCATCCACTCACGAGTCTAACCATACAAAATTTATCAAAATCCGACCTCATTTAGTCCCTCAAATCCTCAAATTACCCTCTCCAAAATTCCAAGCCCTAACCCCCTATTTTCACTCCTAAATACCACTAATTAGATGAGAAAACAACGAAAAATACCATAGTTAGGAGCGTTAGAGCTCAAGCAACTTACCTCACTGAAAAACCCTTGAATCCCCTTCAGAAACACTCCAAAAGCTCCAAGGTCCGACTTGAAAATGGTGGAAATGAGCAAAAATTTGCGAAGTCTTCTATTTATAGGTTCTGCCCAGGCTTTTCGCACCTGCAGCTCAGAATGCGCACCTGCGGTCTCGCTTTTGCTCAATAACCTCCGCATCTGCGGAAAATCACTTAAGTCCCCAACTCCGCACATGTGCTCCCTATCCGCTTCTGCGACCACGCAGGTGCGGAAAAGACCTCGCACATGCGGCCACTGCCTGACCTCCTCTCTTCCGCTTCTGCGGCAACTACCCGCTTCTGCGGGCTCGCAGATGCGCACACCCACTCGCACCTGCGGTTCTCCCCAGTCCAACACACTCCCGCACCTGCGTCCGTCCCACCGCACCTGCGGCAATACCCTCACAGGTGTGATTATACCAGCAACAGGCCAACTTCAGCAATTCTCCAAACTTCAAACTTGATCTGTTAACTACCCGAAACACACCCGAGGCCCTCGGGACCTCAACCAAACATGACAACAAGTCATATAACCCCATACGAACTTAGTGGAACCTTCGAACCACTCAAAACAACATCAAAACACCAAATTACCCTCGGATTCAAGCCTAAGAACTTCTAAACTTCTAAATTCGACAACTAATGCCGAAACTAACCAAACCACGTCCGAATGACCTCAAATTTTACACACAAGTCAAAAATAACACCACGAACCTATTCCGACTTCCGGAATTCCATTCCGACCCCGATATCAAAATTTTTACTACCGACCAAAATCGCCAAAATTCTAATTTTCGCCAATTCAAGCCTAATTCTACCATGGGCCTCCAAATCTCATTCCGAACGCGCCGCCAAGTCCAAAATCACCTAACGGAGCTAACAGAACTATCAAAATTTAAATCCAAGATCGTTTACACATAAGTCAACATCCGGTTGACTTTTCTAACTTAAGCTTCTAATAAGGAGACTAAGTGTCTCAATTCACTCTGAAACCACTCTGGACCCGAACCAACTAACCCGACATATCATAATATAGCTGAAGAACATAAAAAGAAGTAGAAATAGAAGAAACGGGGCTATAACTCTCGAAACGACCGGTCGGGACAACAATACAATAATAAATATTCCTACGAAACTTGATAGTTGGTTTGCACGAGAAGAAAGTAATGATAAAAGCAATAACAACTAAAAAATGTTCAGGCAACAAGTCACTACTCACAAATCACAATAGGTAAAATTGAATCCTTCTTTAGGTTTGTGTTTTTCAAATACTTACAATTTAACAATGTTTGAGTAAGATTTCTAATTCTATTTTGTCATAACTAGTTGCAAGTGTTCAGGCTACCAAATTTTTAAACACTACAATGGGTCCTTCAATGACCTTGGAAATTGCAACTATTAATTGAAAGTAAAGCTCTTTTTCAACTGCGAAAGGATACCATTCCGAAGCAAATAATAAATAGAGTAAGCAAAAATAGGCAACTAATAAAGATAGAAGAAAAATAAAGGGGAAAATAGGAATAAAGGGAAGAGAAGGAAAGATAAAAAGAATAAATATGTAAATCTTGGGTTTGATAATTGATTCTGTCCTTGAAGATGACAATTTGGCATTGTTTTGTCTTTTGTTTTTCCTAATTTGATTAATTTCGTTTTTACCCTATTTTTAAAATTCAAAGTAGAGAAAATCATGTATTCAATACATTTTTATATACGCATATATAGGAAATGAAGAACTATTTTTCTAAATAATGTATATGTAACCAAATTATTTACTAAGCAAGATAATACAACTATCGTAAAGTTTCCAAAACAATTTAATAGTTTATTTTTTCATATGTATGTCTTACCTTTTATTTATTGCTTTGTTTTGTAATTTTTAAGTTAACAAGAAATAGATGTATAAAGTAGTTTTTTCTTAAGACCGCGCGAAGCACGGAAAATTCACAAGAACTAAAAAACATGTTTGAATCGTTACAATTTTAAAGATATTAATGTCTGAGAAATATTATCGTATGATTTGCTCTCTCCTGACGAGGATTCAGAAACATTATGGAAATAATGGATTAGTTCAATTAAGAAACATATATGTGAATGATTAGAGGGTAGGTGGAAAATTAAGGGTTGCGCTGGAGCAAATCTTGGCAACAATTCCTTTTTTGTTTAGGGTTTTTAAATATTATATATTATTGGGGCATTTGCATCTATATCCAGTTTTTGGGTCAACTTTTAATTTATACCCGCTTTGGAAAAAAAAACTGCAAGCGTACCCACTTTTCGGGTAACTTCAGACATACGGGCCTGAAGTAACAAAAATTTATGTTTCAAGTTTGAACTTCAGAATGTTTTGCCTGAAGTGTAGCAAAACTTCAGATATTTTTACCTGAAGTTTGGCCTGACTTGCAAAGGCAATCACGCAAACTTCAGTTCATAGTGCAATGACAAACTTCAGCTCAATAAAACTACAGCATGTTTGGCTGAAATTTTTATTTTGTAATTGCTGAACTTCAGCATTCTAGGAGCTGAAGTTTTTGTTTATATTTGCTGAACTTCAGCATTCTTACAGCTGAAGTTCTAAGTCTGCACACAAACTTCAGCTCTGAAGTGCAACCAATGACTAATAAGTCTGAAATGAAAAATTGCACTTCAGATGCACTTAAGGCCAATAAATCTGAAGTGAAAATTTACACTTCAGATGCACTTAAGGCCAAAAGGTCTGAAGTGTAACCAACGTTTTTATGCACTTAAAGCCAAATAGGCCTGAAGTGCAAATTGCCCAGAAACAGAAATTTGTTCTTCGAATTATAACAATCCAATTTACGATTTAATACTTAAATCTACTCCAGATGAGCTCAAATTTGAAACATAACCTCCAAATATCATCAGGAACAAACCTCAATCATCAATTTATCAAAATAAAAATAAATCTAATGAACTCATTTTGCAATTAAGAAAAAGAAGAAGAAGAAACCCTAAGCAATAGCAAAAAATAAAGCATCATAGCAGCTTACATTGTAAAACATCATAAACTACATTAAAATATGTTCACAACCATCATATAAAATCATTGTCACCCGAAGAAGAAGAAGAAGAAGGAGAAGAAGAAAACGAAGGAGGAGAAGGGGGAGGAGAAAGATGCCTGAAGTTATTTAAAAAGCGGGTACAAGTTAAAACCTTTTTAAAAACTGAATATACATTAAATGGGGGTGACCAAATAGAGCGCCCTGTAAATTTTTATTATATTATTGGTAACTTTTTCTGGTTATTTTTGATAGCATGACTTAATGGCTAATTATTGACAAATAATATCTATTTTTGACTTATTTATGTAGTTCTCCTATATTTTAAAGTCAGCCTCACGGAGCAGTCTCTGAGTCTAATGAGGCCATAGAGTAGGAATTGCACCAGGTAGCCGACTTTAAGAGTACCATTTAAAACCTATTTAGACTTTTTAAAGTAATAGTTTCTCGGCACGTGTATAGCGAGTTATTAGTTCATGATTTATAAAATAATACAATCAAAGTCTAATTAGATATATATCATTTTTTTACTTTTTTAGATTTTATGAGATAAAAATATGTAATGAAGCGTATCTCACCTAATATGTTTTTATAAATAATATTCATGGTGCATATTTCTTTCATCTATTTGGGTTGCTTTGTCATTATCAGGACTCTTGTTGTCAAAATTCCCCACCTAAAAAAAATCAAGAAATTTCATATAATTTCACTGTTACATAATAATAAGATATATGAGTACATAAGATGGTTGGTGTACTATCTTTGTAGATTGAGATTCTAACATTAGAAAATCATATGATTGTTTTATCACGATCTTTCAATTTTTTCAAGAATTTTACCATCATTTTCAGTAACATCTTTCCATAAAGTAGAGTTATATGATCATACTTATATATTTAAAATTACATTAACTTATCTATATAGTATATCAGAGGAACTTTTTATAAAAACAAACGTGTATAATTTTAATTTATATTTTTTTGTAACTATTATTTTCTTTTTCTCCTGCTCCGTCCTCCAATAAGTAATTTCACTATTACTACATGCAAACTACATCATAAAAGCATAAGAATCGTATCTTTACTCATAAAATTATCTTTATTTTGTTGATTTATGCATGTCATTCTATTTTTTTAATTTAAATAGTCGATATGTGTGTGAATCTATGCAAAAAGAATAATATGTTTAAATAATATTGATGTAATTTTCGAGAATCGTGTATATTCCGAAAAGCTTATAATATTAAAATACAAATATAATTTATTATTATAATCTTAAAAAAAATTAAAGTTTGGACATGATCCCTCCAAATAAAATACTCCACTTTATATCATCCTTTAACTTAAACATAAAGTTTCAACTCTTATGCATAGACCATAGTATAAGTCAACTAATGAATTTCAACTTAGCAATAGAATAACAAAGCTAATTATAAAAATAACTAATATGTTGTTCCTTAACACAACAAACATGTATTTGATTTTTTTTAAATCACATAGTTAGAAAATTAAAAATCTAAGAGGTATGAGTTTAACAAAATAAAACTCGAAACTTTTTGTCAGTTTCATTTGATTTGTTGCTTTGACGTTGTGGTCATACCCATATTCAAAGTCATATCTTGTAAGGAAAAAACCTTCTAGCTTTCCAACGAGGCTCAGTTCATTCCCTTTGCAGCCTTTCACATAGAAAGTCTCATGTTTTTTCTTCATGCCTTAGCTATGTGGCAATGATGATCTTGTCGATCGATAAGCAATAGAGAATTCGAGCTTGATGCATCAACGAAAATTTTAAATTTAAAAGGCTTCTCTAGTGAAAGGAGAAATAACTTACCATAATTATTTATTAATTGCTCTTCACTTATTCTATTTATTCCAAAATATAGTTACTCCATGCATAGATAAAAAAGTATTAATCGGCCTTGAGAAGAAAAGGTTTTGAATGAATGGTTTTGACTTTTAGTGAGGAGTACCAGACGTTGGGTTGAGGCTATTTGTAGGCATATTTTTTTTAATTAGGATATTTAGGTTTTTAATTAAGAAATTTAAATATGTAATCTAACTTTTAAGGGATGTAACTCGATTCATTTTAATCTAATTTTTAATAACCACATAAGATCATTAGTTAAAATATATTTTTATGCAATAAAATAAATATTAAAGAATAACCGTAAATAATGACGATATGATCATTGGTAAGCGACTTGATAATTTAAGCTCAAATTAACAGGATATTTTCAGAACCTGCAAAATAAACAATCAAATACTTAGTCATATTATATGTAATTTAAGTGGTTTTTATTTATTTATGAGGTGCTAATATATAATCTAGTCCATGCCCACAAAATCGAAAAAGAACAGTTCTTGATGAAAAGAGAAAAAGTGAGGTTTAATAAAATCAAGGAATATTTGTATATTATGCGGCAGTTTGCTACATAATTTTTTTTTTCTGGTGATTTTTACTAATAGAAAATCAATCAAATATATGGCTGTCGTTACAAGCTTAATATGACAGATCTCTTCATCAAATGAACACATAATACGCCATTATTGATGTGAATACCTAATTTTTGTACTGTTTTAACACCTCCTAAAGTCATTAGTGTTTTGTTGCTTTAATTATATTTTCCAATTTTTGTATCTTTGATTGCATATTTCCTATCATAAAAATACCAAAAAATAGCTCTTTCTTTATCTGTGAATTTTAGGAATTAACTAACTATTCAATTGGTGAATTAATCTAGTTAATTGATTATTTGAATAAGTTACTTAATTAATTTATTTATTTGTGTAAATTTAGTTTAATAAGTAGGATTAAGAAAGAAATTGGGCCAAATTTGAAAGAGAAAGTGACCAAAAGTACAAGATAAGGGGCTGCCCTTGAAAGGGTCCGAAACGACATAGTTTTGCCTCAAAACTACGTCGTTTCATTAAGTGACCCAAGATCAAATCTCACCCATTGATCACCCCTTGATCTAATGGTCCATATTTGATCTCTCAAGAGGTATTTAAAGCCTCAAAAATCTAAAATTTCCTCATTTTCCCCATAACTCTTTCTCTCTTCTTTCTCTCTCTCTTCTCTTCTTCTCTCCGCCGCCGCCGGAAATCACCCACCGGCGGCGGACCACCTCCAAACACCTCCAAATTAACACCATGTAATCTCCACAACCTCCTCTTCCCATATCTCCAAACCAATTCCTTCAAAACCCCCTCAAACTCCTTGAATTTTAGATCTAAGAAACTTTAGCCGCCACTTTTTGGTCCAAATTCTTGAAGTTCCGGCCAACACCACCCTACAACACATACATGAATGGATAGAGCTCCACGAGACCTATTTTCCTACCCATTTTACCTCTAAAATCCCCGTCGCCACCGGCCCGCTCCTCACCGCGCCACGGCTCCACTGCCTCACCACTGCCAAAATGTCCTGAACCCCCATCTTAGCTATTTTTCGACTCAAAGACACTAGTTTCTTTTAGCGAGATGCTGAAACGTATTTCGTTCTAGCATCTACCCGAAAGAAACGTGCGTTTCGGAGTCGGGTAGTCGCCTTTTAACATCTCTGGCGTCTTCTCGTGGCTCGAACAGCTTCAAGCATACTTATTAGGTATAATCGTCATCTCTTTAATTAATTTCTGATTTTTTATATTAGTAGATTAGTTTTTGATTTTTGATTTTTCTATTTTAGTTATTTCTTGTTAATTAGAGTTTCAAGTTAGGTTTATTTAATTAGTTATCTCTATTTAGTTTAGTGGTTTGTTAGATTTGTTATTGATTTAAATATGATCTTTAGTTATTAGTTAAATCGTTCACTTAGTTAGTCGATTATTTAGTTGTTGTTAGTTGTTGTTCGATTGTTAACGATGCTCGTTCTGTTTTGAGCATTAGTTTGTGAATTTAGTTATTTGTTTAGTAATTAGTTTGCACAAATCGAATTCATTCCCATCAAGTTAGTTTGAATACTTAGTTCAATTACGTTTTTAGTCTCGTCTATGCTTTGTCAGTTCATAGTTGTCCAAGTTTTATTTGTGTAGAGCAAGTAGTTTGTTGTTGATGATTAAAATCTGAAGTTTAGTTTATTTTATCACAAAATGGGGTAATAGTAGCTTACTTTTACTAGTAGGGTGGTTGAAATAAAAAAATTTCTCCTTGCTTCTGTTACAGTAAATTTTCAGGTTGTCCTTTCACTTTTGGGACAGACTTTGAACAGTGTTTAGCACACAAAATTAGTTTTTTGGACAGATTTTTGGTGAATAAAAATCTGTCCAAAAATCTGACTTTATTTGCCTATTGAAAGGGCTGCTTTTCTCCTATAAAAGAGACTCTCTTACACTTAGAATAGGGATCCTTACTCACTGAAAAAGGCACACACACTCGATCTTACACATTCTGAAGGATCTTTACACACAATATACATGAGAGAGACTTTGAGCACAAAAACAACAAAGAGTTTGAGAGCTTTTTTTAATTGAGTTTTCTGAACTAAAATACTAAAAAGAATAAAGGTCCTTGAAGTTTAGTTTTTTTTGGGTTTTCCTTCTTTGAAAGTTTGTTGAGCTTCGAGGTCTATTCGGGTTGTTTATCTGGTTCTTTTTCTGTTGTTTGTTGCTGTCCCTTTGCTGTTTGTTGTTGTCACTGCTGCTGATTTTTAGTTCATCCATTGCTGGCATTTTTTCTGCTATCCAGGTAATTCCTTTAATGTACTGAGATCCTTGATCAATAATTAATGCAAGTGAAGCAATTTGAGTTCTTCAGTGTATTTTGAGCTTTTGAAAATATTCTGTCCAGACTGCTTTAAATATCCCTCAAGTTGACTGGAATAAATGTTCAAGTGTTCGAATCCATCAGAATGTCGGCTTATGAATTTGTTTGCTTTCATGTGTCAATAATAGATGTGTAGAAGGTCTTGTGATTATTTTCGATAACTTTATTTATCTATTATTGAGTTGAGGATTTCTTTGTTAAACTTTTGATGGCCTTTATGTTTAATAAGTAGATTGTGTATGCAAAACCTTAAACGATTCCATCTTTGTGTGAAGTTTAAGTTCTGAAGTTTCATTTGCCACTGTTTGGATAGGAACGTAGCCATAGAATTATTTTGAATGCCTATTAGGTTCATCATTGAGCTTTGTCCGACTCTCATTGGAAGTATTACTCTTGATACCTGGATTAGAAAACTTTAGTAATATTAAAGATTACATGGAGTTATTTTTTCAAGCTTATTGTTTGGAGTTTGTAAAGAGGTTTAGAGTTGGTAAAGATTAGCTCTCCATGATATAGTATTTATTAGTTTGTTAAGATCATAGGTATTGAGTTATGGAATTAACTTATATTAGTAATTTGCTCACTGTCAAGAAGGTTTAAAGAATTAAAATATTGAGCTTTAGATATCATGTTTTTCATGGTATTTAAAATTGAAAATCATTGTTATTTGGTCAAGGTGAATAGAGTTTATGTTTCTAAGAGTTAATCATTTTATTTGAGTCATGGGGTCATTTATTTGGAATTAAAAGGAATATTATACATTAATTTTGTCTTACTTTATTTATATTTTTTCTTTAATTGCTTGTAGTATTTTGCTCTATTCAATAAAAATACAAAATAGATAAAAAAGGATCGGGTAGTAGGTTGGCTGAAAGTTTAGTTTCTACTAGACCCAACGTTAGTGACATAGGTCAGTGGTCCAATTCCTTTAAAAACAAAAGTTGACTAAGTTCTTACATCCTAATTTATTGAAGTAGTTTTAAAAACAATTAGTTCTTTTTAAATTATTATTAAAATAACTTAATAATTTTCTTTCTTAATAATTTCAAATATTGATCATGTGTTCTTACATGATCCTTGGTTAATTTTAATAATAAAATGGTCATGTGTGTACCTCCTCTCCTTGACTCCTTCAATATTAATTGTATTTAAACCATGTTTATCGATACGTTCTTTGTTTTAGTACATATAATCAAATAAGGACCTTGTGTGCTTGCACGCTCCTAGGCCAAAATTATTAATTATTAAGCGGTACTAGACAATAGTAACTTAAGGCAAATAATATACACTTTATCCAAAAATAATTCAAGCCAATGTTTAGTCAATAAAAGCGATTGTGCTAGAACCACGGGACTCGGGGAATGTCTTATACCTTCTCCCCGGTTAATAGAATTCCTTGCTCGGATTTTATTTTCACAGACCAATAATAATAGAGTCAAATTTTCCTTTGACTAGGGATTCAAATAAAAGGTGACTTGGAACGCCAACAAAATCAATTCCAAATGGTAACTCTGTAAATAAAATAATTCCTACTCAATTTTATCACTTTAATTGAAAAACCCTTCAATTCACATAATATCATTTTGCGGATAGAAAAGGGGTGTTACAATTGCTTGAGGCGAATATGAGATGAAATTGTATTCAATGGCCTTGCACGAACTGTCCCCCAAAAAAATGTAAATGGGGGTAGTCTGCATTCAAATTTTATTCGTCGCCATTTGTCATCATAATCGATTGCATACTAAATTCTATAACTGCCACATCCACCACCTTTCTCTTCTTTTTTAACCATCGTTTCATATTACCCAAATGCATCCGTATTTTTTCCAAATCTCTCCGTATATTTGTGTGCTTACACAATAACGAAGACTTTAAGTAATTGGAATACTACTATCCTTACATTGTTATAGACATGTTAAAAGATAATCTAAAAGTATGAAATTGTACAAGAATATAAATAAGGCGTTGTTAACTTGTTATGAAACCATCTTTAGACTTTAGGATACAAAATTTTCATGCGATACAAATAGATGAAAATTATATCCCCAATTGATGCAATGCTGAACTGCTCTTTTACTTCTTATGGATGATCATTATTGGCGGCTATATAAAGGCTTTTATAGTGAGGGCTTTGTTTTAATCTTGAAAGGCATCCAACGGTTGTTAGGAATAGTTAGTGACTATTCAGAATGAACACAACTAATATTTAGAAGGACACGTTAAATCCGATAACTTTCTTCATTATAAATTATAAATATTATTGTTAATATATTGTTAAATAAATGGTTAAATTTGTTTTTTATTTTATAAAATAGTATAGATTAAAATAAGTAGGGTAATTAGATTTTTAAAAGGGTAAAAAGGTAATTTAACTTTTGACTTAAGGGCTTCCCACTTTTATTATAGTATAGATATAGATTTAAATTTTAGCGAAAAGGCATATTTCAATCCAGCGCTTGATTAGCTCATACCAACGCTTGAACAAGAGCGCAAACTACTACTAACTGTTGGGATTAAAAGATTGGTGAATGAGAAATGGAGGGAAGAAAGTGGAGAGAAAGTGAGCTCCCTTTTGCTTTGGAAAGTGCAAAGTGTCCCTCATTGGTGGTAGAAAAAAAAGTGAATGTGCTTATATTGAGAAAGCATTTCTCTTGGTGTTAAATGGGTTGGAAAGAAAGTAAGTCTCGCGCCGCCGTCGTTGCTCGCTCGGTTTCGGTCGGATTCGGATTAAGATTGATTGATTAATCTTTTTGGACAAAATTTCTTTTAATTATTTAATTAATTAATTTAATTAATTAACTAATATTCAACCTGGAATAACCCAGGACCCGCCCTTTTAAGAAACAGTGCCAGAAAATGGCTATAAATATGGCTTGATCCAAGAATCTTTCCTTACGAAATTTTCTGATCTTCTTCTTCTTCTTCTGCATAAAATTTTCCAGTGTGTTTTATAACCATTGAGTGGTTCGCAGTTCATCAGCGTTTTTGGCACCAATACACTGGTGAGTTAAATCGTTCTATCCTGGGAGGATAATATTCTAGCACCTCGGGTACTTGAGGGGAATAATTTTCTTAAGTACACACTGTGCATTCAATGCGATCGATTTATTCCGAAATTATTTTCAGATCTTATTTCGACATTCTGTTGCTGCTAACTTTCTGTTTCTGTTTCTGTTTCTGTTTTCGGTTTCAGAAAGTTTACTGGTTTTATTATTCATTATAGTAATACAGATAGTCTAACAATCTTAAGGAAATTAGTTTTTATATTATAATCTGTATTCTGTTTTTGGAGATTAAAACATGTATGGTTTTTTACTCTTTCTGAATTTTTCTATTCTGATTTGAAGATATAAAAACTTCATCGTTTTATGTGAAACAATATATAAAAATTTCAGTTTTTATTTATTAGACGTACTATTTATCATTAATTACAGTACTGTTTATTGTTCTATTTTTTACCATTAATTGAACTCTTCTGTTATTGACAGTGAGAAATGGCAATTGATAATGGAAATCCTTTTCTGACTGTTGCGAAAATGACGATAGCCTCGTCAAGCTGAACTGTTGTGCCACCGGTCGAGAAACCGGGGAAATTTTTTGGAGACAACTTCAAAGGATGGCAGCAAAGGGTATTTTTCTGGCTTACCACGCTTGGTTGTCATGACCTAAATCTCCCTCCGTAAGATGTCGTGGCAGCAACTAGTCTCTATGACTAGGTAAGCCTAACAATTATGGAATAATTGAAATAAAAGCAGAATCAACCACTAAACTTCAGCAGATAACTATATAACTGAAAAATACCGCTTGGCATGTACAAGTAAACCAACACTCGAGTATAAACAATTCCCAAAGACCCGGTAGTCACAAGTCACAAGCTTCTAAGAGAAAGCTAGGTGTCTCTATACATCAGAGTCTAAGGAAAATATAGAAAAGAAAACAACATAGGAGGAAATAAAGGGGGACTCTGAGGTCTGCGGACGCTAGAAGATATACCTTGAAGTCTCTATAGCAGCAACAAGTACACTCAGCTAACAGCGGGGCTGGTAGAAGGTACCTGGGTCTGCACACAAAATATGTGCAGAAGAGTAGCATGAGTACACCACAATGGTATCCAATAAGTGCCAAGCCTAACCTCGGTAGAGTAGTGATGAGGTCAAGTCAGGGCCCTACTGGTATATAATAATTTAAGGCAGAAGATATAGCAATGTAATAAGAGATTGGAAATTTAACGAGGAGAAACTATAGAAAGATAACAGTACAGCACATAGGGATAAACAACAAGGGCACTCCCGAGATACCGTCTCGTAGTCCCAAAAGTAAATGCTCAATAGGGGATCTCCCGAGGTATCGCCTCGTAGTCCCAAAAGTAAATGCTCAACAGGGGATCTCCCGAGATACCGCCTCGTAGTCCCAAAAGTAAATATGCTAGGGGATCTCCCCAGGTATCGCCTCGTAGTCCCAAAAGTAAATATGCGACAGGGGATCTCCCGAGGTACCGCCTTGTAGTCCCAAAAGTAAATACACACCTCGAAATAGATGGACAACAACAATTACAGCAAGAAATCCTATAGTTTAAGACTAAATACAAGTCAAGGAAAAGCAGGAAATCAACTAAACGTGCTGAACAGGTTTCAAATAAGCAATTAATATACGTAGACATGCGATATTAGGCTAAACAGGATAACTACACATGCTGGTATAACTCAATTAAGATGTAACAGGTTACTTCTTAGTAAAAAATGGGTTTTATACCAATTAGCTCGTATACGCACTCGTCACCTCGCGTACACAACACTCACATATCACAGAAGTATCACAACAGTACCAAATCCTAAGGGGATTTCCCCCACACAAGGTTAGGCAAGCCACTTACCTCGAGCCAAACTCAATCAATCAACAAGAATGCCTTTTCCTCGACTTTCCGACTCCGAATGGCCCAAATCTAGCCAAAAACAATCACATACTATAAATACAACTATAATAAACTAATCTAATTAATGAAATCAAGACTTTAACAAGAATTTCCAAAATCGCCCCAAAAGGTCGACCCGAGCCCCTATCTCAGAATCGTGTAAAAGTCAAAAATTATGAACCCCCATTCAACCACGAGTCCACCGATACCAAAATTATTCAAATCCGATACTAAAATCTCAATCAAACCCCAAAAATTCGGTTGAAGAACTTTTCCCATTTTTTCCCAAATTTCTCAGCTCCAATCTTAAATTAGAAGGTGAAATTAATGATAGATTAGTGGAATATAACCAAAATTAAGTGAAGAATCATTACCCAATCGATGCCTCTGAAAATCCCTCAAACTCTCGTCCAAATACGAGCTCTGTATCTCAAGTTTTGATACAAATGGCAAAACCCTTGATTTGAAATGTTTATATCTAGCTAGTGAAATCCTTCTTCGCGAACGCGGAAGCCTCCTCGCGTTCGCGAAGCATAAAAATTCCTTCAGTCCAAAACCTCCTTCGCAAATGCGATGGCCCAATCGCGAACGCAGAAGCTCACATAGTCTGACCCTTCGTGAACGTGGGAACCTCATCGCGAACGCGTAGGCTAAATGCATGTGACCCCTCCCCCTCCCCCTTCCCCCGCCCGTTCCTCTACGCGAACGCATAGGCTCAATGCTCCAAAGCTTCGCGAACGCGGGAAACACATCGCGAATGCGAAGAACAAAACCCAGCTGGCCTCCCAGATTCCTTACGCGAACGCGAGACCTCTCTCACGAACGTGATGAAAGAAACCACCAACTGATGCACCAGATTTTCTGCAATTCCAACAAGTCCAAATCTAGTCCGTTAACCACCCGAAATTCATCCGAGGCCCCCGGGACCTCAACCAAATATACCAACAAGTCCTAAAATATCATACGAACTTAGTCGAGCCTTCGAATCACATCAAACAATACTAAAAATACAAATCGCACTCCAATTCAAACTTAATGAACGTGAAACTACACACTTCTACAACCGATGCCGAAACCTAACAATTCACGTCCGATTGACCTCAAATTCTGTACACAAGTCATATTCGACATTATGGACCTACTCCAACTTCCAGAATTGGAATCTTACCCCGATATCAAAAAGTTCACTTCCGGTCAAACTTCCCAAAAATTCAACTTTCGCCATTTCAAGCCTAATTCAGGTACAAACCTACAATTCACTATCCGGACATGCTCCTAAGTCCAAAATCACCCAACGGAGCTAACGGAACTGATGAAACTCTATTCCGTAGTCGTCTTCACATAGTTCTAACTACGGTCAAATTCCTAGAACTTAAGCTTCCATTTTAGGGACTAAGTATCCCATTTCACTCCAAAACCAAAAACAAATCCTCCCGGCAAGTCACGTAAGCATAAAATAATACAGGAGAAGAAGTAAATAGGGGATTGGGGATAATACTCTCAAAATGACCGGCCGGGTCGTTACATCCTCCCCCTCTTAAAACAATCGTTCATCCTCGAACGAGCATAGAGACATACCTGAAGTGGTGAAAAGATGAGGATAACGGTTGTGCATATCATGCTAGGTCTCTAAAGTCGCCTCCTCGATCGGCTGACCCCTCGACTGAACCTTCACTTAAGCAATGTTCTTTGACCTCAACTTTCGAACCTGCCTGTCCAAAATAGCCACTGGCTCCTCAACATAAGTTAGATCCTTGTCCAACTGGACTGGGCTGAAATCTAGCACATGAGACGGATCGGCGTGATACTTCCGGAGCATAAAAACATAGAATACTGGATGAACTCCTGCTAGACTGGGAGGCAAGGCAAGCTCATAAGCAACCTCCCCAACTCGCCGCAACACCTCGAACGGGCCAATAAACCTTGGGCTCAGCTTACCCTTCTTCCCGAACCCCATGACACCCTTCATGGGCGAAACCTAGACCAAGACCCGCTCTCCAACCATGAATGCAACATCGCAAACATTCCAATTCGCATACATTTTCTGCCTGGACTGGGCTGTGCGAAGTCGATCCTGAATCACTTTAACCTTCTCTAAAGCATCCTGAACCAAGTTTATACCCAATAGCCTAGCCTCGCCCGGCTCGAACCAACCCACTGGAGACTGACACCGCCTACCATATAGAGCCTCATACGGTGCCATCTGAATGCTCAACTGATAACTGTTGTTGTAGGCAAACTTCGCAAGTGGCAAGAATCGATCCCAAAAACCCCCAAACTCCATCACACATGCCTAGAGCATATCCTCCAGTATCTGAATAGTGCACTCGGACTGCCCGTCCGTCTGAGGGTAAAATGATATGCTCAACTCAAACCGAATACCCAAGTCATATTTTACGGCTCTCCAGAACCGCGATATAAACTGCGTACCCCGGTCAGAGATGATAGATACCGGCACGCCGTGAAGCCTGATAATCTCGCGGATATAAACTCGAGCCAGCTGCTCGGAAGAATAAGTAGTCATCACTGGAATCAAATGAGCCGACTTGGTCAACCTATCCACAATCACCCAAACAACATCAAACTTCCTTTGAGTCCGTGGAAGCCCAACAACGAAATCCATAGTGATCCGCTCCCATTTCCACTCCGGAATCTCTAGCTTCTGAAGCAAACCACTTGGCCGCTGATGCTCATACTTCACCTGCTGGCAATTTAGACATCGAGATACATACTCTACTATGTCCGTCTTCATTCTCCTCCACCAATAATGCTGCCTCAAGTCCTGATACATCTTCGCAGCACCCGGATGAATGGAGTACCGCGAACTGTGAGCCTCCTGGAGAATCAACTCACGCAAACCATCTACATTGGGCACACATAGCCTTCCATGCATCCTCAATGCACCATCATCTCCAATAGTGACCTCCTTAGCATCACCGTGCTGAACCGTGTCCTTATGGACAAGCAAATGGGGGTCATCATACTGACGCTCCCTGATACGATCATAAAGAGAAGACTGAGAAACCACACAATCCAAAACTCGACTCAGCTCAGAAACATCCAATCTAACAAATTGGTTCGCCAAATCCTGAACATCCAAAGCCAATGGCCTCTCTACTGCTGATAGATATGCTAGGCTCCCCAAACTCTCCGCCCGGTGACTCAAGGCATCGGCCACCATATTGGCCTTAACGGGATGGTATAGAATAGTGATATCATAATCCTTAAGTAGCTCTAACCACCTCCGCTGACGCAAGTTAAGATTCTTCTATTTGAACAGATGTTGTAGACTCCGATGATCAGTGTAGATCTCACAAGGGACACCGTACAAATAGTGTTGCCAAATCTTCAAGGCATGAACAATAGCTGCTAACTAAAAGTCGTGGACATGATAGTTCTTCTCATGCACCTTCAGCTGTCTAGACATGTAGGCAATGACCCTACCGTACTGCATCAACATCGTGCCGAGGCCAATCCGCGATGCATCACAATATACAGTATAAGACCCCAAACCTGTAGGCAATACCAATACTGGGGCTATAGTCAAAGTTGTCTTGAGCTTTTGAAAGCTCTCCTCACACTCCTCTGTCCACCTGAACGGAGAACCCTTCTGGGTTAACCTAGTTATAGGTGCTGCAATAGATGAGAAACCCTCTACAAATTGACGGAGTACCCCGTCAAACCAAGAAAACTCCGGATCTCCGTAGCTGAGGACGGTCTGGGCCAACTCTGCACTGCTTCAACCTTCTTTGGATCCACCTTGATCCCTTCACTCGACATTACGTGACCCAAAATTGCCACTGGATCTAGACAGAACTCACACTTTGAGAATTTTGCATATATCTTCTTTTCCCTCAAGATCAGAAGCACAGTCCTCAGGTGTTGCTCATGATCCTCCCGACTCTGGGAGTACACCAGAATATCGTCAATAAATACAATGATGAATGAGTCAAGGTAGGGCCAAAATACACTGTGCATCAAGTGCATGAATGTTGCTGGGCCGTTGGTCAGCCCAAATGACATCACAAGGAACTCGTAGTGACCATACCGAGTCCTGAAAGCGATCTTCGGGATATCTGGCTCCCGAATCTTCAACTGATGATAGCCTAAACACAAATCAATCTTGGAAAATACTCTGGCACCCTTTAACTGATCAAATAGGTCATCAATATGAGGCAATGGATATATGTTCTTCACTGTAACTTTATTCAACTGGCTATAATCAATGCACATAAGCATAGAACTATCCTTCTTCTTCACAAACAAGACCGGAGCACCCCAATGTGACACATTGGGCCGAATGAAGCCCTTATCAAGCAACTCCTATAACTACTCCTTCAACTCAGGAGGAGCCATACGATATGGAGGAATAGAGATGGGTTGAGTGCCCGGTAACAAATCAATACCAAAGTCGATATCCCTGTTAGGTGGAATGCCCGAAAGATTAGCTGGAAATACATCGGGATAATCCCTCACTACTGGAACGAATTCAACTGTAGGGGTATCAATACTGACATCTCTCATATAAGCTAGATACGCGTCACACCCCTTCTCAACCATTCGTTGAGGTTGAAGAAATGAAATAACTTTGCTGGGAGTATAATCTAAGGTACCTCTCCACTCTAACCATGGTAATCCTGGCATAGCCAGCGTCATGGTCTTGGCGTGACAATCAAGAATAGCATAATAGGGCGAAAACCAGTCTATGCCCAAAATAATATCAAAGTCTACCATACTGAGCAACAACAATGGAATCACCCATAGGTGTAGATACATAAATAAGAGAACTCAAAGAATCACGGGATATGCCCAAATATGGAGCAAAATAAGATGATACATAGGAATAAGTAGAGCCTGGATCAAATAAGACTGACGCATCTTTATGACAGACCGGAACAATACATGTAATGATAAAGTCAGATATAACTGCCTCTGTACGAGCAGGAAGGGCATAGTATCTAGTCTGGCCTCCCCCTCTAGGGCGACCTCTACCTGCCCGACCGAAACAATACATGTAATGATAGAGTCGGATACAACTGCTTCTGTACGAGCAGGAAGGGCATAGTATCTGGCCTGGCCTCCCCCTCTAGGGCGACCTCTACCTGCCCGACCTCCACCTCGAGTTGGCTGAGCAGGTGGGTTGGTAGCTGGTGTTGTAATCATAGCTTGGGGACCCGATGGAGCACGCGGTGCCTGAGTAGTCTGTGGAGGTTTACCCCTCCTAAGCCTGGGGCAATCCCTCACCATATGGAGAGTGTCGCCACACTCAAAACAAGCTCTCGGAGGGCATGACTGCTACGACTGGCTCGGGCCGGAGTGGCCGGAATACCACTAGTGGCTGGATGTGCTGAATGAACAGGGAGAATCACATAGCCCCTACCATGATGAGATGCCGATGGGGCACGAGTACCACTATAAGTGCCAGACTCTCGAGACCTTTTGGCCTCTGTCTCTTCTGTCTCCCGAGTCAGTATGCCCTCCAATCTCCTAGCAATACGCACAACCTACTGGTAAGCAATATCCATCTCCAACTCTCAAGCCATGCTAAGTCTGATACTGAGGTTGAGCCCCTCGATAAATCGACGCACCCTCTCTCGAACTGTAGCAACCAAGGCTGGTGCATGTCTAGCCAAATCACTGAAGTAAACTACATACTCTGACACAGTCATGGAACCTTATGAGTGAAGCTGCCTCAGCCGGACTACCCAACTCATAAGCACGCGACCACTAATAGGCCGCTCCTCTAAGTTGGAACGTAGTGAAAGAAACCCCACTAGACTCTGCTACACCCATGGTACGGAGGATACTGTGACACTCCTCAAGAAAACCCTAGGCATCCTCTGACGCCAAGCCATTGAAACTAGGAGGGTGGTACTTCTTGTACCTCTCAAGCCTGAGCTTCTCCTCCTCAGAAACTGCTGCCCTAACCTCGGGCTGAACTGGAGCTACCGGCTGCATCGGTATGATCTTTGGAACCTGGTCGACCTGAACCCGCTGCTCTGGGTATGGGTGGCGGGAGTCTGCACTCCTCCCCCAACCTGAGATGTGGCAGGAGCAAGTGGAATTAACCCTGCCTGAGCTAGAGTACCAAATATGATCAGGAACTATGCCAGGGTCTCCTGAAGAGCTGGTGTAGTAATAGGCATCTCCGGTGCCTATGCTCCAACTGGGGCTGCTGGTGGCTCCTCTGTATCAGCTCGTGTGGGTGCTCTGGCTACACCACGTGGACGTCCTCGGCCTCTACCCCGGCCCCGGCCTCTCACGGCTCTAGCAGGGGGCGCAGGTGCCTGGTCATCTGATCTGGCTATTCGCGTCCTCACCATCTATGAGAGAATAGAAGACAGAAGTTTAGAATTGCGAAGTCAACAATTTCACATGACAAGGAATCAAGGAACTGATTTTTTTCTAACAGTTCCATAGCCTCCCGAAGATAAGTACAGACGTCTCCGTACCGATCCACGAGACTCTACTAAACCTGTTTGTAACTCATAACACTAATGAACCTAAAGCTCCGATACAAACTTGTCACAACCCAAATCTCCCTCCATAAGATGTCGTGACAGCACCTAGTCTCTACGACTAGGTAAGCCTAACAATTGTGGAATAATTGAAATAAAAGCAGAATCAACCACTAAACTTCAATAGATAACTATATAACTGAAAAATGTCGTGCGACATGTACAAGTAAACCAACACTCGAGTATAAACAATTACCAAAGACCTGGTAGTCACAAGTCACAAGCTTCTAAGAGAAAGCTAGGTGTCTATATAAATTAGAGTCTAAGGGAATAAAGGGGGACTCCGAGGTCTGCGGACGCTGGCAAATATACCTTGAAGTCTCTGTAGCAATAACAAGTACACTTAGCTAATAGCGGTGCTGGTAGGAGGTACTTGGGTCTACACACAAAACATGTGCAGAAGAGTAGTATGAGTACACCATAATGGTATCCAGAAAGTGCCAAGCCTAACCTCGGTAGAGTAGTAATGAGGTCAAGTCAAGGCCCTACTATTATATAATAATTTAAGGAAGAAGATATAGCAATGTAATAAGAGACCGGAAATTTAACGAGGAGAAACTATAGAAAGATAACAGCACAACACATAGGGATAAACAACAGGGGCACTCCCGAGATACCGTCTCGTAGTCCCAAAAGTAAATGCTCAACGTGGGATCTCCCGAGGTACCGCCTCGTAGTCCCAAAAGTAAATGCTCAACAGGGGATCTCCCGAGGTACCACCTTGTAGTCCCAAAAGTAAATATGCAGGGGGATCTCCCGAGGTACCAACTTATAGTCCCAAAAGTACATATGCGATAGGGGATCTCCCAAGGTACTGCCTCGTAGTCCCAAAAGTAAACACACAGCTCAAAATCGATGGACAACAACAATTACAACAAGAAATCCTACAGTTTAAGACTAAATACAAGTTAAGGAAAAGCAGAAAATCAACTAAACATGCTGAACAGGTTTCAAATAAGCAATTAAGACACGTAGACATGCTATATTAGGCTAAACATGATAACTACACATGCTGGTATAACTCAATTAAGATGTAACAGGTTACTGTTCAGTAAAACCCAGGTTTTATAATATTTGGCCCGTGTACGCACTCATCACCTCGCGTACACGACACTCGCATATCACAGAAGTATCCCAACAGTACCAAATCCTAAGGGGATTTCCCCCACATAAAGGTTAGGCAAGCCACTTACCTCGAGCCAAGCTTAATCATTCATCAAGAATGCCTTTTCCTCGACTTTCCGACTCCGAATGGTCCAAATCTAGCCAAAAACAATCACATACTATAAATAAAACTATAATAAACTAATCTAATTAATGAAATCAAGACTTTAACAAGAATTTCGAAAATTGCCCCAACACGTCGATCCGGGACCACGTCTCAGAATTGAGTAAAAGTCACAAAATATAAACCCCTATTCAATTACGAGTCTACCCATACCAAAATTATTCAAATCCGATACCAAATCTCAATCAAAACCCCAAAAATTCGGTTGAAGAACTTTTCCCATTGTTTTCCAAATTTCTCAACTCCAATCTTAAATTAGAAGGTGAAATTAATGATAGATTAGTGGGATATAACTAAAAACAAGTGAAGAATCATTACCCAATTGATATCTCTGAAAATCTCTCAAAATCTCATCCAAATCTGAGCTCTCTATCCCAAGTTTTGATAAAAATGGCAAAACCCTCGATTTGAAATGTTTATATATGCCCAGTGAAATCCTTCTTCGCGAACGCGGAAGCCTCCTCGCGTTCGCGAAGTATAAAAATTCCTTCAGTCCAAAACCTCCTTCGCGTATGCGATGGAGTAATCGCGAACGCGGAAGATCACACGGTCTAACCCTTCGCGAATACGGGAACCTCATCGCGAACGCGTAGGCTAAATGCTTGGGACCCCCCATGCCCGTTCCTCTACGTGAACGCGAGGTCCCTATCGCGAACATGTAGGCTCAATGCTCCAAAGCTTTGCGAACGCAGAAACCACATTGCGAATGCGAAGAACAAAACCCAACTGTCCTCCCAGATACCTTACGCGAACGCGAGACCTCTCTCGCAAACGCGATGAAGAAAACCAGCAACTGATGCCCCAGATTTTCTATAATTCCAACAAGTCCAAATCTAGTCCGTTAACCACCCGGAATCCACCCGAGGCCCCCAGGACCTAAACCAAACATACAAACAAGTCTAAAACATCATACAAACTTAGTCGAGCCTTCTAATCACATCAAACAACGCTAAAAATATGAATTGCACTCCAATTCAAACTTAATAACTTGAAACTTCACACTTCTACAACCGATGCCTAAATCTATCAATTCACGTTCGATTGACCTCAAAATGTGCATACAAGTCATATTTGACATTATGGACCTACTCTAACTTCCGGAATCCGAATCCGACCCCGATATCAAAAAGTCCACTTTCGGTCAAACTTCCTAAAAATTCAACTTTCGCCATTTCAAGCCTAATTCAGCTACAGACCTCATATTCACAATCCGGACACGCTCCTAAGTCAAAAATCACCCAACAGAGCTAACAGAACCGACAAAACTCCATTCCGGAGTCATCTTCACACAGTTCCAACTACAGTCAAATTCTTAGAACTTAAGCTTCCATTTTAGGGACTAAGTGTCCCATTTCACTCCAAAACCAAAAATAAATCCTCCCAGCAAGTCACGTAAGCATAAAATGATACATGGGAAGTAGTAAATAGGGGATTGGGGCTTATACTATCAAAATGACTGGCCAGGTCGTTACATCGGTATGTAGAAGTTCTTCAATGAAGACTCTCCAGTGCCTGCCGCCGACATGCCGGACAATGAGAAGTTTTTGATTGTTGATGCGTGAAAACAGGCAGACTTTCTTTGCAAAGGCTACATCCTAAGTGCTTTGGAGGATGACTTGTACAATGTCTACAGTGCTATGAAAACTTCGAAAGAATTATGGGACGCACTTGAGAAGAAGTACAAGACTGAAGATGCATGCTTGAAAATGTTTGTGGTTGCCAAGTTTCTAGACTATAAAATGATAGACAGCAAAACTATTGGTACCCAAGTTCAAGAGCTTCAACTTATTTTTCACGACCTTATTGTTGAAGGTATGGTGGTGAATGAAGCATTTCAAGTGGCTGCAATGATTGAAAAAGTGCCTCCTTCGTGGAGAGATTTAAAAATCTATCTTAAGCACAAGGCAAAGAAATGAAGTTGGAAGATCTTGTGATTCGTCTCAAGATTGAGGAAGACAACAAAATAGATGAGAAGAAGTCTCGTGGAAATTCAACAACTATGGGAGCTAATATCGTTGAGGAGACTACTCCAAAAAGTAAGAAGAGGAAGAGGTCTTCTGGACAGACTAAGGAGCAGAACAAGAAGAAATTTAAGGGCAACTGCTACAATGGTGGAAAAGCTGGTCACAAAGCCCATGATTGTCGTCTCCCAAAAAAGGATAAGAAAAAGGGACAAGCCAACATAGTGAAGAAGAATGATGACATCGATGATCTGTGTGCAATGCATTCGAAATGCAACCTAGTTGGAAATCCGAAGGAGTGGTGGATTGACTCTGGATCCACTCGACATGTTTGTGCTGTCAAAGAAGCATTTGCGACTAACTCTACTGCTGGTCCCGAAGAAGAGCTTTCCATGGGAAATACTGCAACAGCCAAGATTGAGGGTTATAGGAAGATATTCCTGAAGATGACTTCCGGCAAGGTGTTAACGCTCAACAACGTTCAACATGTTCCTAATATTAGGAAGAATTTAGTTTCAACTTCTTTACTTGTTAAGAATGGATTCAAATGTGTATTTGTATCTGACAAAGTTATTGTAAGCAAGAATGAAATGTTTGTTGGAAAGGGCTACCTCAAAGAGGGCCTTTTCAAACTTAATGTAATGGTTGTTGACAGTATTAATAAAATTTCAGCTTCTTCTTATTTATTAGAGTCAAATGATTTATGGCATATTCGTTTAGGACATGTCAATTACAAAACCTTGCGGAAGTTAATCAATTTAGAAGTATTGCCTAAATTCGAGTGTAATAAATTAAAATGTCAAATATGTGTTGGATCTAAGTTTGTAAAACATCTTTATAAGTCTGTTAAAAGGAATTCAAATCCTTTAGACTTAATTCATACTGACATTTTTTATATGAAGTCGACACCATCTCGAGGTGGGAAAAAGTATTTTATAACTTTTATTGACGATTGTACTCGATATTGTTATGTTTATTTGCTTAATAGTAAGCATGAAGCAATTGAAGCATTTAAGCAATACAAGAATGAAGTGGAGAATCAATTGAATAAAAAGATCAAAATGATTAGAACTAATAGGGGTGGATAATATGAATCTCCGTTTGCAGAAATATGCTTGGAATATGGAATTATCCATCAAACTATGGCCCCCTACACACCTCAATCCAATGGAATTGCGGAAAGGAAAAAACGGACATTAAAGAAAATGATGAATTCTTTATTAATAAATTTTAGATTACCGCAGAGTTTGTGGGGGGAGGCTATCCTTACAGCTAATCGAATACTTAATAGAGTAGCCCACAACAAAACGCAATCTATTCCATAAGAAAAATGGAAAGGAAGAAAACTCAACTTGAAATATTTCTAAGTGTGAGGGTGTTTAGCAAAGGTACAAGTACCTTTACCCAAAAGGGTAAAAATCAAACCAAAAACTGTGGATTGCATTTTCATTAGATATGCTATAAACAGTAAAGCATGTCGGTTTTTGGTTCATAAATCAGATAATCCCGAAATTCATGTTAATACGGTAATTGAATCAGATAATACTAAATTCATTAAAAGCATATATCCATATAAAGCTAAATGCGAGTCGTTAAGTGAAAGACCTAAACGACCACGGGAAGAACCAAAGGAAAATACTCCAAGTAATAAAGATCCAAGGCGTAGTAAATTCAAAGAACATCTACTTCCTTTGGACCAGATTTTGTGACATTCTTGCTTGAAAATGAGCCTCAAACTTTCAAAGCAGCTATGTCATCTTCTGATTCAGCATTTTGGAAAGAGGCAATCAATAGTAAGATTCAATCAATTTTGGATAACCATACATGGGAATTGGTTGATCTTCCTCCAGGAAATAAGTCTTTAGGTTCGAAATGGATATTTAAATGGAAAATGAAAGCTGATGGCACTATTGACAAATATAAGGCAAGACTTGTTGTCAAAGGTTATAGACAAAAGGAAGGACTTGATTACTTTTACACTTACTCACCAGTAACGAGGATAACATTTATTAGGGTGTTAGTGGCACTGGCGGCTGTGTATGGTCTTGAAATCCATCAAATGGATGTTAAAACAACTTTCTTAAATAGAGAATTGGAGGAAGAGATTTACATGGAACAACCTGAGGGTTTTGTGGTTCCGGGTAAAGAAAAGAAAGTGTGCAAACTAGTTAAGTCGCTTTATGGACTTAAACAAGTACCCAAACAATGGCATGCCAAATTTGACCAAACAATGTTGGCAAGTGGGTTTAAAATCAACGAGTGTGACAAATGTGTTTACATTAAAAACATTCCAGGTCATGAAGTCATTATTTGTTTATATGTTGATGACATGTTGATAATAAGCAAAAATATGGCAGATATAAATGCTACTAAGCGCATGTTGGCTAGCAAATTCGACATAAAAGACTTAGGAGTTGCTGATGTGATCTTAAGAATCAGAATTCACAAGACTCCACAAGGCCTATCATTATCACAGTCTCACTACATTGAAAAAGTACTTGACAAGTTCAAGTATTTGGATTTCAAGATTGCCAAGACTCCAATTGACGTGAGTTATGCACTTCAAAAGAATAAAGGTGAAAGTGACTCACAACTGGACTATGCAAAAGTATTGGGAAGTTTGATGTATATCATAAATTGTACGCTACCAGATATAGCATGTGCTATTAGCAAACTGAGTCGGTTTACAAGTAATCCAAATCAAATACATTGGATGGCAATTAAATGAGTTTTGGGGTATCTGAAACATACCCAAAATTATGCTTTGCATTATAACAAATATTCCTCCGTGATCGAGGGATATAGTGATGCAAATTGGATCACCGGATCATCTGAAGTTAAATCTATGAGTGGATATGTTTTCACAATTGGGGGTGGAGCAGTGTCTTGGAAATCATCCAAACAAACGTGCATCACCCGCTCTACAATGGAATCTGAATTCATAGCTTTAAACAAGGCCGGTGAAGAAGCTGAATGGCTCCGAAATTTCTTGAAAAATCCATTTTGGCCCAAACCTTTGGAACCTATATGTATACATTGTGATAGTCAAGCGACAATAGGTAGGGCAGGGAGCGTTATGTATAACGAAAAATCTCGTCACATTCGACGAAGACACAATACCGTTAGACAACTACTCTATAGTTGTGTTATCATGATTGACTATGTAAAGTCAAGAGATAACGTGTCGGATCCACTTACAAAAGGCCTATCTAGAGAGGCAGTTGAAAGATCATCGAAGGGAATGGGGCTAAGGCCTAGGACAAGTTAACTCTACCTAGCAGACTGGAGATCCCAAGAGCTAGGTTCAAAGAGATCAAACAAAGTTATGATTCAGCATTGTCAAATAACTCAACTCATTCTCGTGATAAAGACAATGTTCAGAAATCAGGGTAAAGCATTAAGACTTTTTGATGAGTCAGTAAAGCTTAAAGTTTTTTAATGATTTGCTAAGTCTGGTAGGAAATGTTCAGATAGTGTGTCTATAGGATTACACGATTAGAAATCACCTATATGAGTGTGAAGTGTAAGACGCTTCAAGGGGAATGAAAGTAAACGCACATTCTCTAAGCACTCATGAAATCAGGCGGTGTTCATGGCTGAAACGAACACAACCGTGAGAACCATAGATGGTTAAGGGTTGATTGTGTGACTTATGTTGTCTAGGTATACAACAAAGCTCGACGGTTCAAAGATATCAAATCTACCGATTGACCGAGTATATCCGATATAAGTTCACTACAGAAAGTTCAAAGAGAAACCTACTTATCCAGATGCAATTAATCCTTGCATGTAAATCACACACTCGTCCGTGCATTCCTTTGTCTTATAGCCATTCCCCATTCATGTGGGGGATTGTTGGGATTAAAAGATTGGTGAATGGAAAATTGAGGGAAGAAAATGGAGGAAAAGTGAGCTCCCATTCTTTGGAAAGAGCAAAGTGTCCCTCATTGGTGGTGGAAAGAAAAGTGAATGTGTTTATATTGAGAAAAGACTTCTCCTAGTGTTAAACGGGTTGGAAAAAAAGTAAGCCTCGCGCCGTCGCCGTCGCTCGCTTGCTCGGCTTCGGCTTCGGATTTGGTCAAAGATTGATTGATTAAATTTTTTGGACAAAATTTCTTTCAATTGTTTAATTAATTAACGAAAATTCAACCCGGAATAATCCAGGACCCGCGACACGACCCGGTCCGATTTTTTTTCGGATTATTTTAAATCCTTTGTCCCGGTATATTTCAAACGTGAAATGTTCCACCTGTTCCAACAGCCATAGCTGTTTCTAAAAGGTTGCAAATCTTTTCAGAAATAGTGCCAGAAAATGGCTATAAATATGGCTTGATCCCAGAATCTTTCCTTACGAAATTTTCAGATCTTCTTCTTCTTCTGCACAAAATTTCAGTGGGCTCGATTTATTCTGTAATTATTTTCAGATCTTATTTTGATATTCTGTTGCTACTAACTTTCTGTTTCTGTTTTGTGTTTCAGAAAGTTTACTGATTTTATTATTCATTACAGTAATACATATTGTCTAACACTAACTACTATTCTCAATTCCAAGCTTCTATTATTTGTGGCACTTAATTGTGCAAAATTTGCACCAAGCTACATCTTCATCCAAGCTTTTACTATTTGTAGCACTTTCTTCTTCTTCTTCTTCAAACTAATGATGTGCAGTGGTTCCAACGTACAAGTAAATTGATTCATAATCACCAGAATACGAAAGTAAGGAATTAATCAAGGTGAAGAGGTAGAAGGGCAACGATAAAATTTTAACTGCAGACACGAAAAACTACAAGTTTGCTATGCCTAACTTCAAACTTTTGAGTTTGTAGTTTAAATCTAAAACTTTTGAGTTTGAAGTTCTCAAACTTTGAAATTCCAATTCAACTTCAGCCTGAAGGTTTGAAATTAGGCTCGGACAATTCTCAACTTCAGACCCAGAGGATTAGAGTTGAAAGTTGAGGCCTAAAGTCTAAAGTTTTAATTCCCAAGTGGCTAAAATTTAAATCTTTTGTAAATTTCAACTGTCATAACGGTCCTTCAAAGCGGCTATTTGTGCAAGCTTGAACTTAATAATCTAAAGGGTCGTTTGATTGCCAGGACGGAATAGGCAAAGATATCTCAAAAATTAGAATATACCATAGATTAACATATGTGATAGTTTGAGTACAAAATAAAACTAATTAATACCCATAACGAAGGCAGAATAAAGCCATTTTGACAACTATAATTAACCATTAAATTCGACTTGAAAATCTTAATCCAGCCCCACTAGTGAGTTGGGTAACTCAGCCACACAGATCAAGCCATTTTGACAACTATAAGCATTTAGAGCAAGAGAGAGATGGTGGCTGCAGGGACGAAGCTACGTTCCTCCAAGGGTGGTCTCTTCGCCGGAAAATATTACTTGTTATTGATTAAAAATAGAATTTGAACACCCTCACATAGCCCACTGGCAAAGGTTTGAACACCCTTGTTAGAATTTCCTGGTTTCGCCACTGGGTGGCTGTGATAGAGATAAGGATGGGATACAGAGTTCTAATTGATAAAAATTTGAAACAATAAATACAGCCTCTGCCTTTACTTTATAATAGATATACAACAAAGGGGAAATTTCTAAAAAGGGGACAGGGATCCGATTCTTCTACACTACTAAAACTACTACCCCATAATCAGCAACTAGGCCTCCACTTAAAAGGGAATCCAATTCCAACTTTTCCACGCAACCATAATAAGATAGAAAGACCAGAAGAAAAAAACAAAAGGAAAGATAGATTCCCCAAGTTTCAGCAATCAAACTTCGCCTAACGACCCAACCGTCGTGGCAGAATATCGACCTTTCACCTTCTTTCACTTTAGGCCCTTCAGCATATTAAGCTTATAGCCAAAAGGGCTATGGTTAAAAAGATAGTACTGTTTTTTAAATGTCCAGCTGCATTACCGTCTGTGTTACTAATGCCACTTCCACTTGGTCCAAGCCCAAATACTGGATTGTTTGTCCCTGGCGTGGTCGCTATGCCCGTGCCCGTGCCCGTGCCCGTGCCACCGGTGCCGATTCCTGGAGTTGTGGTGCCTGGTGGTGCGATCGTTGGAGTTGTGGTGCCTGGTGGGGCGATCGTTGGAGTTGTGGTTCCTGGTGGTGCAATTGTTGGAGTTGTGGTACCTCCACCAGTGTTGCTGGTACAAAGTTGATAAAATAACATCAAGAAACAGGAAATCAGCCACACACTATTATGCGGCATAGTTTGAAAATTTAAATTTAAATTATTTCTAAATACGAAATGTGTATTTTTTGTGAAAGCATACTAAACACAATATAATGTGTAGAGACAACAAATCAGCAATAAGATTTGTGGCTGCAAAGAAACTTGATTACCAATTCAGGAAACCTACTTTTCCATCATGGCAAAGAAGAAATGTACAAAATACCATATTGACATACAGAACAACATATCATCATCAAGACTGCTAGAATGCGCATATATAATGATGAATCACAAAACCATTCACCATCATTTCAAGGAAAATTATTGTGATTGCCCGGATGGTCAGCACTCCCCACCTACAACCCGGGGTCGTAGATTCGAATCACCAAAGAAGGAAGCAGCAATGATTCCAACCAAGGAGAATAAAAAAAAATACGGTAACATAGCCAGGACAGGAGTGCCTATTTGAAAATTTTGGTAAGGGAAAGCATAATTGGCACCAATAATCTTATTTTGAAAAAAGAAACCACTTTGAAAAGAAGTGCACCAATTTGGGTGGCAACCATTAAGTCATACATCAAGTTCCGATTCGGATCTTAATCTAGATACCAATAATTGCAACTATTTTTAGCAAATAGTAGAAATTTAACTTCTAAAGTCTACCGACGCTAGGAGAAGAAAAAAATGTTACAGAGTAAGCTTTTCCTTCAGAAGAACTTTACTAGTAGTGACATTTTAATCTAAGCTTAGGTGGTTGTTCAAGATAATCCAAAAGTGACATTTAATATTTTTTGAAGAGATGATTCATTTAAAATTGGCGACAAAAATGCAAGATCTAAGTCACATACGACAAGTATAGAGAACAAAGAACATACCCAGGAGTGGACTGGTAAACACACCCAGAACCTGTGGCTGTTGATTATTTAAAAATATAAAATCAGTAAATCAAATAGATTGCTTAAAATTTAAAAAATATTATGTGGGTCATGAGTGAAAAAAGACAATAACTTACTAGTTGGTGGATTTGGGCTCGTAGTTGCAGTTCCACTAAAGTCACAACTAGCACCAGCTCCACCCTTCTTTTGATAATAGCTATTTACAGCATAATTACAGTGATCTTTAATAGTATTAGGATTAAAGCAAGGACCATTTTGAAGGATAGGAGTACAATCAGCTCCAGCTCCACAAGCATAATCTATATTCTTCTGAAGTTGTTGATCACTTACCCCATCTTTACAAATACAGAACATAGCACCTGCAGTAGTAACACAAGATAGCCATAAAATAGAAAAATCAGCTCAAAAAGCCAAATTCTTGAAGTATTGATCAAGAAAAAAGAACCCTTTACTATCTGATCAGTATTTGAAGCTCAAAGAAAAGCTTACTTGAATGACCAGTGATGGCCAAGAAAAGTACTGAAAACAGTACAAAAGTGGCCATGATAGTGGTGGCAAGATCGTGGAAAAGAATTATGTTATATATGTCCCAAAGCTTTTTGAAGAAGAAGAAAGAGGTAGAGAGCAAAAGAGGGAGAGAGAAGTGAAAAGGTGGGAAAAGGGGTATGGGGGAATGGAGTTGTCTAGACAACACAACAAGAATGACGGTGGAGATTAGATGACGGTGTGAGGTAGGGGGGCTACATGTTATTTTTGGTGCCATGCCATTTTATATCATGATTTTTTGTACTAAACAGTAGTATATGATTACTAATTTTGTGTAAAAGAAAACAAAAAGTTACTTTGTTTTAAAAAAAAGTTATCATAAAAGGATGATAGTATATTTTTAAGAATCTTATTTTATTTTTAATGATAAGATTTTATTCAAATCGTAAAAAAAGATTAATGCACAAAACCATCCGCATCCGAGGAAGGATTGCACCACAAGGGGTATAATATGTAGAACCTACCATAATACAAGCATTAATGACGGCTTCCATGATTTGAACCCTTAACAAAAGATAACTTTATCGTTACTTCAAAGTCACAATTGAAAGTTCATTATTTTATAAGAAAAGAAAAAGATAAAAAGACATGTAAAATCACTATATCGCTCCTTCAAAAATAATTTTGATATTTTACATATATTTAATTTACATATCAATTTTTTTTCTTAAAATTTATATAGAACCAAATATCTTCACTAACTTGGGACAAAAATAATATACATTTAAAAGCCTTTAAATATATATATTCTCTTCATTCCATTTCACGTGATACCATAATTGATAAATTGCTATATTTTAAATTATGTAATCTTAACTCCTCATCTATCTTTAGTTTCTAAATTAACATGAAATGTTTGAAAAGAAAGTAAGAAACTCTCACTTTTTTCTTCTTTTAACCCTGATAGAGTATATAATACGAATGTGTCCATCTACGTCCCCGCGGATTTTGCATGTATGATTTGTGTATTAGTACAGTATAATAATATGGGAGTTGAGAATAGGGGACTGTGATTTAGGAAAGTGAGAAGCAAAGCCGAAACTTTTGTCATTTATTTGACTGAACTAGTACAGTACAATATTCATGTGTGGCTTTCCCTTCACACGGTACCATGGTTACAATTTAAACACACATTTGGTTAAACCTACTCCAAAGTTCCAACTAGGGTTTGTTTTCTAGAAGAAAAAAGGTGTGTTTATTACTTATTCTTTAATTTGTGTGATATACTTTTTTTTATTAATTTATAATAAAAAATAATGATATATTTTTATATTTAAAAATAATTTAATTTAAAATTTTATTATATCCATTTTGCCTTTAATATTTTTATTTTATATATATAGTGATGCAAATATTATTTAATGTTGAAGACAACAAGTTTTAAATGTCCTATAACCACATAAAATATTATGATATGTTTAACATCACAAGTTTCAAAAAGTTTAGTTTTTTTAAATTCATATCGGGTCAAACTACGTCATATAAATTGAAACAAATGAAGTATATGATTTTAAATAGTTTTATATATTTCAAAACAAAATATTATATTTGTAGTAGGAGAAGACGAGATCTTTGAATGAGAGACCAGACTTTTAAAGTTAGTTAAGGGAAAATGACATATTCATTCTGAATATTGAAGAAAGCCATGAAACTCAAGATGTTAACGTTATTCCTTGGGTTATTCTCCTTTTCCGCCCACAATGTATAAAATCCGGATTGAATCATTTAAAAATGATTCCGAGGTTTTCTGATGATAAAATTCAAGGAACACACGTTTGGGGAGATGAAATTGGGATTAATATTGATTGATTAATGTTGTTACATCAAGTGTATATTTATACTAGGGAATCACATTAGAATCTAAACATAAGATAACTCCTAGGGGCGGATTTATGTGGAGGGGTGGGGTACATGCATTCATATTCCCCTCCCTTGGCTATGTATAAGCAGTACTATTAATTTTCAGATTATGTACCTAAATATATTTGTGGTCACTTATGATGACCCAATATATCATCTTTAATTTTAAATATTTATTTTTGTGTTCTGAGACCTCGAAAAGCACTATTCGATTTTCTCGACTTGCGTGCGCAATCCGTAAATTTTTCTGGAAAGTTTTAATATGAAAAATTGATTAAAATATGAAATAGAGCTATAAAATTCAATTGAGTTGACTTCGGTCAACGTTTTGAGTCAACGGATCCTGATCGGTATTTTAACAGTTCCGGTAGGTCCGTATCATGATTTGGGACTTGGACGTATGTCCGGAATCGAATTTGAAGGTCCCTAACTCAAATTAACGGCATTTAACGAAAACTCAAAATTTAAAGGTTTAAGAATTCCTAAATTTGGTCATAATTGAGTTTTTTTTTATACCGGGTTCCGATTTAGATTCCAAGAGTTCGATCGGTTTCATAACAATATTTATGACTTATGTACAAAATTTAAAGTTATTCTGAGGTAAGTAGGCACGTTTTCCGTTAGTTTTTTTTAAAAAAAAAAGGTTTGATTTTATAAAGATTGAATTTCTAAAGTTTGACCGGAGATTTGACTTTTGAGCAAACGACCCCAGAATGAAATTTTGATGATTCCAATAGCTTTGTATGGTGATTTTGGATTTCGGCGCATGTTCAAATTTGGATTTGGAAGTTCGTAGGACAATTCGGTTCATTTTGGCGAAAGTTGAAAAATAGAAGATTTTTGAAAAGTTTGATCGGGAGTTGACTTTATTGATACCAGGGTCGGAATTCGATTTTGGAAATTGAAACAACTCCATTATGTCATTTATGACTTGCATGCAAAATTTGAGTTCATTCCGAATTGATTTGGCATGTTTCGGCGCGAGTTATAGAATTGAAAATTTCATAAACTCATAAGTCCGAATCGACGCGCGATTTGTAGTTTCGCCATTGTTATGTGTGATTTGAGACCTCGAGTAGGTCCATAATATGTTTTGAGACTTGTTGGTGTGTTCAACGGGGTCCAAAGGGGCTCGGGTGAGTTTCAGAGTGGTTTCAGACCATTTTTAGGTCATTTTTAATTGTTGGTTTTTGACAGCAGTGTGCGAAATTTCTGATGCGCAGAGCTGACTTTGGAAGCTTATATCTCGCAATCTATAAGGTATCTGGAAATTATCAAAACATAAAAGTTGTATCCCTTTGATTCTAGTTTCCAGAAAGATAAACCATTCATAATTTGGACATTTGTACAGAAAGTTATGATCGATTGACTGAAGGCTGATAATGCAGTTTTTGTTTGCCTGGCAGTGTGCATCGCCAGAAATTTCTGTTGCACATGGCTGACTTTGGAAGTTTATATCTCGTAATCTATAAGAAATCTAGAAATTATCAAACATGAAAGTTGTAGCCCTTTGATTCTAGGTTCCTCAAAGATAAACCATTTATCATTTGGACATTTTTACAAAAAGTTATGATCGACTGACTAAAGGTTGGTACCACAATTTTTAGCTTAGATTTTGAGACAAGCCGTATTTCACATATGCGACATGCCTGGAATGAATATATATGTCCGGAGTCTGACATTTTTGTTCATTTTTAGAGTTTTAGACCTCGGTTTTGGGCGATTTCAGAGGTATTTTTCACGAGTTTGAGTTGGGTAAGTATTCTTTATCCGAAATTAGTTATATTTTATGATTCCATACTCATTTACATCATGAATCCGTGAATTTATGGAAGAAAAATTAGATTTTTATAAAATCTTCCAAAAACGAAAATTTAAGATTTGAAAGCCAATCCGATGTTAGAATTCGATAATTTTTGTATGGTTGAACTCGTATCGGAACGGGTGTTCGGATTTCGTGAGTTTTTTCAGGATTCGAGACGTGGGTCCCACTATCGGTTTTTGAAATGAATTTCGGCTTTTAATTCGGAAAATTAGTAATTTCATATGGAATTAATTCCTACGATTCGTGTTGAGAATATTAAATTATTTGTGACTAGATTTGAAGCTTTCGGACATCAATTCGCGAGGTAAAGGTTTATTGGAATCTTGAATTTGGTTGCGAAGCGAGGTAAGTGTCGTGGTTAACCTTGACTTGAGGGAATAGAACCATTGAATTATTGTTACGTGAATTTCATGTGTAGCGACGTATAGGCGAGGTGGCGAGTGCCTATACGCATCAAATTGATTGTTTGAACATTTATCTCAAAATCATAAATTATTTTAAATTATTAATTAATTATTATATTAATTATTTCTCTCATATTCCTTACTCAATATTATGCCTTGAATCCATGCTATATTTGCTACATGCTTATTTGATTTATGTGACTTAATTATTACTTGACATTTACCATACTAAATATTAAATTGCCTATTTTCTCCTTAATTTCCACAATTAATTGATACTTGTCATCAGTTGTTTCTAAATAAATCATAATTATTATATGCTTGTTGTCTTACAATTTCATATTAATTTTGTATTTATTGGAATAATTTCTTTTATAAGAATTGGTAAATTATATTATTGAGAAGCGGGTCGCACGCCGCAACAGAAATAAAAGTGAATATATTGGAGGAGCGGGTTGCACGTCGCTACAGAATTGATTGAAAGTGAATATATTGGAGGAGCGGGTTGCACGCCGCAACAGAATTGATTGAAAAGATATATTGAGGATTACATGCCGCAACAAAATTAAAAAAAATGAATATATTGTGGGATCGGGTTGCACGCACCAACATAATTGAATATGAATATATTATGGGATCGGGTTGCACACCGCAACAGAAAGTGATTTAAGTAATAATTAGTTATGACTGCCGAGTTGGCTTGATTGTTGATATGATTTATGGGTTTAATTTCTATTCATGTTCTCCTATATTATTGTAATTATTATTATTGCGTACATGTTAATGTAAGTGACCTACCTTAGCCTCGTCACTATATCGTCGAGGTTAGGCTCGACACTTACTGGGTACATGGGGTCGGTTGTACTCATACTACACTCTGCACTTCTTGTGTAGATACCGGAGTTGGTCCCAGCGGCGTACAGTAGATTTGCTCGGATTCAGCTATCCACAGGAGACTTGAGGTATAGTTGCACGACGTTCGCAACTCTGAAGTTCCCATCTACTTTATTTTAGCTGTGTATTTCTGTCAGACAACTTTATTTTCATTCAGGCCCTTATTT
This sequence comes from Nicotiana tomentosiformis, assembly GCF_000390325.3. Taxonomy (NCBI): domain Eukaryota; kingdom Viridiplantae; phylum Streptophyta; class Magnoliopsida; order Solanales; family Solanaceae; genus Nicotiana; species Nicotiana tomentosiformis. The sequence continues at coordinate 40,690,380 of NC_090815.1, forward strand.
TTATTATTCCAGTAGCTCGTGCACTTGTGACACCAAATCTGTGATGATATTTAGACATCACTATTATTATGGTTTACTCACTTTATTTCAGATTTTATTCCAGTTATTAGTTTTTTTATTATTAATTAAATTAAATTATTAAACAATGGTTAAAATTATTCTAACGTTGGCTTGCCTAACAAGTGAAATGTTAGGCGCCATCACAGTCACGAAGGTGTGAATTTCGCGTCGTGACAAGTTGGTATCAGAGCACTAGTTTACATAGGTCTCACGAGTCATGAGAAAGCTTAGTAGAGTCTGAAGGATCGGTATGGAGACGTCTGTACTTATCTTCCAGAGGCTACGGAGTTTAGGAATAATTTCACTTCTATTCTATACTGTCGTGCGCTTTTATTCTATCATTGATGATTGAACTCTTTTATTCTTGTCCCCTCACATATGGCGAGAACACGCACTGCGTCTACAGCCGGACAGGAGCCAGAGCTCCCAGTGACAGCTACGACTAGGGGCAGAGTCCAAGGCCGAGGTCGCGCCAGAGGCCCAGGTAGAGGCAGAGGCAGAGCTCAATCTAGAGCTCGAGCAGCAGCACCTGTTGTAGAACCTCAGGTGGATTTAGAAGCGGAGGTTCCAGATTAGACGGTACCTGTTGGACCAATTCAGGTTCCAGAAGGATTCATAGCTACTTTAGTACTTCAGGACGCTCTAGTCTGTTTGGTGAGTATTATGGAGGGTGTGGCCCAAAATAGTACAGTTCCAGTGGCAACAGCCATCTCACAGAGCACAAACTCCCACTACTCCTTCTCCGGGGCAGACAACTCCCCAGTATCAGGCTCCAGTAGCCTATCCAGTTGGGGTAGTTCAACTAGCTGTTGCAGCATTGGCCGGTGATAGGCCTGCTTTGTCTTCTGAGGCTTTGTTGAGGTTGGACAAGTTTACCAAGCTATTTCTAATCCATTTCAGTGGTACACCTTCTAAGGACCCACATGATTTTCTTGACCGCTGCTATGAAGTATTGTAGAACATGGGGATAGTCAAAAGCAATGGGGTTGATTTTGCTGTGTTTCAGATGAATGGTTCCTCCAAGAGGTGGTGGAAAGATTATGTATTTACTAAACCAGTTAGTTCGCCTGCACTTACCTGGGAGCAGTTCTCGCAGCTATTTCTGGAAAAGTTCCTTCCTATCACACTGAGGGAGAATCATCGCAAGCAGTTAGTATGAGACCTGTTTTGTGGATCTAGCCTGTTATGCTCTTCTTTTGCTTCCTACCGAGAGAGAGAAGGGGTGAGGAGGTTCATTGATGGACTCGTTTAACCTATCAAGCTACAGATGGCCAAAGAGATCGGGAGTGAGATTTCTTTTCAGACGGCTGCTAATGTCGCCAGGCGGATCAAGATGGTTCTTTCACAAGAGAGAGGGCCAGTGTCAGATAAGAGGCCCCGTCATTCTGGTAATTTCAGAGGCGCCTCATCTTGAGGCAGGAGTACTTATGGTTGGGGTCATCCTCCCAGGCCATTTTATTTAGCACTTCAGACTTCTCACGGTGCTTCAGGGAGTCAAGGTCCCTATGTTCCTTACCCTGGATAGCCAGCATTCAGTGCACATTCAGCTTTTACTAGTGCACCACCTCTAGAGTCACTATGGCATCTATCCGACCCGTTTGGGTCAGCTTCAGCTTCAGCAGCCACGACAGCAGTATGGGTGTTATGAGTGTGGGAACATTGGTCACATCAGGAGGCATTGCCCTAGGTTGTTGAGCAACAGATCTCAGTAGAATTCTCGTACCATCATACCGGAACCGGTTGCTCCACCACCCGCCCGACCAGCTAGAGGGCAGGGGTTAGTCTGTTAGAGGTGGAGGTCAGACTGCTAGAGGTGGAGGTCAGACTGTTAGAGGTAGAGGCCAGCGAGTTATGGCCTGTCCCAGTCCTATCCCAGAGATGTAGTTCAGACTGGTAGGCCCAACCCCGATTCTATGCTTTCCCAGCTAGGCCTGAGGCCAAGTCATCCGACGCTGTGATCACATATATTGTTCTAGTTTTCCATAGAGATGCCTCAGTTCTATTTGATCCAGGATCTATTTACTCCTATGTGTCCTCCTACTTTGCTTCATATATAGTTGTGCCTCATGATTCTTTGAGTGCGTCTGTATATGTGTCCATGCTGGTGGGAGATTCTGTTGTGGTAGATCATGTCTATTATTCGTGCGTGGTTACTATTGAGAGTCTTGAGACTAGTGTGGATCTTCTACTTCTCGACATGGTAGATTTTGACGTCATACTAGGTATGGATTAGCTGTCACCTTATCATGCTATATTGGATTGTCATGCCAAGATGGTGACTTTAGCCATGTCGGGGTTACCTCGATTAGAGTGGAAAGGAACTCCTGGTCATTCTACCAGCAGGGTTATTTATTATATGAAGACTCGGCGTATGGTAGAGAAGGGGTGTCTAGCCTATTTGGCTTATATTCGCGGTCCCAGTGCGGATGTTCCTTCTATGGACTCAGTATCAGTTGTTCGTGAATTTCCAAAAGTATTTCCTATAGATTTGCGAGGGATTCCACCCGATAGAGATATTGACTTTTGTATTAATTTGGCTCTGGGCACTTAGCCCATTTCTATTCCACCATACCGTATGGCCCCGCCGGAGTTAAAAGAATTAAAGGAGAAGTTACAAGACTTGCTTGATCAGAGATTCATTAGACCTAGTATCTCGCCCTGGGGTACACTAGTGTTGTTTGTGAAGAAGAAAGATGGTTCAATGTGGATGTGTATAGATTATCGGCAGTTGAACAAGGCTACTATCAAGAACAAGTATCCTTTGCCAAGAATTGATGATTTATTCGATCTGCTTCAGGGTGCCAAGATATTTTCAAAGATTGACTTGAGATCTGGCTATCATCAGTTGAAGATTAGGGCATCTAATGTCCCTAAGATAACTTTTCGGACTCGGTATAGGCATTATGAATTTTTAGTGATATCATTTGGGCTGACAAATGCCATAGCAGTATTTATGGATTTGATGAACCGGGTGTTCAAGCCCTATCTTGATTCCTTTGTGGTTGTATTCATTGATGATATCTTGATTTACTCCAGCAGTCGAGAGGAGCATGAACAACATTTTCAGATTATGCTTCAGACTTTGAGGGATAATCAATTATATGCCAAATTTTAAAATGCGAGTTTTGGTTAGACTCAGTTGCCTCTTTGGGGCATGTTGTATCGCCAGAAGGCATAAAAGTGGACCCTAAAAAGATTGAGGCAGTTCAGAACTGGCCTAGACCTACTTCAGCTGCAGAGATTCAAAGTTTTCTGTGTCTGGCAGGTTATCATCGTCGGTTCGTGGAAGGGTTTTCATCTATAGTAAACCCACTGACCAGACTGACCCAAAATGGTGCTCTATTTAGATGGTCAGACGAGTGTGAGTTGAGCTTTCAGAAGCTTAAGACTGCTTTGACTACGACACTAGTGTTGTTGGTGCCCACATGTTCAGGATCATACACGGTGTATTATGATGCATCTCGTATTGGACTTGGTGCAGTATTGATGCAAGATGGTAGGGTGATTGCATATGCGTCGCGACAGGTGAAAGTTCACGAGAAGAATTATCTTGTTCATGACTTAGAATTGGCAGCCATTGTTCATGCGCTGAAGATTTAGAGGCACTACCTTTACGGCGTGTCATGTGAAGTATTGATAGATCATCGTAGTCTACAGTATCTATTCAAACAAAAATATCTCAATTTGAGGCAAAGAAGATGGTTGGAGTTGTTGAAAGACTATGATATCACCATTTTGTATCACCCGGGAAAGGCCAATATGGTGGCCGATGCTTTGAGTAGAAAGGCTGTGAGTATGGGAATCCTTGCGTATATTCCAGTTGGTGAGAGGCCGCTAGCTGAAGATGTTCAGACTTTGGCCAATCAGTTTGTGAGATTAGATGTTTCGGAGCGCAGTCGGGTTCTAGCTTGCATAATCGCTCCGTCTTCTTATATGAGCGCATCAGAGAGCGACAGTATGATGATCCTCATTTGCTTGTCCTTAAGGACACTGTGCGGCATGATGGTGCCAAGAAAGTTGTTGTGGGAGATGATGGAGTTCTGTGGAATGGGCTTCGTGAATTAATTCTTGAAGAGGCCCACCGTTCCCAGTATTTTATTCATCCGGGTGCCGCCAAAATGTATCAAGATTTGCGGCAACATTATTGGTAGAGAAGAATGAAAAAGGATATAGTTGCATATGTAGCTCGGTATTCGAATTGTCAGCAAGTTAAGTACAAGCATTAGAGACCTGGTGGTTTGCTTTAGAAGTTAGAAATTCCTGAGTGGAAGTGGAAGTGGAAGCGTATCACTATGGATTTTGTTGTTGTATCCCACGAACTCAGAAGAAGTTAGACGCAGTATGGGTCATTGTGGGTAGGTTGACCAAATCAACATATTTCATTCCAGTGGCAATTACCTATTCTTCAGAGCGGTTAGCTGAAATTCACATTCGTGAAATTGTCCGCCTTCACGGTGTGCCCGTGTATATTATTTCAGATCGAGGTACGCAAATCACCTCGCACTTCTGGAGGGCTGTACAACGTGAGTTAGGCATGTGAGTTGAGTTGAGTACAACATTTTATCCACAGACAAACGGACAATCAGAGCACACTATTCAGATATTGGAAGATATACTTCGCGCTTGTATTATAGATTTTGGAGGTTCTTGGGATCAGTTCTTGCCACTTGCGGAGTTTGCTTATAATAACCAGTCGAGTATTCAGATGGCTCCGTATGAAGCATTATACGGGAGGCGATGTCGTTCGCCAGTTGGCTGGTTTGAACCGGGAGAGGCTCGGTTGTTGGGTACTAATTTGGTACAGAATGCCTTGGATAAGGTCAATGTTATCCAGGATCGACTTCGCACAGCTCAGTCTAGGCAAAAGAGTTATGCCGACCGTAAGGTTCATAATGTTGCATTCATGATTGGAGAAAAAGTATTGCTCCGGGTTTCACCTATGAAAGGTGTAATGAGATTCGGAAAGAAGGGCAAGTTAAGCCCTAGGGATATCAGACCCTTTGAAATTCTTGAAAGGGTGGGTGAAGTAGCCTACAAGCTTGCACTACCACCTAGTTTATCAGCAGTTCATCCGGTGTCCAATATATCTATGCTCCAGAAATATCATAGTGATCTGTCCCATGTGTTAGATTTCAGCTCAGTCCGATTGGACAAAGATTTGACTTATGAGTAGGAGCCGGTAGCTATCCTAGCCCGGCAGTCCGACAGTTGAGGTTTAAAATTTATCCCTCAGTTCGGGTGCAATGGAGAGGTCAGCCAATTGAGGCAGCTACCTGGGAGTCCAAGCCGGACATGCGGAGTAGATATCCCCACCTTTTCACCACCTCAGGTATTTTTCTAACTTCGTTCGAGGACGAACGTTTGTTTTAGAGATGGAGAATATAATGACCCAATATGTCATATTTAATTTTAAATATTTATTTATGTGTTCTGAGACCTTGAAAAGCACTATTAAACATTCCTCGACTTGCGTGCGGAATCCGTAAATTTTTTTGGAAAGTGCTTATATGAAAAATTGATTAAAATGTGAAATAGAGCTTTAAAACTCAACTAAGTTGACTTCGATCAACGTTTTGAGCCAACGGACCCGGATCAGTATTTTGAAAGTTTCGGTAGGTCCGTATCATGATTTGGGACTTGGACGTATGCTCGGAATTGAATTCGAAGGTCCCTAACTCAAATAATCGGCATTTAACGGAAACTAGAAATTTAAAGGTTTAAGAATTCCTAAAGTTGGTCATAATTGGGTTTTTGTTGATATCGGGTTCCGATTTAGATTCCGAGAGTTCTATCAGCTTCGTAACAATATTTATGACTTATGTACAAAATTTGAAGTTATTCCGAGATACGTAGGCACGTTTTCCGTTAGGTTCTTTTTTTAAATCTTGAATTTCTAAAGTTTGACCAGAGATTTGACTTTTGATCAAACGACCCCGTAATGGAATTTTGATGATTCCAATAGTTTCGTATGGTGATTTTGGACTTAGGTGTATGTTCTGATTTGGATTTGGAAGTCCGTAGGACAATTCGACGTATTTTGGCGAAAGTTGGAAAATAGAAGATTTATGGAAAGTTTGACCGGGAGTTAACTTTATTGATATAGGGGTCGGAATTCGATTCTGGAAATTGGAATAACTCCAATATGTCATTTATGACTTGCATGCAAAATTTGAGTTCATTCCGAATTGATTTGGCATGTTTCGGCGCGAGTTATAGAATTGAAAATTTCATAAATTCATAAGTCTGAATCGACATGCGATTTGTAGTTTCACCGTTGTAATGTATGATTTGGGACCTCGAGTAGGTTCATAATATATTTTGAGACTTGTTGGTGTGTTCGGACGGGGTTCCGAGGGTCTCCGGTGAGTTTCAGAGTGGTTTTGGACCATTTTTAGGTCATTTTTAACTGCTAGTTTTTGACAATAGTGTGCGAAATTTCTGATGCGCAGAGCTAAATTTGGAAGCTTATATCTCGCAATATATAAGGAATCTAGAAATTATCAAAACATAAAAGTTGTAGCCTTTTGATTCTAGGTTCCAGAAAGATAAACCATTTATCATTTGGACCTTTGTACAGAAACTTAAGATCGGTTGACTGAAGGCTGGTAATGCAGTTTTTGTTTGCCTGGCAGTGTGAATCGCCAGAAATTTCTAATGCACAGGGATGACTTTGGAAACTTATATCTCGCAACCTCTAAGGAATCTGAAAATTATCAAAACATAAAAGTTGTAGCCCTTTGATTCTAGCTTCCAGAAAGATAAACCATTCATCATTTGGACATTTGTACATAAGGTTATGATCGATTGACAGAAGGCTGGTACCGCAATTTTTGGCTTGAAACTTTTGAGACAAGTCGCATCTCACAGATGTGACTTGCCTGGACAAAATATATATGTCCGGAGTCCGATATTTTTGTTCATTTTTAGAGTTTTAAACCTCGATTTTTGGGTAATTTCAGAGGCATTTTTCACAAGTTTGAGTTGGGTAAGTATTCTTTATCCGAAATTAGTTATATTTCATGATTCCATACTCAGATACATCATGAATCCGTGAATTTATGGAAGAAAAATCAGATTTTTATAAAATCTTCCAAAAACGAAAATTTAAGATTTGAAAGTCGATCCAATGTCGGAATTTGATAATTTTTGTATGGTTGAACTCGTATCGTAACGGGTATTCGGATTTCATAAGTTTTTTCAGGATTCAAGATGTGGATCCCATTGTCAGTTTTTGAAATGAATTTCGGATTTTAATCCGAAAAATTAGTAATTATATATGGAATTAATTCCTACGATTCGTGTTGAGAATATTGAATTGTTTGTGACTAGATTTGAAGCTTTCCGACATCAATTCGCGAGATAAATGTTTATTGAAATCTTGAATTTGGTTGCGAAGCGAGGTAAGTGTCGTGGTTAACGTGAATAGAACCGTTGAATTAGTGTTACATGAATTTCATATGTAACAGCGTATAGGCGAGGTGACGACTGCCTATATGTCGTCAAATTGATTGTTTGCACATTTATCTGAAAATCATAAATTATTTTAAACCATGAATTAATTATTATATTAATTATTTCTCTCATATTCCTGGCTCAATATTATGCCTTGAATCCATGCTATATTTGTTACATGCTTATTTGATTTATGTGACTTAATTGTTACTTGACATTTAGCATACTAAATATTAAATTTCCTATTTCCTCCTTAATTTCCATAATTAATTGCTACTTGTCATCAATTGTTTCTAAATAAATCATAATTATTATATGCTTGTTGTTTTACAATTTCATATTCATTTTTGTATTTATTGGAATAATTTCTTTTATAAGAATTGGTAAATTATATTATTGAGGAGTGGATTGCACGCCACAACAGAAATGAAAGTAAATATATTGGAGGAGCGGGTTGCATGCCGCAATAAAATTGATTGAAAGTGAATATATTGGAGGAGTGGGTTGCACGTCGCAACATAATTGATTGAAAAGATATATTCAAGATCGGGTTGCACGCCGCAACGGAATTAAATAAAAATGAGTATATTATGGGATTGGGTTGCATGCGGCAACATAATTGAATATGAATATATTGTGGGATCAGGATGCATGCCGCAACGGAAAGTAATTTAAGTAATAATTGGTTATGACTGCCGAGTTGGCTTGATTGTTGATGTGATTTACCGGTTTAATTTCTATTCCTGTTCTCCTATATTGTTGTTATTATTATTATTATTGCGTATAGGTTAATGTAAGTGACCTGCCTTAGCCTCGTCACTACTTCATTAAAGTTAGGCTCGGCACTTACTGGGCACATGGGGTCGGTTGTACTCATACTACACTTTGCACTTCTTGGGGATTTGCTTGGATTCATCTATCCACAAGACACTTATGGTATAGCTGCACGGCGTTCGCAGTTCTGAAGTCCCCATCTACTTTATTTTAGCTGTGTATTTCTGTCAGACAACTTTATTTTCATTCAGACCCTTATTTGTATTATTCTAGTAGCTCGTGCACTTGTGACACCAGACCTGGGATGGTATTTAGACATCGCTATTATTATGGTTTACTCACTTTATTTCAAATTTTATTCTAGTTATTAGTTTCTTTATTATTAATTAAATTAAATTAAATTATTAAAAGAAAATGGTTAAAATTATTCTAACATTGGCTTGCCTAGCAAGTGAAATATTAGGCGCCATCACGGTCCCGAAGGTAGGAATTTCGGGTCGTGACATCACCCATGCTCAAGGGGCTACTCTAGTGCACTAGTGACTAAGTGCCCCTTTTGTCCCTCAGGTCAGGACTCAGATGTTTCGATCCCTATATAGTTCTTTTAATTATTATTTTTATAAATTATAATTAAATAAATCCCTAATTTCTCATACCCTTTTTAATTAACATAATGGTATACCCATGTTATTATAATTCTAGATGCGCATCTGATAACTATTGTTTAGGTTTTTAAATTCGAAAATAAACTTAATTAACATAACTCGGTATTAATCTATTCCTTATTTGTATTTTCAATATTACTTCCCCTCAAGCTAGTGCACTACTAGAAAACTGTCAAATTTCGTCCACAAAAACCGACCGAAATCGATCAGAATTAAAGGAAAAGCGACCGATTTTCGACCGCTTTTAATTAGTCCAAAAAGTAATGCTCGCTAAGGTATTGCGACCGAAGGCGGTCGCAATTTTTTGACCGAAGTTGGTCGGTTAATTCAACGCTTTGATTGACAATAAAAATAAATATACCGACGGATGTTGGTTGGTATTATTTAAATTATTTTTTATTTAACTTTCAAAATAGAGACCGGCATCAATCGAAAATATAAATATATAATAATTTTGTATTTCTTTGTAAATTGTAAAAAACCGACCGAAATTGGTCGGTATACTAAAAAGTAAATTAAAAATAAAAGTAATTTCAGACCGACTTCGGTCGGAAATTTTGAATTTCTGGGAAATAATATGAGTTTTCTGATCGAAATCAGTCGGTTTTCTGGGTAAAAATGTGGCAGAATATGCCTGTTTTTAAGCTACACCACATGCCGATTACAACCAATATCTATCCTATAATGGCAGCATTACATTGCTGCCATTCAACCACAATTAACCAACAACAACAATAATTAACCAACAACAACCACAATAATAATTAACCAACAACAACGCAAATAATAACCACAACAACAACGCTAATAACAACAACAACAACAACAACGCCAACTACAACAACAACTATAGAAATGTTCAATAACAAAATAATATCAATAATACAATCATTAATTCAAAACTATTCCCAACTAAATATTCACAAGTTCAAGGCTTTTGTTTAGCAATACACACCATTCAATGAGTGTTTTATATTGCATCATCTCCATATGCATCATCTCCATATTCACTACTAGAAGCTTTATTGTCGGCATGGTTCGAAGGATCACGATGAGAAAGATTAGCATCTGGGGAAGGCTCACGAGACCGGCGAATGGGAAAAGCACCACTAGCAAGAAGATTGGCCAGCTAACCTTGAAGGAGATTAAATTGTTGTTCATCTCTCGTTTGTTCTCTAGCCTTTGTCTCTTCAAGCTCTGTTGTCAGCTTTGCGATCTTCTTCCCCAAAGATGAGAGAGTCGACCTATCAATTGCCTCGCCTTGGGCAGAAGTCCCTATACCTTGCAATCCAGCCTTGTAGCGCCGAAATGATCACTCTGGAAGGCCGTATGCTATCCCCTTTTTAGGACCACCGACAACATCCAACCATATCCTATGCGCTTCTTCGTCTGAAAGGGGTGATCGCTCGCCTTGCTCATTCGGTAGAAAGCTCTGAGTGTACTCCTCCACATTAATCTTGTAGCGATCCTTTATTTAGAATATAGAAAATTATTAACTATATAATATTATAAACATTAATTTCAAGTTATAGTAGTTATGAAACTTACATATGCAGTCTTCGCCTGGTCCTCGACCCATCTAATTGGATCTGTCGGTGCCTTGTTCTTTCGGATGTGAGTCTACATGAAGAACTCACCATGAGTCATCTTCCTCCCATATTTTATTTCCTACAAATATAATAAAACATGTTTACTAAATTAAAATATATAAATATAGTTTGATATATATTGTAACTACCCGACTGGTCGTTTTGAGTATCTGCACTTCGCTCGGTGTTTTGAGGGCTCGAGTATCTCCGCATGATGTATTATAACTTGCGTAAATCATCGGTGTTGGTTTTCAAGTTATCCGGAATCGATTTGGAAGGATGAACTTCTAGATTTAAGCTCTAAGTTAGAAGGGTTGACCAAGTTTGACTTTGAATATTTGACCTCGGAATGGAGTTTTGTCGGTTCCGTTAGCTCTGTTGGGTGATTTTGTACTTAGGAGCGCGTCCGGATTGTGATTCGGAGGTCCGTGGTTGATTTTGGCTTGAAATGGCGAAAGTTAAATTTTTGAGAAGTTTAACAGGGGGTTGACCTTTTGGGTCAAAATCTGATTCTGGAAATTGGAATAGGTCCGTAATGTTAAATATGACGTGTGTGCAAAATTTGAGGTCAATCGGACATAGTTTGGTAGGTTTCGGCATAGGTTGTGGAAGTTGAAGTTCCAAAGTTCATAGATTTCGATTTGAGGTGCGATTCGTCGTTTCGATGTTGTTATGCGTGATTTGAGGCCTCGAGTAGGTCTGTGTATGTTATTGGACTTGTTATTATATTCAGACGGGGTCCCGAGTGGCTCGGATGAGTTTTGGACGAGGTTCGGATCATTTTCACTTCATGTGCAAAGCTGAAGGCTGCTGGTTCTTGTATGATCGCACCTGCGGTTGGTTTGCGCATGTGCGATGGCTGCAAAAGTGAGGAAGGGGTCACAGGAGCGGAAATATGCTGGGAGCAGGGTTTCGCAGAAGCGGAGATTGCTTCGCATCTGCGAAGGCGCAAATGCGGTGAGTTGAGCGCAGAAGCGATTGGAAGCGCAGAAGCGACAAGTAGGCGCGCACCTGCGAGTGCGCAGGTGCGAGTATTTTACCGTAAGTGCGAAGGCATACCTCCCGTGCTTCTCTGTATAAGCGTGTTTTTGGTCGCAAGTGCGACGCCGCAGAAGCGGCTAATATACCGCATGTGCGAAAGTGTTGGGCAGAATGATAAATACAAGGGTTCGCAATTTTGGCTTCATTTTAACATTTCCAAGCTCGGATTGAGGCGATTCTTGGAGCAATTTTCATCTTGTGGACTAGGGTAAGTGTTCTATACTCATTTTTGATCTTATATCACGAATCTACCTTCATTTTTGGTAATTGAATTTGTGAATTTTATAGAGAAAATTGGAGGTTTTGGCCTAAAGTTTCATAATATTAATTTTTGAGTTTTGAACATTGAATTGGAGTTGGATTTGAGTGAAACTAGTATGGTTAGACTCGTACTTGAATGGGTTATCGTATTCTGTAAATTTTGTCGGGTTCCGAGGTGGGGGCCCGGTAGTTGACTTTTGTTGACTTTTTAGAAATTGAATAAAAACCATAACTTTATTAATTAAAATTGTTTCCCTTGCATTGTGTGATGTATTTAAGTCATGTTTGGATAGATTGAGCCGAGCGGAGGTGGATCTTGTAAAGGAAAAGCTAAATTGAGTATTGAATTAGCCGAATTGAGGTAAGTGTCTTGCCTAACTTTGTTGAGGGAATTTTTCCTACTATTTGACATTGTTTGCTACATGTGGGGGTGATACATATATGAGGTGACGAGCATATATGCATGTGCCAGGGTAACCATACGCGGGGGTAAATTATGTTATAAATAGTGTCTTATAGAATCATGTGACCTTCTTGCCTCATGCCTTACTTGGCTCCTAGATACTAAGAGCATAGTATTAAATGTTAGAAATTAAGACTTAGCTTATTATAACTTGATCAAATTTGATGGAATTCAGAGAATACATTGGTGTATTTAATTCGGTCATCAATATGCATAATCATTAATACATTGCTACGGCCGATATTCTTGAAATATTAGATTCTATACTTGTGTTGTAGGTCATTTGTGAGATTTGTTGGAATACATGAATAAAAGGTTCTTGTGGGTTTATTGAACTATTGTTGGTTTGGAAAGTTGTGATTGGGATTCATTTGGAATATTCATTTAAACACTCTCCTTGACGTTATTTATGCTTCATGCCTTGTTTGTTATTGATATACATATTCTTGGTAAGGAAGAGTATAATGCACGAAGGGTGATGCTGTGCCACTGTTTATACATTATCATGTGAGGGAGAGTGTAAAGCAAGAAGGGTGATGTCGTGCCATATTATTGAGAGTAAAAAAATGAATGGTGATGTCGTGCCATATTATTGAGAGTAAAGCACGAAGGGTGATGTCGTGCCATATTATTGAGAGTAAAGCGTGAAGGGTGATGGCGTGCCATATTATTGAGAGTAAAGCACGAAGGGTGATGTCGTGCCATATTATTGTGAGTAAAAGCACGAAGGGTGATGCCGTGCCATGTTATGTGAGTAAAAGCACGAAGGGTGATGCCGTGCCATTGCATTATATTATTACGCTTTCATGTTATGGTGAGTTCATGGCACGAAGGGTGTTTCCGTATAAGTGAGGATGAGAGACATGCATTATGTTGTGATATCCCTTTCTTGCAGATGTCTTCATGTCTTCACCTGGAGTTGTTATTGTCATGTTCACGGTTCTTATGTGATATGTCATTACTGTTCTGTCTTTATCCTCTATCACCTTTGTTGTCGTGTTACCATGCCTTCTATTTGCTTAAACTTGCTAATATCATGCCTACTTACTGTTGTTATGATTGCATCCATGTCATATGTTTTGTTGCACTTAAGTGTAGGTCTTCTTTCATACTAGTCGTTCATGTCCCTACTTGCTAATTTATAAAGATCATGTGTTCGCCTCCTTATTTGTCATATCTATCTTCATGCCTTCACCTTGCTAGTTATCGAAGTTACATTCCTTTTTCCTAATCGTTGTCATTACCTCTATCTTTTCTATTCAGTCTGTTACTGATGTTCTCATGTACATTCTCGTTCTCCATAGCTATTTGCGTATTTCCTACACTGTCATTTCTATTATCGGAATTTCTGTCATTTGGTTGATACTGTTACGCATAATTGGTGAGGATGAGATAAATGCACGAAGGGTGTTATCGTACCGTTGGATTTAATGTCTTGAGTATATTTCTCACATTATGAAAGTTTCGAGGTGATTATTGTGATTTATTGGATTTCGCTCTAAGGAAAGGATTGGGTGAAATATTGATACATGTTGAATTGTGTTTTCTTCTAGTACTCCGTTATTGCTTTGTATATTCGTTTCGTGTACTCTATTCTGTTGTACTGTAGTATAGTTCTATTGTTAGTTTACATTACAGATTTTATCAGTGAGCATCTTTTAACCAAAGCCTTGTCACTACTTCGACGAGGTTAGACAAGATACTTACCAGTACATGGGGTCGGTTGTACTGATACTGCACTTCTGCACATTGCGTGCAGATTTTTGGAGCGGAGCTGCTGGTGATGTCGGGAGCTGACCCTGAAGAGATTCGTGTATTCTGGATAAAAGCTGCCACTTGTCCTTGGTAGCTTTAGACTTTGATAATCTGTTTATGTAGTTTTCAAACAGATCGTGTAATTATTGTAAAAGTATTTTTTTTTTTTTTGTAAATCCTAAATCTTAGAAGCTCATGATTTGTACTACCAGTTCTTGGGTAAATTTGTAAATGTTCAGATAATTCTGTTTTCTATTTTCCTAAAATCTCTTTTGGACTGTATTTTCTATTAGTTGGCTTACCTAGCGGGTCGAATTAGGTGCCATCACGACCAGTGATTTGGGGTCGTGACATTTATAGAATTAAATATTATAAGGAATTACCAGTAGTCTCCTCGTAGTCTCCATGCTCCTTGCACCCACACAGTGCAAGGAGCCACTCTTCTCAGATGGTCGAGCCTTCTTTCCCTGTTCACTCTTCTTCTCGAACTTCTCAGTGGTCCACTGCCTCAGCAGATCCTCCCATAAATGCAGTAGAACCCATGAAGGCTTCTTCTTCTTCTTTCGAGCAGAGCAGAAGGAACCAGATAATCTATGGGAGGGCGAATGGTAGGTAGTCTGATAAGTAGATGGATGTGGTGGAATAGATGTGTTCCTAGAAGATTGATGTCGTCCATCAGCAGCAGAGAGATGCAAGTGTGGAGTGGAAGGAAGCGAGGGTGTAGCACCATCATCATGATAAATAGGCCTCTTATCCTTCCTAGACCTACCTCGACCCCTACCAGTCATCTGCATAAATTAACAACTTTCTAAACGCTGGAAACCCTCTTAAAACGAGTTTTTTCACAAAATTTACAACTTTCTAAATTTGCATCGCCCTTATAATACAACATGCAACCATCTTCACAACAATCGATTCTCATAGACGAGAGTCCTAACTTAGAAACCAATCTTTTAGCCTTATAGAAATCTTCAGGTATGTTGAAAGTTGGGTCAACTAGTTCACTCATAAGGCCAATGAAAGAATCCATTCCCGCTTGAGAAATATTGGTATCTGATTTGATATTTAACAATCTAACCGCAATAGACAATTGAGAGTGCATAGTCCCTTCCCTTAGTGGACGACTAGCGGCCTCTAGCTGTTCATAAAAATATTTTGCCTCTTCGGTAGTAGGTTGTTCAACACTTTCATGGGTTGCTAAATCGAAGTGCATCCCAAAAGCATCTGCAACCATTGCATGGTATATAGGATGTTGAACGTTATTCTTCACCGACCTACTACTTTCATCAACAACTACATTATGAAATACACCACTAGTATCATCAACCTCTCCATGACTGGTCCACACAAAATAATTATCCATAAACCCCTTTCTATAAAGATGAGTCGTAACATCCTCCGAACCCAAAAAATGCAAACACTTGCACTTCGTACAAGGACACCTAATCATCCCTCCAATCTGAAATGGTTCAAGTGACATTGCATGGTATCTAGGATGTTGAACGCTATTCTCCACCGACCTACTACTTTCACCAACAACTATGTTATGAAATACACAATCAGTACCATCAACCTCTCCATGACTAGTCCACACAAAATAATTATCTATAAACCCCTTTCTATAAAGATGAGTCGTAACATCCTCTGAACCCAAAAAATGAAAACCCTTGCACTTCGTACAAGGACACCTAATCATCCCTCCAATCCGAAACGGTTTAAGTGACATTGCATGCCTAATAAATTCCTTAACCCTTTCTATAAATTCCTCCCTCAAAAACTGTCACGACCCGAAATTTCTTACCTTCAAGATCGTGATGGCGCCTAAAATTTTACTTGCTAGGCAAGCCAACGTTAAAATAATCTTAACTATTTTAAGCAAATTTAATTAAATAGAAATCAATTACTAAGATAAAGTGCGAAAGACCATAAATACCGAATTATCAAAATACATCCCCGAATCTGGTGTCACAAGTGCATGAGCTACTAGAATAATACAAATAAAGGTCTGAATAAAATTCAAGTACTTTGAAAGATAATACACAACTGAGATAAAATAGGAGGGGACTTCAGAACTGCGAACACTATGCGGTTATACCTCAAGTCTCTTCTGAGTAACTGAGTCCGAGCACGTTTATGGTACGCTACTGGGACCAACTCCAAAATCTGCACAATAAGTGCAGAGTGTAGTATTAGTATAACCGACTCCATGTACTGGTAAGTGTCGAGCCTAACCTCGACGAAGTAGTGACGAGGCTATGACAAGACACGTACGTAAACAATCTGTACAAGTATATACAAATACATATTGACAATAATACAAAAAATAACAATTTATAAATTGGGAGGAAACATGCAAAGGGGAATGATATAATAATTTCAGCAGAAGATGTATCACTTAACAGTCAATTAATTCATCAACAATAAAATGAGCAAAATGATAATATGAAAATAGCACGGCACCACCCTTCGTGCTTTAACTCTCATTTGGCACGGCATCACCCTTCGTGCTTATACACTCTCTGAAAATGGAACGGCATCACCCCTCGTGATTTTACACTCACAAATGGCACGACAACACCCTTCGTGCTTTTACACTCACAAATGGCACGGCAATACACTTCGTGCTTTTACATTCTTCCTTACCATGACAATGATATTATGAATAATTAAAATGGCACGGCATCACCCTTCGTGCTTTTACACTCTTCCTTACCATGAAAATAATAATATAAATTCGGAAGAGCATTTAAATGTAGGGATATACACTTATCAATCAATTCAATACCAAAATACTGACTTCATCTTCCAAAATATTCAACAATAATTAAATAAATAATAATTTCATGAATAATGATCAAATAATCAATAAATAACTCAAGCAGGAATATCTTTAATTAAATAGACAATTATTCAAAATAAATAAATTCCACCCGCATGCTTTGACTCAACCACTACGCATAAGTACTCGTCACCTCACATATACATTGTACCCGCACATTAAATCATGTAGAAAATAGACAAATAAGTCCTACTCCCTCAAGTCAAGGTTAACCACGATACTTACCTCGCTTTGCAACCAAATTCAGGAATCCAACAAGCCTTTACCTCGCGAATTCGTGTCCAAAATCCTCAAATCTAGTCATAAACAATTCAATATACTCAATACAAATCGTAGGAATTACTTCCATATGAATTTACTAATTTTTCGGATTAAAAATCCAAAATTCATCTCAAAATTCATCAGTGGGGCCCACGTCTCAAATCTCGAAAAAACTTACGAACTCCGAAAACCCGTTTCGAGACGTGTCCAACCATATAAAAATTTACAAAACTTCCAATTTCTTCCATCTAAATCTGAAATAAAGGGTGAATATAGACATGGATTTATGAAATATAATCACTTTTGGTTATAGAACACTTACCTAATTCAAAGTAATGAAAACCTCCTTTGGAATCGCCAAAATTCGAGAATTACAACTCAAAAATGAGTAAAAATGGATAAAACCCGATTTTATGTATTCTGCCAAGCATTTTCGCATCTGCGGGCTACATTTTCGCATCTGCGAGAAAAATCTCGCATCTGCGAAATGGCTTGCCCAGCGTGTGTCCACATATGCGGAACTTGAGCCGCATTTGCGGCTGCGCAGAAGAGCATGAAGGAGCCGCAGAAGCGGTACCGCACCTGTGCTCCAAAAGTCGCAGGTGCGAAACACCAGAACCAGAACTGGTAGTTTTTGCAAAAATGATCCGAAACATGTTCAAAACTCACCCGAGCCACTCGGGACCTCGTCCAATTATCCCAACAAGTCCCGTAACATAATACGGACTTACTCGGGGTCTCAAATCACATCTAACAACATCGAAATTATAATTCACACATCGATTCGAACTTTTGAGTTTCAAACTTTTCAATTTACAAAACTTGTGGCGAAACTTGTTAAATGAATCCGGAATGACTTCTAATTTGGCACACAAGTCACAAATGACATAACAGAGTTATTTCAATTTTCAGAATCAGATTCCGACCCCGATATCAAAAAGTCAAATCCGTGGTCAAACTTTGGAAATCTTTAGCCTTTAAATTTCTAGTTTCCGTTAAATTGCCATAACTTGAGCTGGGGACCTCCAAATTAAATTTTGGGCATACGCCCAAGACCCAAATTACAATACGGACCTACCAGAACTGTCAAAACACTAATCTGGATTCGTTTGCTCAAAATGTTGACCAAAGTAAACTTAATTAAGTTTTAAAGCTCTATATCACATTTTAATCTATTTTTCACATAACAAATCTCCGAAAAATTATACGGACTACGCACGCAAGTCGATGAATGATAAATAGTGCTTTTTGAGGTCTTAGAACATAGAATTTATTATTAAATTTAAAGATGACCTTTTGGGTCATCACTTTCTCCACCTCTAAAACAAACGTTCGTCCTCGAACGGAATTAGAAAAGTACCTGAGTTGGTGAAAAGGTGTGGATATTTACTTCGCATGTCCGACTTGGACCCCCAGGTAGATGCTTCTACTGGGTAACCTCTCCATTTTACCCGAATTGAAGGATAACTCTTAGACCTCAACTGTCAGACATGCCGGGCTGGAATAGCTACCGGCTCCTCTTCATAAGTCAAATCTTTGTCCAATTGGACTGAGCTAAAATCTAACACATGGGACGAATCAGCAAGTTATTTCCGGAGTATAGACACATGGAACACCGGATGAACTGCTGATAAACTAGGTGGTAATGCAAGCCTGTAGGCTACTTGACCACCCTTTCAAGAATTTCGAAGGGTCCTATATACCTAGGGCTCAACTTGCCCTTCTTTCCGAACCTCATTACACCTTTCATAGGTGAAACCCGGAGCAATATTTCTTCTCCAACCATGAATGCAATATCACGAACCTTACGGTCGGCATAATGTTTTTGCCTAGACTGAGCTATGCGAAGTCGATCCTGAATAACTTTGACTTTATCCAAGGCATCCTGTACCAAATAGGTACCCAACAACCGAGCCTCTCACGGTTCAAACCAGCCAACTGGCGAACGACATCGCCTTTCGTATAATGCCTCATATGGAGCCATCTGAATTCTCGACTGGTAGCTATTATTATAAGCAAACTCCGCAAGTGGCAAGAACTGATCCCAAGAACCACCAAAGTCTATAACACAAGCGCGAAGCATATCTTCCAATATTTGAATAGTGCGCTCTGACTGTCCGTCTGTCTGTGGATGAAATGTTATACTCAACTCAACCCGCGTGCCTAACTCACGATGTACATCCCTCTAGAAATGCGAAGTGAACTGCCTACCTTGATCAGAAATGATAGACACGGAAACCGTGAAGGCGGACAATCTCACGAATATAAATTTCAGCTAACCGTTCTGAAGAATAGGTAACTGCCACTGGAATGAAATATGCTGACTTGGTCAACCTGTCCACAATGACCCAAACTGCATCGAATTTTCTCTGAGTATGTGGAAGCCCAACAACCAAATCCATAGTGATACGCTCCCACTTCCATTCAGGAATTTCTAACTTCTGAAGCAAACCACCAGGTCTTTGATGCTAGTACTTAACTTGCTGACAATTCAGAAACCGAGCTACAAATGCAACTATATCCTTCTTTATTCTCTTCCACCAATAATGTTGACGCAAAGCTTGATACATTTTGGCGACATCTGGATGAATAGAATACCTGAAACTGTGGGCCTCTTCCAGAATTAATTCACGAAGCCCATCCACATTAGGCACACAAACACGACCCTACATTCGCAGAACTCCATCTTCCCCCACAGCAACCTGTTTGGCATCACCGTGCTGCACCGTGTCCTTAAGGATAACTAAATGAGGATCATCATATTGTCGCTCTCTGATGCACTTATATAAAAAAGATCGAGCGACTGTGCAAGCTAGAACCCAGCTGGGTTCTGAAATATCTAACCTTACGAACTGATTAGCCAAAGTCTGAACATCTACAGCTAATAGTCTCTCACCAACCGGAATATATGCAAGGTTTCCCATACTCACAGCCTTGCTACTCAAAGCATCTGCCACCACACTGACCTTTCCGGGTTGATACAAAATAGTGATATCATAATCTTTCAACAACTCCAACCATCTTCTCTGCCTCAAATTGAGATCTTTTTGCCTGAACAGATACTGCATGCTATGATGATCAGTAAATACCTCACACAAGACACCGTAAAGGTAATGTCTCCAAATCTTCAAAGCGTAGACAATGGCTGCCAATTCTAAGTCATGAACAGGATAATTCTTCTCATGAATTTTCAAATGCCGCGACGCATATGCAATCACCGTGCCATCTTGCATCAATACTGCACCAAGCCCAACGCGAGATGCATCACAATACACCGTATAAGATCCTGAACTTGTGGGTAATACCAACAGTGGCACTGTAGTCAAAGCAGTTTTGAGCTTCTGAAATCTCAAGTCACACTCGTCTGACCATCCGAATGGAATACCTTTCTGGGTCAGTCTGGTCAATGGGCTTGCTATAGATGAAAATCCCTCTACTAACCAATGATAATAACCTGGCAAAACCCTGGAAACTCCGGATCTCTGTAACTGAAGTAGGTCTAGGCCAAATCTGAACAGCCTCAATTGTAATGACCCAATCGGTCATTTTAACTTTTAGAACCCCGTTCCCTAAAATAAAACTTCCCATAGGTGCTTGTAATGATTTATGACTTGCGGGGATGGTTGGTTCGGGATTTGGAAGTGTTTGGGGTGAAACCGGAATATTTGGTTCCTTAAGTTGGCCTTAAAGTGCTAAGTTTGACTTCGGTCAATATTTTTAGAAAACGACCCCGGAATAGAATTTTGATGATTTCAACAGCTCCGTATGGTGATTTTGGACTTAGGAGCATGTTCGGAATTTTATTTGGAAGTCCGTAGTTAAATTAGGCAAGAAATGACTAAAAATAAGAATTTAAGTTTGGAAGTTTGACCGATGAGTTGAATTTTTGATACCGGAGTCGGAATCCAGTTCCGAAAATTTTCATAGCTCCGTTATGTAATTTATGACTTGTGTGTAAAATTTGAGGTCAATCGGAGTTGATTTGATAGGTTCCAACATTGAATGTAGAAGTTGAAAACTCTTAGTTTCATTAAGCTTGAATTGGGGTATGATTCATGGTTTTAGCATTGTTTGATGTGATTTAGAGGTTCGACTAAGTTTGTATGATATTTTAGGACTTGTTGGTATATTTGGTTGAGGTCCCGAGGGCCTCGGGTGAGTTTCGGATGGAAAACGGATCAAAAGTTGGACTTAAAAAGCTGCTGCAATTTTCTCTTCTGCTGCATATTCTGGGCTGTGATCGAGCCTCAGATCGAGCCCACGATCGATGCCTGAGTCGAAGCCATGGACGAGGCTCAGTATCGAAGCCTCGATCGAAGGCAAGGCTCGAGGGCATGATCGAAGGTAAGGCTCGAGGGCTAGGATCGAGACCCATGCTCGATGCCCTAATCGAAGGCTCAAGCTCGATACCATGATTGAGGCTATGATCGAAGGCCCAACCTCGATGCCCTGATCGAGGCCATGATCGAGGTCCAGGCTCGAGCCTGTGATCGAAGCCCCGATCGAAGCCCAGTTCGAGGACCAGTTCCGAAGGCTGCTGGGCAGTTTTATAAAAAGAGGGCATTCGTCTCATTTGCCATTTTTGACGAACTTAAGCTTTAGCAGAGACGACTTTTGGCAGATTTTCAAGGGAAAAACATTGGGGTAAGTGATTCTAACTCACATTTGGTCTACATATACAAGTATATCATTGTTTTCACAATTTAATTAGTGTTTTGAGATTGAAATTTGGAAAAGTTTAGAAATCTCATAGAAACAAAATTTTGAGATTTCGGTATCGATTCGGAGTCGGATTTGAGTGAAACTGGTATGGTTGGACTCGTAATTGAATGGATTATCGGATTTCATAACTTTTGCCGGATTCCGAGATGTGGGCCCCGCGGGCAAATTTTTAATTAATTTCGGGATCTTTTCTTAAAAATGTAGTATTTTCTTATAGAATTGATTTCTACAATATTTATTGATTGTATCGAATTATTTTGGCTAGATTCGAGCCAGACGGAGTTGGATAATCGTGGAAAAGGGAAAATTGTGGATTAAATTGGAGCAAGACGAGGTAAGTCTCTTGTCTAATCTTGTGAGGGGGAAATTACCTCATAAGTGATTAAAATTTAATAATTATTGCTAATTGTGGGGGAGCTACATACTCATGAGGTGACGAGAGTCCGTGCGTAGCTACTATTAATGCTAAAGTCCGGGTAGTTTAGGACTCAAAGCATGCCTTACTTGTGTAAATTGTATTCTTTGATTTATTTATATTAATTGATATCTATATGAATATATTATGAATTGTTAGATAAAGATATTAAAGGATGGAAATCTCATAGGATTTATTGTCTGTTTAAATCAATTAATTGTTAAAAGAAATTATTCTCCTCCCAAATTCATCTCATAATTAATATACTCTCCTTCCGGAGGCACATAAGAAAATGTCCTCCTTTCTTGTGGAGCGGGCTGAACGCCTCGGCAGGATAGATGCATCTATGGATCGCGCCGCACGTCCCTCGGCAGTGTACACGATACTCTGGATCGGGCCGTACGTCCTCGGCAGAAATCGTGCTTAATAATAATAATTACACGATACTTTAATAAATTATTTAAGCTTGTGAAGCTAATTAATAAATTGGAAAATCCTTGGAATTTAATAAATTATTATTCTTGCTTGTTAAGGAATTAATTGTTACTCCTGTAAATGAGATTTAATTGATAAATTAGAAATTAATTGAGTTGAAGAAATTTAATTAATATATTGAGAATTGTTACATTTGAAGCAATTTGATTATTTCCGCTGATTAAATAAATTATTTGTAAATTCTGTAAATCATGCTGATTTGAATATCCTAATTTTATTTCAATTATTATTGACCCATAGTGAGTGTCAAAGTCGGCCATCTCGTCTCTACCACTTTGAGATTAGGCTTGATACTTACTGGGTACACATTGTTTACGTACTCATACTACACTTGCTGCACTTTTTGTGCAGGATCTGAGACAGGTACTAGTGGAGGACCTATCATCACATACCAACGTCATCCCGAGGCATAGTAGTGAGCTGCCTTTCTGAGCCGTTCTGCAGCTACCAGTGTCTCTTCTTATATTTATATTCTGTCTATTTTATTTCAGACAGTACTTGGAGTTTTGTATAATCTACTAGATGCTCATGAACTTGTGACACCGGGCCTTGGCACACACATTGGTAGAAGTTGGTATTTTATTATTTTCTTGGAATAAAAGTTTAACCAATGTACGATTGACTTATTGGTTGGCTTGCCTAGCTGTAGTGTTGGGCGCCATCACGACCTATAGGTGAAATTTGGGTCATGGCATCAATCTTCTTAGGATCCACTTTTATGCCTTCTGCCAATACAACATGCCTTAAAAAGGCAACTGAGTTTAACCAAAACTCGCATTTGAAAATTTTAGTATATAACTTATTATTCTTTAAAATCTGAAGCACACTTCGAAGATGTTGCTCATGCTCCTCTCGACTGCTGGAGTAAATCAAGATATCATCAATAAATACAACCACAAAAGAATCCAAATAGGGTTTGAACACCTGATTCATCAAATCCATAAATGTTGTTGGGGCATTTGTCAACCCAAATGACATCACTAGGAATTCGTAATGCCTATACCGAGTTCGAAAAGTTGTCTTAGAGACATCAGATGCCCTAATCTTCAACTGATGGCAACCAGATCCCAAATCGATCTTCAAAAATACCTTGGCGCCCTGAAACTTATCAAATAAGACATAAATTCTTGGCAACGGATATTTGTTTTTGATAGTGGCCTTGTTCAACTGTCGATAATCTATACACATCCGTATAGAGCCATCTTTCTTCTTTACAAATAGTACTGGTGCACCCCAAGGCGAGACACTAGGTCTAATGAACCCTGGTCAAGCAAGTCTTGTAACTGCTCCTTCAATTCTTTCAACTCCGGCGGGGCCATACTGTATGGTGGGATAGAAATAGGCTGAGTGCCCGGAAGAAGTCAATATCTTTGTCGGGTGGCATTCCCGGCAGATCTGTAGGAAATACATCTAGAAATTCACGGACAACTGGAACTGAATCCATAGAAGGCACTTTCGTGCTGGGATCGCGAATATAAGCCAAATAAGCTAGACACCCCTTCTCGACCATACGCTGAGCCTTCATATATGAAATAACCCTGCTGGTAGAATGACCAAGAGTTCCTTTCCACTCTAATCAAGGCAACCCCGACATGGCTAGGGTCACCGTCTTGGCATGACAATCCAATATAGCACGATAAGGTGACATCCAATCCATTCCCAAGATGACATCAAAATCTACCATATCAAGAAGTAGAAGATCCACACTACTCTCAAGACTATCAATAGTAACCACACACGAATGATAGACATGATCTACCACGATAGAATCTTACACCGGAGTGGACACACACACAAGAGCACTCAGAGAATCACGAGGAATCACCAGATATGAAGCAAAATAAGAGGACATATAGGAATAAGTAGATCCTCGATCAAATAGAACTAAAGCATCTCTATGGCAAACTGGAACAATACTTATAATAACAACACCAGATGACTCGGCCTCAGGCCTAGCTAGAAAAGCATAAAATCGAGGTTGGGCCCCACCACTCTAAACTGCGTCCCTGGGACGGCCTTTAACTGGCTGGCCTCCACCTCTAATGGCCTGACCTCCACCTCTAACGGTCTGACCTCTACCTCTAGCTGCCTGACCCCTACCTCTAGCCGGTTGAGCAGGCGGTGAAGCAACCGGTGCTAGAACCATGGCACGAGAACCCTGCTGCTGCATGCTGCCCGGAGACCTTGGGCAGAATCTAGTAATGTGCCTTGGATCACCACAAGTATAACAAGACCTCGGTTGTTGTGACTGCTGACCCTAATATTGTCCATGTCGACCTAAGTAACTACCCTGAAAACTCTGGATCGGAGGTGCACTGATAAGAGTTGGTGGTGCACTATAGGATGCCTGGAGAACTGAATGGAACGGCCTGGGAGGATGACCCCTACAAAAATTGCCCCTACATCCAGACGAGACACCACTGAACCCACTGAACTGATGAGGCCTCTTATCAGACCCCTTCCCTCTCTCCTGTGTAAGAACCATCTCGATCCTCGTAGCAACATTAGCAGCCGCCTGAAAGGAAATCTCACTTCCGATCTCCTTGGCCATCTGAAGCCTGATAGGGTGAGTAAGTCCCTCAATAAACCTTTTCACTCTCTCCCCCTCAGTAGGAAGTAAAAGGATAGCATGACGGGCTAGATCCATAAAACGGGTCTCGTACTGAGTAACAGTCATACTGCCTTGCTAGAGACGCTCAAACTGCCTGCAGAAATCCTCTCTCAATGTGATAAGGAGGAACTTATCTAGAAATAGCCGTGAGAACTGCTCCCAAGTCAATGTAGGTGATCCAGCTGGTCTGGTCAACATAAATTCTCTCCACCACCTCTTGGCATAACCCGTCATCTGAAATACAACAAAATCGACCCCATTGTTCTCAACTATACCCATATTCTATAGTACCTCATGGCAATGGTCAAGATAATCTTGTGGGTCCTCAGAAGGCGTACCACTAAAGTGAACTAGAAAGAGCTTAGTAAACTTATCCAGTCTCAATAAGGCCTCAGAAGACATGACGGGCCTATCACCGGCCTGTGCCATAACAACTGGCTGAATTACCCTAACTGGTGGGACTGCTGGAGCCTGATACCGTGGAGCCATTTGCTCCAGAGCGGGAGTAGTGGAAGTTTGTGCTCCTCCCCCAGCCTTTGAGAAGGATGGTACCACTGGAAATGTACCATTCTGGGCCACACCCTCCATAACACTCACCAAACAGACTAGAGCGTCCTGAAGCACTGGAGTAGCTATAAATCCTTCCGCGACCTGGACTGGTCCAACCGGTACAGTCTGAACGGGAACCTCCTCCTGAAGATCCACCTGAGGTTCTACAACAGGTGCTGCTGCTCGAGCTCTAGACTGAGATCTACCTCTGCCTCTGCCTCGACCTCTAGCTCGACCTCGACCCCTGGTCATAGTTTCCACCGGGGGTTCTGGTCCCTGTCCATCGGTAGATATATTACGTGTTCTCACCATCTGCGAGAGAATACGAGTAGAATGGTTCAATCATCGATGATAGAATAAGATCGCACGACAGAATAAGAAAAAAATGATATTGTTCCTAAACTTCATAGCCTCTGAGAGATAAGTACAGATGTCTCCGTACCGATCCTTCAGAATCTACTAAGCTTGCTTGTGACTCGTGAGACCTATGTAACTTAGTGCTCTAATACCAACTGTCACGACCCAAAATTTCCCACTTTCAGGATCGTGATGGCGCCTAACATTTTACTTGCTAGGCAAGCCAACGTTAAAATAATCTTAACTATTTTTAAGCAAATTTAATTAAATAAAAATTAATTATTGAGATAAAGTGGGGAAGACCATAAATACCGAATTATCAAAATACATCCCCGAATCTAGTGTCACAAGTGCACGAGCTATTAGAATAATACAAATAAAGGTATGAATAAAATTCAAGATGTTTGAAAGATAATACACAGCTGAGATAAAATATAAGGGGACTTCAGAACTGCGAACGTTGTGCACTTATACCTCAAGTCTCTTCTGAGTAACTGAGTCCGAGCACATTTATGGTACACTACTGGGACCAACTCCAAAATTTGCACAAGAAGTGCAGAGTGTAGTATCAGTACAACTGACCCCATGTACTGGTAAGTGCCGAGCCGAACCTCGACAAAGTAGTGACGAAGCTATGACAAGATACGTACGTAAACACCCTGTACAAGTATATACAAATACAAAGTGACAATAATACAATAAATAACAATTTTTAAAATTTGAGGGCCATTGCGAAGGGGAATGATATAATAATTTCAGCAGAAGATGTATCACTTAGCAGTCAATTAATACATCAACAATAAAATGAGCAAATAATAATATGAAAATAGTACGGTACCATCCTTCGTGATTTTACTCTCATTTGGCACGGCATCACCCTTCGTGCTTTTACACTCTCTGAAAATGGAACGGCATCACCCTTCATACTTTTACACTCACAAATGACACAGCAACACCCTTCGTGCTTTTACACTCACAAATGGCACGGCAAGACCCTTCGTGCTTTTACACTCTTCCTTACCATGACAATGATATTATGAATAATTAAAATGGCACGGTATCACCCTTCGTGCGTTTACACTCTTCCTTACCATGAAAATAATAATATAAATTCGGAAGAGCATTTAAATGCGGGGATATACACTTATCAATCAATTCAATACCAAAATACTGACTTCACCTTCCAAAATATTCAACAATAATTAAATAAATAGTAATTTCACGAATAATGATCAAATAATCAATAAATAACTCAAGCAGGAATATCTTTAATTAAATAGACAATTATTCAAAATAATCAAATTCCACCCGCATGCTTTGACTCAACCACAACGCATAAGTACTCGTCACCTCATATATACGTTGTACCCGCACATTAAATCATGTAGCAAATAGACAAATAAGTCATACTCCCTCAAGTCAAGGTTAACCACGGCACTTACCTCGCTTTGCAACCAAATTCAGGAATCCAACAACCTTTGCCTCGCGAATTCGTGTCTGAAATCCTCAAATCTAATCATAAACAATTCAATATACTCAATACAAATCGTAGGAATTACTTCCATATGAATTTACTAATTTTTAGGATTAAAAATTCAAATTTCCTGTCAAAAATCATCAGTGGGGCTCACGTCTCAAATCTCAAAAAGAACTTACAAAATCCGAACAACCTTTCCGAGACGAGTCCGACCATACAAAAATTATCAAATTTCGATGTCAAATGGACCTTCAAATCTTAAATTTTCGTTTTTGGAAAATTTTACAAAACTTACAATTCTTCCATCTAAATCCGAAATAAAGGATGACTATATATATGGATTTATGAAATATAATCACTTTTGGTTATAGAACATTTACCCAATTCAAAGTCGTAAAAATGGCTAAAACCCGATTTTATGTATTCTGCCCAGAGTTTTCGCATCCGCGGGCTATATTTTCGCATCTGCGAGAAAAATCTCACATCTGTGAAATGGCTTGCCCAGTGTGTGTCCGCATCTGCGGAACTTGAGCCACATTTGCGGCTGCGCAGAAGTGCATGAAGGAGCCGCAGAAGCGGTGCCTTCCGCATTTTCGAAGGCTGAGCTGCAGAAGCGATACCGCACCTGCGCTCCAAAAGTCCCAGGTGCGAAACACCAGAACCAGAACTGGTAGTTTTTGCAAAAATGATCTGAAACATGTTCGAAATTCACCCACGCCACTCGGGACCTCGTCCAATTATCCCAACAAGTCCCGTAACATAATACGGACTTACTCGTGGTCTCAAATCATATCAAACAACATCGAAATTACAATTCACACATCGATTCAAACTTTTGAGTTTCAAACTTTTCAATTTACAAAACTTGTGCCGAAACATGTTAAATGAATCCGGAATGACTTCAAATTTGGCACATAAGTCATAAATAACATAACGGAGCTATTTTAATTTTCAGAATCGGATTCCGACCCCGATATCAAAAAGTCAAATCCGTGGTCAAACTTTGAAAATCATTAGCCTTTAAATTTTTAGTTTCCGTTAAATTGTCATAACTTGAGTTAGGGACCTCTAAATTAAATTTCGGGCATACGCCCAAGTCCCAAATTATGATACAAACCTACTGGAACTGTCAAAACACTGATCCGAGATCGTTTGCTCAAAATATTGACCAAAGTCAACTTAATTAAGTTTTAAAGCTCTATATCATATTTTAATCTATTTTCACATAAAAACTCTCCAAAAAATTATACGGACTGCGCACGCAAGTCGAGGAATGATAAATAGTACTTTTCGAGGTCTTAGAATACAGAATTAATTATTAAATTTAAAGATGACCATTTGGGTCATCACAAAAATCGACAATTAGGATAATTCCTATTATACATCCAACTACGATTTTTCATCTACATAAAGAACAAATAAATTACATGTTATATTAATCACAATTCAAATTCATTTATAGAATTAAGTTACATAATAAACTTTAGTTACAAAGTACAACATTTACTTACTAGAATATTAAATTAGTTAAGCTATTCAATTAGACTAACTCATTCAATTATAATTTGTTAGCACATTCAATTAATCTAGCATAATTAGTTAAGCCTAATTTTCTTAAAGTAATAAACACTAATAGAACAATATTATCCCTTAAATTAATAAACCCTAAATTTCTAAAAGCAATAAACACTAATATAATAATAAATTAAATCCTAAAATAATAAATTATTTCTAAAAGCAATAAACAAAATTAAGAGCATCTAACTTCATAAATTAAGAGCACTAAACCCTAGTTTATATAATTTATACATCACAAATTAACTAGTTTAAATAATTTATACATCTCTATTACTGCATAATCAATTTTAGTTACAATGTAGTTCACTTTAATTACAATATAGCTCATAAACTGCCAAATTTCGTCACATAAATCCAAAATAGACAAAAACCCTAAATAAATTACATAAAATTATATTAGGCATGCAATAAATTAAAAATTAAAAGGCTAATAAGGTAGAACACTAACCTTTAAAGAGAATGGTAGTGGTGGTGGCGGGAGGGGAGTGACAGTGGTGGAGGCGGTAGGCGGCGTGCGGCGGCGGCAGACGGAGGAGGTTGGGCTGGGGGAGGTGGGTTTCGATTTTGGAGGTGGGGGACTTGATTTTGGGTTCGATTTGGGTAAAAAAGTGTGAGAAAGAGAGATAGAAGATAGAAAGAAGAGAGAGTGGGAAAAGATGAAAATGTAGAAGAAAACCTGTCTGTTAGATCTAATTAGGATATTATCGACCGACTTCAGTCGGAAATGTCGGTCAGTAATAATAAAATATGTTTTGACCGTTTGACCTCAAAATTTCCAACCGAATTCGGTCTAAAACTTTAATTAAATTTTTTCCGTTTTTAAATTATTATAAATATACCGATCGGTTTTAGTGGTCAGAAATTAAATTATTATTATTTACAATCTATATATATATTTAACAATATAAATTATTTATATAATACACTCACACACACACACACACACATATAAATTAAACTCACACACACACATAAAATAATTTATATATTTACAATATAAATTATTTAACAATATATATATATATTATATATATATATATATATATATATATATCATAGCATGTTGGATACAACGACTATATCAATTAAACTCCATAATTTACACCTACATACATATGACTAGCGTTGATGATTTATTCTCAATTGTTCATACTCGAATGCTTGATCGGTGACTAAATAAGATAATAAATCTTGGAGTTTAAGTGACTAGATGCTCTGGTATAATGAGTGACTAGATACTCCAAGATGTGTACAATCAACACAGTCTTGAATGTTTTATTCTCGATCACCTTATTAGTACTTTGCTCGGATACTTCATCGATGGATCAATTAAAAATTCAATTATGTTTGATTAAAACTTACCATAATTGATTTTAATTATATTAATACAACTTAATATAATTGGATACAATTTAATACAATTGGATACAACTTAATATTGGATCTATATCCAATATTAAGTTGTATCCAATTTAATATAAATTATATCCAATTGAGAATAAATTATCAAGCATTCGAGTATGAATAATTGAGAATAAATCATCAAAGCTAGTCATATGTATGTAAGAGTAAATTATCATAAATAAAATAAAATCATACACTCTATTAGAATCTATTACACATATACGGATATGAAGTGTAATTTATACAAATCACGCGGATGATAAACATTATATATATAATTGTAACAACTAAATTTCGTTCCTGAAAAATAATAATCAAGACAATAAATATAGCGACAAATATTATATTCATTTTCAAGTGATAGGGTTACAATCTCTAGAATATCTCGAATCTAAAAAGATATAGTCCTCTGATTCTTCTCCTCATGAATGATGGTTCAAGAGCTTGAGAGCTTGATCTTGAACTTGACGGATTTCAAATTTGTAGAGCGTCACGAACAACTTGAAGGTCGTCACCAACCAGGATTTGTTGTTGGGTTATCACGGACGGAAGATTTGAAGCCGCCCACTTATGATTTGCGTTCGCCTTTAGGATTTGACCACAGACGGAGATTGCAGATGTGGATGGAGACCTTGATACTATTCTTCAGAGCTTCTTTAGCCTTTCCTTCTGCTTACTTGATTGTTGTACTTTCAGCCTTGTGATTTCTTCTCCCCTCAAATGAGGGATGTGGCCTCTTTATATAGACACATGGTGGAGTAGTGTCACGACACGTGAATCCCACCGTCGGGACCGTGATGGCGCCTAACATTTCACTTGTAAGGCAAGCCAACGTTAGAGAATCACTAAACCAATCCTTATTTCATTCAGTAAATAACAACAATTAGCTAAGATGAAATATAGTGAGTGCAGAATAATATAAAAACTGCATTAATTACTACCACCCGGATCTGGAGTCACAATTCACGAGCATTCTAGAATTCACTACAAGTAATAGTCTGAAAGAAATATAACTGTTTGAATGAAAGAAATAGTAGAACAGAAAAGATAGACGGGGACTTCAAGGTCTGTGAACGCCAACAGATTTACCTTGAGTCTCCGGATAGCGGTCCAACAGCAAAAATCTTGATCAACCCCAGCCGGTACTAAAATCTGCACAGAAAGTGCAGAGTGCAGTATCAGTACAACCGACCCCATGTACTGGTAAGTGTCGAGCCTAACCTCGACGAAGTAGTGACGAGGATAAGGCAAGGCACCTACAAATCAACCTGTATAATTTAACAGTGTATATACAAATAACAGTAATGAAGAGCTAGACATGAAATATCGGGAGGGGGGGAAACATGCTGGGGGAAATACGAGATAAAGAACTACAACAAAATGATAATTGGAATAACCAATATGCTATGAATCAACAGAAACAGCGAATACAGTAAAGAAAAAATACAAGGCATCACCCTTCGTGCTTTTACTCTCAATCTCACCATAAAATCAACAGAAATGGCACGGCATCATCCTTCGTGCACTAACTCTCATATCATGACACGTCATCACCCTTTGTGCATTAACACTCACAATATGGCACGACATCACCCTTCGTGCATTAACACTCATAATATGGCACGACATCACCCTTCGTGCATTAACACTCTCCCTTACTATAATGCAATGAATAAATAATAACAGGGGGATAGAATAACAAGTACAAGCCTTACTTCAATATTTGGTTCCACAATATCAATCTCAACTTCAAAATAAATACTCAATTATCACTAGAAGATCCGTAAATATGATGAGAACGATCAATTTAACAACACTAGTCTTAGCACGTAGCAATTAGGAATGAGAAAAAAACAATATGAAATACGGGAGAAAACAGGGAAAACAGGTAAATTGACAGCGCATAAGTACTCGTCACCTCACATATACGCCGCTCACATGAATTTCACATAGCAAATAGTCTGAGGTTCCTAATTCCCTCAAGTCATGGTTAACCACGACACTTACCTCGCTCCGAAGGCCACTCAATACTCAATCACATCTTTTCCTCTAGAATCCACCTCCAAACCACTCGTATCTATTCAAAAACGACTCAATAATATCAAATATTGCTAAAGGAATCAATTACATTGCATAAATTTAGATTTCCCAAATTTTCCTCTAAAAAGTCAAAAATTGACCCTGGGCCTGCTTGGTCAAAACCTGAGGTTCGGACCAAAAATCCATTTACCCATTCACCCTCGAGCCCGGATATATAATTGGTTTTGGAATCCGACCTCAATTTGAGGTCTAAATCTCCAAATTTCTAAAATTCCTAGTTTCTACCCAAAACCCCTAATTCTACCATGAAATACTAGATTTTAGGTTGAAAATTTATGAAATGAAATAGGTAATTTAAAGAAAATGGTTTAGAATCACTTACCAACACTTTGGGGAAGAAAATATCTCTTGAAAATCGCCTCTAGCCCGTTTGGTTTTTTGAAAAAGTGAATTAATGGCTTAAGTCCCGTTTTGGGACTGTTTTAAGAGCTGGGCGACAGTGTTCATCGCGTTCGCGAGGGCACTGCCACGTTCGCGAAGAGCAGAATTGCTAAGCTTACTCTTTCGCGAAGGCTACTCCCCCCTGGCCTTCGCGTTCGCGATGAAGGATTACTGACTCCTCCCCCATGTCCCAAATGCTTCGCGTTCGCGATGAGCCGGTCGCATTCGCGAAGGTTAAATCCCCCATCACTTCGCGTTCGCGACCAGGCCTTCGCGTTCGCGAAGAGTAAATGTTCACCCTGACCAGCTTACCCTTCGCGTTCGTGAAAGTACCTTCGCGAACGCGAAGAAGAACATACCAGAACAGTTGCTGCAGCAAAAATACCAGATTTTCTAAGTCCAAAACATCCTGTAGCCTATTTGAAACTCACCCGAGCCCTCGGGGCTCCAAACCAAATATGCACACAAGTCTAAAAACATCATACGAACTTGCTCGCGTGATCAAATCGCCAAAATAACACCTAGAACTACGATTTTAGCACCAAATCAAATAAAATTTTCAAAAAAGCTTTAAAATTCCTATTTTCACAACCAGACGTCCGAATCACGTCAAACCAACTCCGTTTCTCACCAAATTTCAGAGATAAGTCATAAATATTATATTGGACCTATACCGGGCTCCAGAACTAAAATACGGATCCGGTATCAACAAGTCCAAACATCAACCAATTCTTAAAAACTATTAAATTTTCAGACTTTTAATTTTCATCAAAAATTCATAACTCGAGCTAGGAACCTCCGAATTCGATTTCAGGCATACGCCCAGGTCCCATATTTCGATACGGACCCACCGGGATCGTCAAAATAAAGATTTGGACAAAAATATTGACCGAAGTCAACTCAACTAAAGTTTTAAGGCAAAATTTCTTATTTTTATCAGTTTTTAACATATAAGCCTTTCGGGCCAATACCGGACTGCGCACGCAAATCAAGGAGGGTAAAAATGAGATTTTTAAGGCTTAAGAGCGCAGAATCGAGTTCTAAATATAAGATGACCTTTTGGGTCATCACAAGTAGCCACCAAGAAAACTCTCATAGGTCATTGGGCTAGGGGCTTTATATGGGTCGATCCATTTGGTAGCCCAATAAAATGGGTTAGTCCAATAGTATTGGACTTTTATTTAAATCAGTTTAATTAGATTTAAATAAATAACCCAATTATACTAGTCCAAAATATTTGGTTGGACCAATATATGGTAAAATCCAAATTTATTATGGATTTAAACTTAGTAAAATTTTAACTGTCTACAATAATTGATCGAGTTTAATTGATATAGTCATTGTATCCAACATGCCATGATACACACACACACACACACACACACACACACACACACACACACACACACACACACACACACACACACATATATATATATATATATATATATATATATATATATATATATATATATATATATATATATAAGTAACAATAATTTATAAGTGGTTGACTATTTTTGATTGTTTGACCTCAAAATTTTCAACCGAATTCGGTCGGAAACTTTAATTAAATTTTTTCCGTTTTTAAATTATTATAAATATACCGACCAATTTCGGTTGGTTTTAGTGGTCAAAAATTAAATTATTGTTATTTAGAATCTCTCACTCACTCACACACACACACACACACACACACACACACACACACACACACACACACATATATATATATATATATATATATATATATATATATATATATATATATATATATATACACACACATAGCATGTTGGATACAACGACTATATCAATTAAATTCCATAATTTACATTTACATACATATGACTAGCGTTGCTGATTTATTCTCAACTGTTCATACTCGAATGCTTGATCGGTGACTAAATAAGAAAATAAATCTTGGAGTTTAAGTGACTAGATGCTCCGGTATAATGAGTGACTAGATGCTCTAAGATGTGTACAATCGACACAGTCTTGAATGTTTTATTCTCGATCATCTTATTAGTACTTTGCTCGGATACTTCATCGGTGAATCAATTGAAAATTCAATTATATTCGATTAAAACTTACTATAATTAAATTAAATTATATTAATACAACTTAATATAATTGGGTACAACTTAATATTGGATCTATATCCAATATTAAGTTGTATCCAATTTAATATAAATTATATCCAATTGAGAATAAATCATCAAGCATTCGAGTATGAACAGTTGAGAATAAATCATCAACGCTAGTCATATGCATGTAAGTGTAAATTATCATAAATGAAATAAAATCATACACTCTATTAGAATCTATTACACGTATACGGATATGAAGTGTAATTTATACAAAAGCATACGGATGATAAACTTTATATATATAATTGATATAGTTTAATTGATGTATGTGTGTGTGTATTATATATATATATATATATATATATAGAGAGAGAGAGAGAGAGAGAGAGAGAGAGAGAGATTGTAAATAATAATAATTTATAAGTGGTTGACTATTTTTGACCATTAATACCGACCGAAATCGGTCGGTATATTCATAATAATTTTAAAAAATTATTTTTATTATGGGAAAAACATAATTGAGCTTGGGCGGGAAAAATTAAATCAAAATTTTCGACCGACTTCGGTCGGTATACTTGAATTATTTTAATTAAACGCTTTTTGGTAGATAATATGCAAAGTCTGACCAGGTTTAGGTCAAATATTGGCCAATTTCCGACCGACATCGGTCGAAATTGTTATATGTGTCAGACAAAATACTGTTTCTTTATTGTGGGACCACTTTTTACGACAGAATGTGGTCGGTATTTTTTAGTCAAAATTTTTATTTGACTTTTGCGACTGATTTCGGTCGGTTTTCACTTCCGACCGATTTCGGTCATATGGTTTGGACGGATTTTGGCAGATTTCTAGTAGTGGTGAGAGGTGGTAATACAACCCTTGTTGGGGTTTTAAGGGGTGTGAACGAAACATAGAAGGGGCACCTTTTGGATTTCACCTCTTCATATCACTCTTTCATTCTCTATAAATTTATAGGCTTGGCCTAATTTTTTTTACACTGAAAATTTTGAAACTTTCTCCCATTTTTTCTACATTGTCGCATTATTTTTCAAATAAACATAAGTGTCTAGTGTGATTTGTTCTGTATATTTAGTTCGTGAAAGTTCTATAATTTGTGGTGCCGCTATCACAGGATAGTTATTCCGCTTTATGCTGGGCGGAATTAATCCAAAATTTTGGGCAAGAGTGGAGATTAAATTCCTTAAGGATACCCACAAGTAACTTGTGAGCTAGAAATTATTTTTTATTTTATTAATTGAACTTATATTTATTTGCTTTTCTGATTTTCTGGTATTGAACACAGATTTACCAACAACTCCTAGCTTGCCTATAAAACCAGTGATGAACTGATCCTTAGCAAGAGGCTTTGTATGAACTAGCTACTGATCTTTGGATCATATAAATTGAGTAACTAGCTCTCCTTATGTGCCACTTTTTCTCTAGCTCACAAAAATGTTACTTAGTCGAGATCTACATGCATGCATAACAGGATTTGCAGTATGTAAAGGCAGAGGTGAAACATCGTAGTAGAGCTTATCGCACCCCTTGACCCCGAATAGTACTATACTTATTATTTATATAGTACATAAAATTACAAAAATAAGTAGCAAGTAACAATAGTATGTTATGCCAGGGACTATTGTGTAAAGTGACTAACAATAGTGCATAAAATGTCATGTTGAATTTAGGTGATCCACGTAGTTCAGCTAGGAATAAAGACCAATTTCTGTATCAGACACAACATACACTAATGTGTCCAAGCAAAGTAGGTGAATTTGACTAATTACTCGTATTTATGTGGAGGGCAATCTTCTAATGAATGAACACTTTATGTCAAAGAAGAGCTATCTTTAATTATACTCAGAAAATTGTTACAATAAGAGAAATTAAAGCAAGCAAAAGAAGGTGATTGGATAAACCTTTTAAATCTAAGCCAAACCTCTCTCAAGTACACGTACAAAAAGCTTCTCTCTGTCATTTAGCCAGCTATATTGTTATGTACCACTTCACAAAGATATTCGTCATCTTTATCCAGAGGTATATAGAACTAGAAAGCTTTTGCAAAAGATTGATTTATAAAAGGAATTGAAAAAGTATAGAAGTGGAGTGGCCTCTGGCTATGAAACCAAGAAGGGAAAGTAAAGCACTTTAAAATGGAGTATATAGGTAACGAGATAATGAAACCGAAGTTTCTTCTTATTTCACTTTTCAGAAAGCATGTTTTTATAATTGTACTTTTTGTGTTTAAGTTTGAAATGGTTTAAAGGGAGAAAAAGAGTGTATATTTCATTAATAGTATAGAAATCAAATCACATTCCTAACAGCTAACATTTCCTTGCTACAGTTCAATTTTGTGCCACCGTAAAGTTTAAATAGGCAAATGTGTTAAATATAAGTTTCAATGATGAAGAAATAATATATCACTCTTGGTGCAGGATCACATGGATAAAACAAAGGAATTAAGATTCCCTATCATTCAAGTATGGACTAAGGAAACAATCTATCAATGGGAGCTCTAGAAGCAAAGGAAAATAAAAATATAAATGATTAGAGATGAAAAAGGAAGAAACAGTCAATCAATAATTTGATAGAAGATTGACGGAAGCTATTACAGGAAGGTCCCAAATCAAAGAAAAACAAGGTTGCAAAACTTTACACCGGAGATCGTTAAAACCCGAAATCAGATACAGAATGCGTGATGTAGAAAAGAAGAAATCATCAACCTACCCAAACTACAATGAGGTAAATGGAGATAATGCAAAGTCCAGAATGGCAAAGAAATTCATGCCAAGAAAAGGTTGTTCTTTTCTCAGTTTTTGTCAGACGCGTTTGATTATATTTCTTCACTTTAACAGATACAAAGTCGAAAAGAGCAGAGGGTAAAGATCAAGGGACACTTTGCATCCAATTCAAA
Organism: Nicotiana tomentosiformis; assembly: GCF_000390325.3. Taxonomy (NCBI): domain Eukaryota; kingdom Viridiplantae; phylum Streptophyta; class Magnoliopsida; order Solanales; family Solanaceae; genus Nicotiana; species Nicotiana tomentosiformis. The sequence goes on from NC_090815.1 coordinate 40,728,633, forward strand.
TCCATCAAATTTGGACACGCACACACACCCTCTTAATTATTACATTAAATCCCATTCAGATGTCATTTGTTTGAGACCACCTGTCCAACTATACATGTTAAGTGGATCAGGTCCACTAAAACCAACCAGGTCCAATTCGATAAAATTCTAAGAAATTTAAGGAGTGTCCTCCCTCTTGACATCCATTTAACTTTTGTTTTTTGTTTTTTGTTTTTAAAAGTTTTACAAACATACATTATCTACCAGAACTGTCCCTCCTCCTCATTCTCCATTTTCTTCATATTCATATATATTATAGAATAGAAGGTAGAATTGAAGATCCATTGCTTACTTGTAATTGGTTTGGATTAGTTTGATTAAAAAAAAACTTGAAGAACGCTATTATTAGATTTTGTTGAGCTTGATTGAGTCTAACATTTGAAAATTGTTGAGATGTTTATTAGAAGGTTGAATATTAAATTTAATGTCAGTTGGAGTTGATTTGAACAACAATAACAACAACTCAGTAAAATCTCACTAATAGGGTCTGGGAAGGATAGTGTGTACACAGACCTTACCTCTACCCCGAAGTAGTAAAAATTTACCAGTTTTGAAGAAAAATGTGTTAGTAAAACATCTATGCAAGTCCTGATGATTCGTAAGGATTTGTGAATAATTTATACTAAAATTTTATCGATTCCCCAAGACTCGTGGCAAGAAAGTCTTGCCCATCCATTAGCTTCTAGTATTTCTTTCGCTCGTCCATTAGAACTGTGAGCACCTAATTTTTTACTATATTTGAATTTTTACCACCTTATACTATGTAAATATTCTTAGAAATTTAATATATATATATTTTTTAGCTTTGTTATATTTTTTTTATATAGGGTAAGAATTAAAAATAATTTAAAAGGTAAAATTATTACTATTAGTATTATTTTTATTTTTTATCTTTATTTTAAAATTAAATAAATTTAAAAAAAACGAAAAATTAAATTTTTTTTTAAAATTTTTTCGGATGAGAATAAAATAATACGAAAATTAAAAGTATGGAATAAAAAAGTAAAAGTAAAAGTAGGTGAAAATTATTTTTTTTAAAAAAGTAAAATAAGTGAAAATTTTAAAAAAAAAGTAAAATAAGTGGAAATTTTAAAAAAAAAAGTAAAATAAGTGGGAAAAAGGAAAAAAAGTGAAAAATTAAAAAAATAAAATTAAAGGAAAGTGGAGAATTTATTTTTAAAAAGAAAAAGAAAAATGGGAAGTGGAAATTCTTTTTAATGAAAAACAAACTGAAAAAATTCCAAATTTCTTTTTTATAAATAGAAGAGAAATGTGAGGAGAAAAGGGGGAGAGAAAGAGAAGAAAAAAAGAGAGGAGGGAATTGAGAAAAGTTTGTTTTCTTCTTCTATGCTAAAGGAATTTCTACTCGTGTCATTCTTTCTTCGTCTTTCTTTCAAAAAATCCAGCAAGTCATCACCCAAAATTCAACAAAAATACATCATAACATCCCTTTTTATACGCCAAAAAGTGGAGTCAATAGTCGAGGTCGAGGATTCCGTTGGAGCTCCGTTCACTAGGTTTGATGATATTCGTCGCTTATACTTGTTCGACGTTCGTCTGAGTTATTGTACCTGTTCTTGGAGAATTGGAAATTTTGCATTAAAGATTTATTTTTTCCTCTATTCTTTTTATCTTATTTCATGTGATTTTATTTATTTGCCTTTAAATTTTATAAATAATAATATAAATTAGTCCTTAAATGCAATATGCTTAATCATATTTTTGGAAATGCGGTATTCAAACTTGCTTTAAAGTTGGGAAGATTTGGACTCTAATGAGTTTGGGCTTCAATTGTTGGGTTGTAGGGTATTGGTATATGATGGTTTATTTATTCAAATATCTAAAATCACATACTTCTTCCACAAGTAATTCCATAATTCATGGCCTTCACAATAATCTCAAACTTAGGAAAGAAACAAATCATGAATGCGCTAGAATGCTTTAGGAGTACTCTTAATTAATTGAATCATCGTAATTATGTATACGTTCACGTGACATAATTACGATTCCCAAAACTAAAATCAAGGTATGCGTTCGTGCAACTTTGGGCGAAACAACCTTAAATATAATAAAAATGCTATTAATTGCGTGCACGTATACGTGACATAATTTTGGCACAATAAACAAAACGGATTCACACACATGATTCGTTTCAAAGATAATTCCATATTTTAATATAAAAGCGGATATATAAAATATGAAAACCAATAAATCACAGTTTATCTAAAATTAATTCAAGCCAAGTTGTAGTCAATAAAGCGACTATGCTAGAACCACGGGACTCAGAGAATGCCTTACACCTTCTCCCCGGTCAACAGAATTCCTTACCTGGACTTTGTTTTCGCAGACCAATAATAATAGAGTCAAACATTCCTTTGACCAGGGATTCAAATAAAAGGTGACTTGGAACACCAAAAAAATCAATTTTAAGTGGCGGCATTGTAAATAAAATAATCTCTATTCAAATTTGTCACTTTAATTGGAAAAACTCTTAACCCACAACAATCCATAACACATATATCTTTTGTGGGGGGGAAAAGGAGGTGTGACATCTCTGGCGACTCCGCTGGGGAAAAGAACCCAAAACTTCTGGTTCAGGGTTCAGAATTCGAGCTTGTAATGTGATCTATACTTGAATTTCTTGATTGTTGATATTACTGTGTTTGTGGGCCTAATGTGCTAATTTCCGCTTTGATATTATTTGAATTATATAAACTGCCTTCTTACGCCTCCCCTCTGAGTCTTCTGAATTTATGGTGCACACGTACGCGTGACCCACTTTTCCGTTATAGGTCATACCAAATAGAACGATGTTGGATCAGTAACTAGACCGGGTAGACTTTCGTGCTCCCGGTACGTTGCCCCCGTCTCGGCTCGAGCTGTCCGCTTGGGTAAGCCAGGTCTAAAATACCCCCCCCTCCAGGATTTTAAACCTAGAATAACATAGTCTCATGTCAGATCCCTAGTAGGAACGTTTGTTTCCATAACGTGCATTTGACTTTGGGGACTCAACACAGGGGTTGGGTCCGTCTAGGCCAGGTGTACCCGATAATTATAAGACTATCCTGATGCATCTTATGTGCTACATGTACATTATATTTCATTCGATTTGTGCATGTTGACCGGCTTATAAAACATAAAAATAAGAATTGAGAGAAAACCAGAAAGAAGAAAATAGGAGAGAGAAAATTTATCCAGTTTTTAAAAAATCTCGGTATTTGAAAATCCAAAAACCATGTCAAAATTTTACCACAAAATGATTATTACAAAATAAGATTGAATTTTCCCAAAAATAAAAGTGTCATCCCATTCATGAAATATTGATCGAACTACGCGGGTCTGATTCTCACCGGATGTGAGATACATCGGTTCCGGCCCCCAATTTATAAAAATACAAAACTATTTTCCTTCCAATTCCTTCTTTATAAGTCTTTCTTTGAGACGTCAAAAATCCAAAGATATTTTCTTCCTTTATAAAAAGTCTTTCCTTCGAAAATTTTGAGTAAAAAAAGAGAGAAAATTCAAAATCCAAAATATTTTCCTTTTTAGGAGTTTTTGTGGTATGATTTTCAAAAAAAAAGATTGATAAATAAATTAAAAAAAGAGTTAGCTTATTTACTTTATTCCTGATCTTCCTTGAACTACGCAATGATTTGATTCATGCGGTATCATGATACGTAAGCAATCCACATCGGATTCGATCATAGCCATAAATAAATTGAGTGAAAAAATAAACTGAAAATAAAAGAAAAAAATGAGTGAAAAAGAAAGAAAAGAGTGACAAAAAATAACAGAGAAAAATAAAGAGTTAAAAACAACGAAAAGAGAAAGAAAAAAGCAATCAAGATATGAAAAATAAATCAAAAACAAAAAGAAAAAAAAAAAGAAAAAAAGAGAGTCTCCCCAGAAGGAATCAGTTCACCTCTGTCGGTGAATCATACTCGAGCATGTTCCAAAAGCTAGCCAGGTTAGGTCTACTGTAGCTAGTAGCCCCGAACCGGTCAAACCCTGAGTCCCCAACACACCGGGCTAATGCTAGATGTGAATACCACTCTGGAGCAGTGGGACATGATACGGAAGACTGTTGGATTCTTAAGAGAGCAGTGGAAGACCTCATCGAGGTCAAGGCAATAGTGCTTAGGATGAAGAGGCCCCTAATATGATGAACAATCCTCTGCCTACTCACACCAATGGGCCAGTAGTTGGAATGATCTGTGAATATGAGGAATTTGATCAAGCACTGAAAGCCACGGTAGCCATTGCTGCGGCAGATGAGAAACCTAAAAACGGGTGCCAAACCTGAAAAGTTCTCTGTCAGATGGGAGTCTCGATAGCCGGTCTTGCTATCTTTTTTGCGTCTGGATTATTTCAGGGTGTAATCCAGACGTTTTGCTTTTATTGTCTTACTTTCTGATGTAAACCTTTTTATCTTTAAAAATTTTAAAAAATCAAATCAAATGAAATTAATATTTCATTGTACAGGAATGTCTCTTTTCTTATTCTTGTCACCTTCCTTATTCTCTTTTCAGTTCTGTTAATGCAGATTTTAATGGTGTGACATGCTTGCAGACTTCATGCCTAGATCCTAAAACGCTGTCAGACTTCGAAATAATGAATCAAGAATCAGAATGCAATGAAGATAAATTTAAGGAAATAAAATAAAGACTCGGAACATCTAAAGGAAAATTGGCTTCAGATTGAAAAGGTCCATACATTGTAACAAGAGAACTGCCAAAAGGGAGCTTTGTATTTGGGAGATATTGAAGAAAATGTATCTGTGCCAGCTGACAATACAGACGTGGTCAAAAGGTATTATGTTTGACCCTTTTATGCAGCTTTAATGCTCTCTGATTGGGATGACGAAGGCTTTCATTCTCGCTACCCAAACATTATCAACCCTTTGCAAACCCTTTGAGCTGGTTACCTTTTCTTTGATTACCCTATTTGGAACCTGAAAGTGTTATTGAAAAAAAAAAGGAAACAAAATAGAGACAAAAGAAAATAAAATAAAAAATAAAAAAAAAAAGGAGAAGGAAAGGAAAAAGAAAAAGAAAAAGAAAAAGAAAACAAAACAAAAATCCAAACAAATTCTTGTTACTTGAACTACGTTCGACTTGATTCCGAAAGGATACGTAGGCAGCCTCTCTCTGGGGTTCAGTCACACCAACATAAAAATCCACATTCCCAAAAAAAAAAATTTGAAACTGGGGCAGATATTACAATTGGTTCTGCGATGGTTTCATCTGAAAGGTTCCAAAGTTGTAATTCAATCCAAATCCTTTTTACCGAAATCCTTTTCACGTCCTTCCGATCAATCAACGAGAATGTTCAAGAATTGGAGGATACAATTACTTGGATCTGATACAACCAAATGAGAGAAATAAAATAAGAGAGTCTTATTGGTGAAAACCCTCACGGGCACCGTAGGGCGATGGCGAGCAGAAAAAATAAAAATGAGAGAGTCTTGTTAGTGAAAACCTGCAAAGGGCACTATAAGGCGATGGTGAGAAGAGAAATGAGGGAGGTCAGCTGGTGAAAACCCACAAAAAGCACTACTGATCGAAAAGAGGATCTTTACATCCATTGGCATTGAAATAGTCCTGGCAAGGTTTCTCGGTTTTGAGGAAAAAGTTGTGATGAATTGCTGAGAGTCGGACGGTTTACACAGATCAGACATCCAGTCCAAAAGGCATGACATGTTCATTGAAGTCCGCATGTACTCCTAGATAAGTCCTTCTTTAATTTATGTTCCCCGAAAAGGACACCTCTTATTTAGACTCATTCTCCATTCCATTGTTGTTTTTCTTTGAATCCCTTTCGGTATAACTTCGTGTCAAAATAAAGGCAAAGAAAGGAAGGTAAGACCGATTACAGGGCTCTCGTTTGAAGCGAACAGATACTTTGAAAAGGCACCCAACCTCGGTAAGGGAATCAAGGCCACAAACAGACCACCACTTTGAACAATCATGATTTTTCTTTGTTTGTTGTAGGAACAAAGCAGTGCAGAATGGAGATTCCTAAAGGACGAATGTCGCCAAAGGTAAGTTTCCTCAAAATCTCCACTTTCCTTTATTTTTAGCATGTATCACTACTACTCAGACCTCTCATTTTCGTAGCTTAACCCAGGCATAACTTTTTCGCCTAGGGGGATCCAGGTAGAAATACTCTTTGCTCAGGATGTTTTACATAGCTTAACCCAGGTAGAACCTTTTCGCCTAGGGGGATCTAGCTCATAGTTCCAGGTAGAAGTACTCTTTGCCCAGGCTATTTTTCGTAGCTTAACCCACGTAGAACCTTTTCGCCTAGGGGGATCCATCTCATAGTTCCGGGTAGAAGTACTCTTTGCCCATGCTGTTTTTCATACCTTAACCCAGGTAAAACCTTATCGCCTAGGGGGATCCAGCTCATAGTTCCGGGTAGAAGTACTCTTCGCCCGGGTTGTTTTACGTAGCTTAACCCAGGTAGAACCTTTTCGCCTAAGGGGATCCAACTCATAGTTTCGGGTAGAAGTACTTTTCTCCTAGGCTGTCTTTCGTAGCTTAACTCAGGTAGAACCTTTTCACCTAGGGGGATCCAGCTCATAGTTTCGGGTAGAAGTACTCTTCGCCCAAGTTGTTTTACGTAGCTTAACCCAGGTAGAACCTTTTCGCCTAGGGGGATCCAGCTCATAGTTTCCGGGTAGAAGTACTCTTCGCCCAGGCTGTTTTTCGTAACTTAACCCAGGTAGAACCTTTTCGCCTATGGGGATCCAGCTCATAGTTTCGGGTAGAAGTACTCTTCGCCCATGCTGTTTTTCGTAGATTAACGCAGGTAGAACCTTTTAGACTAGGAGGATCCAACTCATAGTTCCGAGTATACTCTTCGTTCAGGATGTTTTACGTAGCTTAACCCAGGTAGAACCTTTTTGCCTAGGGGGATCCAGCTCATAGGTCTGGGTAGAAGTACTCTTCGCCTAGGCTGTTTTTCGTAGTTTAACCCAGGTAGAACCTTTTTACCTAGGGGGATCCAGCTCATAGTTTCCGGGTAGAAGTACTCTTCGCTCAGGTTGTTTTACCTAGCTTAACCCAGGTTGAACACTTTCGCCTAGGGTGATCCAACTCATAGTTCCGGGTAGAAGTACTCTTCGCTCAGGATGTTTTACATAGCTTAACCTAGGTAGAACCTTTTCTCCTAGGGGGATCCAACTCATAGTTCCGGGTAGAAGTACTCTTTGCCCATGCTATTTTTCGTAGCTTAACCCAGGTAGAACCTTTTTGCCTAGGGGGATCCAGCTCATAGTTTCCGGGTAAAAGTACTCTTCGCTTAGGTTGTTTTACGTAGCTTAACCCAGGTAGAACCTTTTCGCCTAGGGGGATCCAGCTCATAATTCCGGGTAGAAGTACTCTTCGCTCAGGTTGTTTTACGTAGTTTAACCCAGGTAGAAACCTTTCCCCTAGGGGGATCCAGCTCATATTTCGGGTAGAAGAACTCTTCGTCGAGGCTCGGTTTTCGCAGTTTAACCCAAGTAGAACCTTTTCACCCAAGGGATTCATTTTTATTTCTGTAATATAGGGTACCAATCCCTAGTTACATTTCTTTTTCGTAATACAGGGTGTCATCCCCTAGTTACATTTCCTTTCAGTAATACAGGACACCATCCCATGACTACATTCTTTTCAGTAATACAGGGTACTAACCCCTGATTACATTCTTTTTCCGTAATACAGGGTATCAACCCCTGGTTACATTTCCTTACCACTATCAGGGTACACCAATCCCTAGTCGCTTTTTCAATATAGGGTCTCCACTCCCTAGTTTATTTCATTTTAGATATAGGGTCTCCATTCCCTAGTCTCTGCTTTTTTTTTTCGGGGTACACCATTCCCGACCTTTTATTGCTTTCAATAAAGAAGTAGTTTAGAATTTTGTTACAATAACTCACGGAATTTTCCTAGTGCAAACTGGGGCAGAAAAATTTTGTTCATTTGTTTGTTATGGTGTTTGAGTAGGTTTTACCTCGAGGCACAGGGTTCGAGATGGTCAAAAGAAGAAGTCTCAATTCAGAATAAAAGAAAAAAAATAGGTGAATTCAAAATGCAAAAGTAGTTGAAAAGATGTGGAATGCTCAAGACATGACTGAAGCCACGAGCATTGGAGTCCGGTTTTGATTAGAAGAAACTATAGAACAATTAACTAGCGCCTACAACGAGCGAGCATCAAGGTTTAGATTAGAGTCTGCATGAAGAACCCGTCAAGACTCAAGATCAAGTTTCAGAAGACTCAAAGATAGGAATCTTGTAACTCATAGCTGATAGGTTTGTTTAGTTTCTTTTTTATAATAGTAGGACCACAGACCGGAGCCTCGACGGAACCTCACTCGACTCCTCAACTCATCATTCCCCCATTCTCCTTGAACTACACTTGACCTGATTCCCCTATAACCCGAGATATGTAGGCTGTCCAAAATCAGGACTCGGTTGCACCCTATCTTTTATTTTTTTCCCTTTTGAATAACAGTTTGGTCAAAAATTAGTCACATGTCTCACCTAGTCTTTACCTGAAAACTCTTCATGTTTCCAACCAAAGAGGGGTAGTTGTGAGCACCTAATTTTTGACTATATTTAAATTTTTACCACCTTCTACTATGTAAATATTTTTAGAAATTTAATATATATATATTTTTAACTTTGTTATATTTTTTTAAATATAGGGTAAGAATTATTACATTTTTTTATATAGGGTAAGAATTTAAAATAATTTAAAAGGTCAAATTATTACTATTAGTATTATTTTTATTTTTTATCTTTATTTTAAAATAAAATAAATTTAAAAACAAACAGAAAAATTAAATATATTTTTTAAATTTTTTTGGATGGGAATAAAATAATAGGAAAATTAAAAGTATGGAATAAAAAATTAAAAGTAAAAGTAGGTGAAAATTATTTTTTTTTTAAAAAGTAAAAGAAAGTGAAAAATTAAAAAAATAAAAGTAAAAGAATGTGAAAATTTAAAAAATGAAAAGTAAAAGAAAGTTAGAATTAAAAAATAAAAGTAAAGGTTGCTGATATTTTTTAAAATAAAAGTAAAAGAAAGTGAAAATTTTGAAAAACAACAACAACAACAACGACTTAGTGAAATCCCACTAGTGGGGTCTGGGGAAGGTAGTGTGTACGCAGACCTTACCCCTACCTCGAGGGAGTAGAGAGGCTGTTTCCGAAAGACCCTCGGCTCAAGAAGACGAAAAGAGACAATATCAGTAACACCAATAGAAACCATAGGAAAAATAACATCATATAAATGAGAAAGTAGATGCGAAGCAAACGTGATAGAAAGTATATAGACGAGACACTATGGAAATAAAAGAGTAGTAAGACACAATATTGCCACTAGCTGACATCGGCAAAACCCCTACCATACTAGCCTCACAAAGGTTCAAAGTAAGGTAGACTCAACTACCTCATAACCTACAACCCTAATACTCGACCTCCACACCTTCCTATCAAGAGTCATGTCCTCGGAAATCTGAAACCTCGCCATGTCCTGCATGATCACCTCTCCCCAATACTTCTTAGGTCGTCCTCTACCTCTTCTCGTGCCCTCCAAAGACAGCCGCTCACACCTCCTTACAGGAGAATCTGGGCTTCTCTTTTGTACGTGTCCGGACCATCTGAGCCTCGCTTCTCGCATCTTGTCATCAATGGGAGCCACACCCACCTTCTCCCGAATATCTTCATTCCTGATCTTATCTATCCTAGTGTGTCTGCACATCCACATCAACATCCTCAATTCTGCTACTTTCATCTTCTGGATATGTGAGTTCTTAACAGGCCAACACTCAACCCCATACATCATGGCCGGTCTAACCACCGCTTTGTATAACTTACCTTTGAGTATCGGTGGCACTCTCTTATCACACAAGACTCCAGATGCTAACCTCCACTTCATCCACCCTACCCCAATACGGTGTGTGACATCCTCGTTGATCTCCCCTCCCGTCCGAATAACCGACCCAAGGTACTTGAAATTGCCACTACTTGGTATGACCTGTGATTCAAGCCTCACTTCCACGCCCACTTCCCTCGACTCAGTGCTGAACTTACACTCTAGGTATTCCGTCTTCATCCTGCTCAGCTTGAAACCCTTAGACTTAAGGGCTTGTCTCCGCACCTCCAACCTATTGCTAAACACTGGTTCGCGACTCATCAATCAGAACTATGTCATCGGCGAATAACATACACCACGGTACCTCCCCTTGAATATGGTGTGTTAACACGTCCATCACCAGGGCAAATACGAATGGGTTGAGCGCAGAACCTTGGTATAAACCCATAACAACTGGAAACTGCTCAGAGTCACCTCGTACAGTCCTAACCCGAGTCTTAGCCCCATCATACATGTCCTTAATTGCCCAAATGTAGGCAACTGACACACTTTTTGCCTCTAAGCATATCCAGAGAACTTCTCTAGGAACCTTGTCGTATGCTTTCTCTAAGTCAATAAACACCATGTGCAGATCCTTTTTCCTCTCCCTGTACTGTTCCACTAACCTCCTAATAAGGTGTATAGATTTCTTAGTAGAACGACCCGGCATGAACTCGAACTGGTCATCGGATATAGACATTGTCCTCCTCACTCTCGCTTCAACCACCCTCTCTCATACTTTCATGGTATGACTCAGTAATTTGATACCCCTATAATTGTTACAGCTCTGGATATCACTTTTGTTCTTATACAACGGAACCACCGTACTCCACCTCCACTCTTTCGACATCCTCTTCGTCCTAAAAATAATATTAAACACCTCAGTCAGCCACTCCAAGCCTGCTCGGCCCACACACTTCCAAAATTCAATCGAAATTTCGTCTGGCTCGGTCGCTCTGCCCCTACTCATATTATGCATAATTCCCACAACCTCCTCAACCTCGATCCGCCTGCAGTCCCCAAAGTCACATTGACTCTCAGGATGCTCCAGTTCACCTAACACAATATCTCAATCCCTATTTTCATTCAGAAGTTCATGAAAGTAAGTCTGCTATCTTATCTTAATCTGTGCATCTTCCGTCAATACTCTACCATCATCGCCCTTGATGCATCTCACTTGGTCCAAATCCCGAGCCTTCCCCTCTCCCATCTTCGCCAGCCGGAATAACTTCTTCTCTACGCCTTTCCCCCCAGTTCCTTGTACATACGGTCATAGGCTACAGTCTTAGCCTCTGTGACCGCCAGCTTAGCTTCGTTCCTAGCTACCTTATACCATTGCATGCACGCTCTCCTCTCCTCCTCACTTGTGCTCCCTACTAATTTTAGGTATGCTGCCTTCTTCACTTCTACTTTACCTTGGACCACTTCATTCGACCACCAGTCTCCTTTGTGTCTGCCAAAGATGCCAGTCGAGGTCCCTAACACCTCCCTTGCAGCCTCCCTTATACAGTATGCTATTGTCAACCACATAATGCTGGCGTCATCACTGTTCCTCCATGCTCCCATAGCTTACAACCGCCCCTCTAACTCCTGGGCTTATCCTTGGTCAAGGCACCCCACCTGATTCTCGGTCGTCCTTGGTCGGATCTTTTCCTTCTCTTTAACATAATACCAACATCCACCAACAAGAGCCTATGTTGTGTCGTGAGTATCTCACCCAGAATAACCTTACAATACTTTCACAATCCTTTGTCACACTCTTGAGGAGGAGATAGTCAATATGAGTCATCGCCACAATATTTTGGAAAGTAACCAAATGCTCATCCCTCTTCGGAAAGCTAGAGTTCACAATCACCAACCCAAAAGCCTTAGCGAAGTCCAACAACGAAGTACCTCCTCCGTTCCTCTCCCCAAAACCAAAGCCTCCATGCACCTCGCCATAGCCGCCTGCGGTCGAACCAATATGACCATTGAAATCCCCTCCTATAAATAGCCTCTCAGTAGGCGAGACTTGACGTACAATATGAAAATCAATAAATCACAGTTTATCTAAAATTAATTCAAGCCAAGTTGTAGTCAATAAAGCGAATGTGCTAGAACCACGGGACTCGAGGAATGCCTTACACCTTCTCCCCGGTCAACAGAATTCCTTACCCGGACTTTATTTTCGCAGACCAATAATAATAGAGTCAAACCTTCCTTTGACTAGGGATTCAAATAAAAGGTGACTTGGAATACCAAAAAAATCAATTTCAAGTGGCGACTCTGTAAATAAAATAATCCCTATTCAAATTTGTCACTTTAATTGAAAAAACTCTTTAACCCACAACAATCCATAATATATATATCTTTTGTGGGGGGGGGGGGAGGGGAGGGAAGGAGGTGTGACAAGAACCTCTGTAGATATTCTAGGATTTGAAACCAAGTCTTGATGCACAAGTAATTTTTCAAATATTTATTTAGATGAGGTCAAACTTAAACAGTGACATGAAAATAGTCTATACTAAAATTGGGCATGGTATTCTGATTCTCCCGGAGGAGGTGCGAGAGGATGGCATTGGAGGGCCAACGGAGAGGTAGAGGAAGGGCGAAAAAGTATTAGGAAGAGGTGATTAGGCAAGATATGGCGTTGCTCCAGCTGACTGAGGAAATGATCATGGATAGGAAAGTGTTGAGGTTGAGAATAAATGTAGAGGGTTAGGTAGCCGAGTGTTGTCCTTATTTACAATAGTAGCTTTGATACATCACTTAGGCCTCATTTGTTTGCACGTAATGGAGGTCTGAATCTTAATCATTCAGATTTCAGATATTAAGTGCGTTTGTTTTTAAAGTCTTAATCTTAATTATTCAGATCTTAATCATTAAGTGTATTTTTTTTTTACTTTAAGACCACTTAATGGGTCTGAATAGGTCTGTATGATTAAGATCTATAACAAAGACATAATGTCATTAAGATGTTATCATCTATATTTATTATTAAATGTCGTCACCGCCTACCATTATCAATTACCATCATGCCACCCACCACCAATATACTCAACCACCACCACCACCACCACCATCATCCTCAATCATAGCCGTCACCATTATTGACTACCACCACCCACCATTTTCACCACTCCTACCACCATCATTCTCAACAACAACCAATACTCATCTACCTCAACTATCACAACTAACCATCCCATCACCATCAACAACCATAGTAAGCACTGCTCATCATTATAAACTACCACCACCTTCCTCAATCACAACTACCACCACCACCCGCCATTATTAACTATCCCATCCACCACTACCATCCTCAATTATAATCGCCACTGCTACCAATCACCACTAACTACTACCCTGAACCACCACCATCAACCAAAACTACCACCAACCACCGCCTCTAGTCGGTATTCATAAGTACCATCGTTAGCCATCACTTCGAGCAACTACCGTATTTTAAAAAACTATATATTTTATTGATAAAACATTAGATTAATTAGTATTTCATTTGAATTTTATGTTTATTAATTTTTAAATAAAGATAAATTTTATACATTCAGATATTAAAAATCAAACAATTTTAATCATTTAGTATTTAGATCTTAATATACATCTTACTATTCAAATGTGTATTCAGGTTCAGATGTATTGATCTTTATACGTATCTTGATATTCAGATGTGTATTCAGATTCAGACGTCTTAATCTTAAAAAAAACGAATGAGGCCTTAGTGTCCTTCGTATATTTTTAATCCCTGGATTTCTGTTATTACTTGTTGCTGCCTTTGTTTCGATTTTCTGATTGCATTACTTAATGTAGTTTTGTATTTTCGCTTCGGTTGTAAGATTGGTTTACTTGTTATTGTCTCTCCCCTTTTTCTTTCCAGAGCCGAGGATCTATCGCAAACAGCCTCTCTGTCTGCGTACACTTTGCCCTCCTCAGACCTTACTTGCGGGATTACACTGAGTTTGTTGTTGTTGTTGCAGTATTCTGACCCCTAACTGGGGAAGGTCCACTTTTTGCATCCGGTTCGGGATTGGACTGAGACCGATGTCCAACTCACGAGCTGATCCAACCCAACCTGGTTGCTCCTTTTCTTAGAAAAATCCGTCTAACAATCATGTTTATGTAGTTGTTGCGAAGTGGCTATATTTTTAAAGACTCCAAAAGTTAGACCTTTACTTTCTCCATTCTCGTTTCATTCTTTCATCCAAAACATTGTCAGTACTATATATCTTAAAGCTCACGCAATGATTTCAACTTGGCCATCATATTCAGAATTCAGAAACCATCTTATGTGAATGAAAGAGAAAACAAAGGATGAGTATAAGAGAGAGATTATCGATTTTGATAATCATCTTCAGAGTAAACACTACAAAAGTGTTGGAAAATTTGAGAAACTTTCACTGTTCAAACAGAGAAGACAATAAGAGAGATCCTCTCAGCAGCAGTTACGTTGATCCTCTCAGAAACAGTTACGTTGTGACAGACGTTTGCTTTATTATTGACTCTACTTTTATTAGCTCGTAAGTCGTACCGTTTATGTGACTCAACTACTCTATTTGACACTCTAGGAGTTTCTGTTTTGACCCACAATTGTTAATTTAAACACTTGTTAATTGTTATGCATCTCAATTCCTGGTTACAGTGTTTAGGAAAAAAAAGAAAAAACTTTTAAAATCTATGAACTACAACATGCCAAATAAAAAGTCTAAAATTAATTATTTCCAAATATATAATGTTGTAAAATCGTGCCAATCCGACAAAATGTATGAATAATATAATAAGATCGGTAAAATAAAGAAACTATCATGTCTTGCCGCTCCTGATCGGCAGAATTTGTATGGACAATTTATACAAAAGTTATGTCTCTCTCTGGAATAGTTGTGGATAAGGCAAGTTTTGTCCATCCGGCCCATTTAAGATCGGATTTCATCCCTAGCAATTCTCATCAACTAAACAAAAAGCTCCCAACAATTTTGTATACGGTCAAAACCGGTTAGTTCTTCGTACGAACTGGTCGAAATGGTAATGCATTGGATCGAAGATCAGGTTGAGGTCCGAAGTCAGGTCATCAAGCTTTGAGCCCTAGTGACCGATCAATGTCGAGCTCGATATCATTATCGAACTCGAATCCAAATCGAACTATGATGAAGTTATCGAGCTTACGAGGCAGAGACCGACCAATATTGTCCCCGAATCAATACAAGGCTCCGAATCAGAATCGAGCTCGAGTCGATATCGAGCTCGAGTCAATATCGAGCTCATAGACAAGAGTCCTTGCAACCACACTAGGGGAGAGAATCCTGACAGAAATTATGGAAAAGCTGATTTATCATGGGTCTTCCACTATGTATTTTTAATTGTATCTAAAGTAGGATCTCTCCACTATAAAGTGGTTGGTTATTATTTCTGTAGAGGACCAAGTTTCTACATACATTGCAACTGAGAGATCATACACTCCTATATTGAAGAGTTATCCTTTTTTAGCTATATAGATTGATTCATCTTGCTTAATCCATAAATCATCTTATTTCCAACTTTGCTTATTTTTCATCCTTTGCAATCAATGTTCGATATTTCCATTTTACTCTTACAATTTGTATCAAGTTATACCACATACCTATAGAACTACGTACAAATTCAACTCTATCCGTTTTTCGGGTAAACAGTTTGGCGCCCACCATGGGGCTAAGGATAACAGTGGTTATTTGGTACAAATTATCAAAACACGCCATTTTACGCTTGTTTCTGGAAGCGTCTTTGATTTCTAATTAGCAATGACGAGCTATCAATTAAATGGCTTTACCTATCGACAACGAAGCTGGTCTTCAAGGTGAGAACAACAACTTGACGCCCAGGACCGAAAAGCCGCTTGTCGACGCCATTGAAGCTCGAGTCGAAGTGCCATTAGACGTTAATTCGCATGTGTCCATTGAAGCAAATCTACATTCTGAACCTGAAAATAGCATTCATGGTGGCACTCGATCTGCAGCTCGAGATACCCATAACGTCAAAGAAAACAACGTCAGTTTGCGCATGATTTTCGAAATGTTGCAAGCTCAACATGCAGCAATATCTAAGTTACAGAGTCAAACCCAGATACCGAGTAGGCCGGAGCCCAGTCCACCCCGAGAAATTGCCCACAGAACAGAACCAGCTATAGTAAGGTCAAATGAGCAAGAGTCGGGGACTAATCCCGAAATTACTAAGATGTTCGAAGAACTGACGAAAAGAATAGAATCAGGTGAAAGGAGGATCGAGGCAAACGACAAAAAGGCGGAAACATATAACTCCAAGATTGATCAGATCCCGGGGGCACTACCGATATTGAAGGGCTTAGATTCCAAAAAACTCGTACAAAAGTCTTTCCCCCCAAGAGCGGCTCCTAAACCGATCCCAAAGAAATTCTGAATGCCCGAGATTCCTAAATATAACGGAACTACCGACTCCAACGAACATGTCACCTCTTACATATGTGCCATAAAAGGGAACGACCTAGAGGACGATGAAATCGAATCCATATTATTGAAGAAATTCGGTGAAACCCTGTCAAAGGGAGCAATGATATTGTATCATAATTTACCATCTAATTCTATCGATTCTTTTGTTATGCTTGCAGATTCCTTCGTAAAAGCACATGCCGGGGGCCATAAAGATTGAGACTAGGAAGTCAGACCTGTTCAAGGTAAGACAAAAGGATAATGAGATTCTAAGGGAGTTCGTATCTCGTTTTCAAATGGAACAAATGGATCTGCCACCAGTCACAGACGATTGGGTTGTTCAGTCTTTCATTCAAGGTTTGAACGAACGAAGTTCGACGGCTTCATGACAATTGAAGCATAACCTGATCGAGTACCTAACTATTACTTGGGCCGACGTGCATAATCGGTACCAATTAAAAATTAGAGTCGAAGACGATCAGTTGGGGTCTGAACTCGCTGTTAGAAGGGATATCAATCGAGAACAAGGTCCGATCAGGGACCGATACCGACCGTGTAGTGAAAACCACATAATCAATGAATCGAGACGCAACCCCGGACAAGGCAACAAAAGAAGTGATCGAGGTCAAGGGTCTCGGGGGATGATGAACAGAAATGGGTTCGACAGGCCTACCGTACCTAAGGAAGCACCATGGTTATCTGAGTATAACTTCAGCATTGATGCATCTGCCACCATATCGGCTATCAGACGCATCAAAGATACCAAATGGCCTCGACCCATGCAGACCGAACCTGCCTAGAGGAATCCCAATCAAATGTGTGAATATCATGGAACCCATGGCCACAGAACGGAAGATTGAAGGCAACTAAGAGAGGAGGTAGCCCGATTTTTCAATAAAGGGCACCTTCAAGAATGTTTAAGCGACAAGGCCAAAAACCATTTCAAAAATAGGGATTTTGGCAAACAAAACGAATAGGAAGAATCACAGTACATCATCCACATGATCATCGGCGGCGACGATACCCCTCAAGGGTTGGTGCTTAAACATACTAAGACATCGGTTATGAGAGAAAAGCGACCTCGAACTCAGGATTACGCACCTATAGGAACCTTGTCTTTTAATCATGAAGATGCAGAAGGAGTCATGCAACCTCAAAACGATGCACTGGTAATATCCGTACTTATGAATAAAACTAAGGTTAAGCATGTGTTAACTGATCTAGGTAGCTCGGCCAACATTATTAGATCGAAGGTTGTAGAACAGCTCGGTCTACAGGACCAGGTCGTACCCACAGCCCTGGTTCTAAACAGATTCAATATGGTATGTGAAACCACCAAAGGCGAGATAATTCTGCCGATAAACGTGGACGGGCCCATCCAGGAAATGAAGTTCCACGTAATCGAAGGCGACTTGAGGTACAATGCCCTTTTTGGAAGGCCATGGATCCACAACATGAGAGTTGTACCTTCGACCCTACACCAGGTTCTTAAATTCCCAACATCGAAGGGAGTCAAAATAGTGTACGGAGAACAACCGGCCGCGAGAGAAATGTTTGCCGTCGAAGAAGCAATTTCGATATCCTCACCTTCGTCAACAAAGGGGTCGGACTCGAAAGGGGAACAAGATGCCAAATAGCAATCACAAATGTCAGCTTCAACCAAACCATAAAATCATAAGATTGACGAAGATGATGATCAAAGGATCCCTCGATCGTTCGTGGTTCCAGATGATTCCGACGCTACCCAATAAACAATTGAAGAATTGTAGCAAGTCATACTAATCGATCATTTGCCCGAACAAAAGGTATACCTAGGAACGGGATTAACCCCCGAACTTAGGAAAAGACTTATTCAATTTCTTATCTATAACATAGATTATTTTTCTTGGTCCCATTTAGATATAACAGGGATCCCCCCCAGATATAACGACGCATCGGCTAAGCCTGGACCCTAGGTTCAAATTGGTGAAGCAAAAGAGAAGACCCCAGTCCGAGGTAAAGCACGCATTCATAAAGGGTAAGGTAACTAAACTTCTTAAAATAGTGTCTATTCGGGAGGTAAAATATCCCGAATGGTTAGCCAATGTAGTTGTAGTCCCTAAAAAGGGAACAAAATTAGAATGTGTGTAGTTTATAAGGATTTAAACAAGGCGTTCCCCAGAGATTCTTTTCCGCTGCCCAACATCGATCGCATGATCGATGCCACGACCGGCCACCAGATCCTTACTTTTCTAGATGCCTAATCCAAATGAACACGGAAGACCAGGAACAGACTTTATTTGTCACCAAGTATGGAACATAATGTTATAATGTGATGCTCTTCGGGCTAAAAAATGCATGAGACACTTACCAACACCTAGTAAATAAAATGTTCGAGCAACAAATAGGTAAGTCAATGGAAATTTATATTGATGACATGCTAGTTAAGTCCCCGCGTGCAGAGGACCATTTGGCTCATTTGCAGGAAACATTCGAGATTTTAAGGAAATACAACATGAAGCTCAACCCCGAGAAATGTGCTTTCGGGGTCGGTTCGGGCAAGTTCCTCGGCTTCATGGTATAGAATCGGGGGATCGAGGTCAACCCCGATAAAATCAAGGCTATCAAAGATATCGCCATCGTGGACAGTGTAAAAGTCGTGCAGAGGCTAACAGGATGGATTGCTGCCTTAGGCCGATTCATTTCAAGGTCGTCAGATCGAAGTCACGAATTTTTCTCTCTACTCAAAAAGAAGAACGATTTCGCCTGGACCCCGGAATGCCAACATGCATTAGAGGAACTGAAGCGATATCTATCGAGCCCACCACTGCTTCATACTCCAAAAGCAGACGAGAAACTTTGCTTGTACTTGGGAGTATCGAAAATCGCGGTAAGTGGTGTCCTAGTTCGAGAAGAGCAAGGTACGCAATTTCCCGTTTATTATGTGAGTCGAACCTTAGGGGAAGCAGAAACTAGATATCCACATTTAGAGAAATTGGCACTTGCACTGATAAGCGCCTCTAGAAAGTTAAGACCATGCTTTCAATGTCACCCCATATGCGCATTAACCACTTACCCACTACGTAATATTTTGCACAAGCCCGAACTATCAGGCCGATTGGCCAAATGGGCCGTCAAACACAGTGGGTACGATATCTAATATCAACCCCGGACGACCATCAAGTCTCAAATTTTAGCGGACTTCGTGGCCAATTTCACGCAAACCCTCGTACCCGAAATCGAAAAGGAACTCTTGTTGAAATCGGGTACATCATCAGGGGTATGGACCTTTTTCACAGGCGGGGCTTCGAATGTGAAGGGATCCGGGCTAGGCATTGTCTTAAATCCGCCTACGGGTAGTACTATTATGCAATTAATCAAAACTACTAGGTTTACTAATAACGAGGCCGAGCATGAGGCCATGATTGCAGGTCTCGAGCTAGCTAAAAGCTTGGGAGCAGAAGTCGTTAAAGCCAAGTGTGACTCTTTACTGGTGGTAAATCAAGTAAACAAAACCTTCGAAGTTCAAGAGGATAGAATGCAAAGGTATTTGGACAAACTACAGGTAACTTTGCACCGTTTCAAAGAGTGGACTTTACAGCATGTACCTCGAGAACAAAACAGTGAGACTGATGCACTTGCAAATTCGGGATCATCGGTCGAGGAAGATGAGATAAGCTCGGGGACTGTCGTTCGACTCTCGAAATTCGTGATCGAGGAAGGTCATGCCGAGATAAATTCTACAAGCTTAACCTGGGATTGGAGGAATAAGTATATTGAATACTTGGAGGGCCCTACGAACCAAAGCTGCTCGATTCACATTGACTGCAGATGGAACATTATACCAAAGGACATTCGATGGACCATTGGCAGTATGATTAGGTCCAGGAGACATCGACTACATCCTACATGAGATTCACGAGGATACTTATGGAAATCATTCTGGTGCCGATTCATTAGTCCGAAAAATAATCAGAGGAGGATATTATTGGATCGATATGAACAAAGATGCAAAGAAGTTTGTTCGAAAATGTGACAAACGTCAAAGGTTTGCACCGATGATCCATTAGCCCGGAGAGCAACTTCACTCAGTTCTATCCCCATGGCCATTCATGAAATGGGTAATGGTTATCGTCGGCCCTCTGCCATCGGCCCCAGGTAAAGCTAAGTTCATTTTATTTATGACTGACTATTTTTCTAAATGGGTTGAAGCACAAGAGTTCGAAAAAATAAGAGATAAAGAGGTTATAGACTTCATCTGGGATCATATCGTATGTCGATATAGGATACCCGCCGAAATAGTGTGTGATAATGGTAAATAATTTATCGGCAGCAAAGTGATGAAATTCCTCGAAGACCACAAAATAAAAAGGATATTATCAACACTGTATCACCCTAGTGGGAACGGAGAGACCGAATCGACAAACAAGACTATAATTCAAAACCTAAAGAAAATGTCGAACGACGCTAAGGAAAAATAGAGAGAAATTCTACCCCGAAGTTCTTTGGGCATATCGAACAACATCAAAATCTAGTACGGGGGCAACCCCGTTCTCCTTAGTATATGGCTCCAAAGCCTTGATCCCAATCGAAGCCGGGGAACCTAGCGCCAGGTTTCGATATACAACAGAAGAGTCAAATCACGAGGCTATGAATACTAACCTCGAATTATTGGATGAAAAACGAGAAGCTGCTCTCGTCTAATTGGCCGCCCAGAAGCAGCGGATCTAAAGATACTATAATCGAAGAACCAATCTTCGCCATTTTAAAATTGGGGACTTAGTGCTAAGAAAAGTCACCCTCAACACCCGAAATCCAAATGAAAGAAAACTGTGTCCAAACTGGGAAGGACCGTATCAGGTTCTCGAAAGCGTCGGTAAAGGATCCTACAAGCTCGGTATTATAAACAGCAAACAACTACCAAGCAATTGGAATGTGTCGCACCTAAAATGATACTACTGCTAAGGTACGACCCTCCCATGTTCGTTGATATTTCAAAACTAACCCTTGCAGGAGTTCGATCAGGAACAAGAATGGATCATTCAACACGAAGCCCTATGTCTGAAAGCACGCGTTGCACTCTTTTTCTCTTAGACCGGTTTTATCCCAAGTTGGTTTTTCGACTAGGTTTTTAAAGAGGCAACCTTTGATCGTGCTAACTTAGAACAATTCAACAGTATCCGAGGCCCCTTTACAATCGACCTCGAATACTGGGGGGCATTACCCTTCAAATATATCAAGTTCGATGCAAGAAAGTTACTTCATAACAACAGGGTTCCGATAGGAAATATTGTAAGAGCCAAATGGTCAAAACGAACCATGCTCATGTAGTTGGCCCGAGCCCTGATACAAAACATGAACACATGTATAATGACTGACAAAGAAACATTTCTTCTTTACCGATATCTTATATCCAAGAAAATTTCCTCTATTTCGAGATTTATTATGCAAACAAGCTCAAGGGCTGACCATTAATTCAAGTTCGAGAAAGCACTCTATCGACCATTATGCCTATGGGCTACACCACTTCGAGTTCGAGCAAGCACTCACTCGACCATTAAGCCTATGGGCTACATTACTTCGAGTTCGAATCACTCACTCGACTACTAAGCCTACGGGATACTCTTATTTCCAGTTAGAGCAAATATTCACTCGACCATTAAGCCTACGGGCTACATTACTTCGAGTTTGAATCACTCACTCGACTAATAAGCCTACGAGCTACTCTTATTTCGAGTTCGAGCAAAAACCCACTCGACCATTAAGCCTACGGGCTACATTACTTCGAGTTCGAATCACTCACTCAACTAATAAGCCTACGGGCTACTCTTATTTCGAGTTCGAGCAAACATTCACTCGACCATTAAGCCTACGGGCTACATTACTTCGAGTTCGAATCACTCACTCGACCACTAAGCCTATGGGCTACTCTTATTTCGAGTTCGAGCAAGCACTCACTCGACCATTAAGCCTACGGGCTACATTACTTCGAGTTCGAATCACTCACTCGACTACTAAGCCTACGGGCTACTCTTATTTCGAGTTCGAGCAAACACTCACTAGACCATTAAGCCTACAGGCTACATTACTTCGAGTTCGAATCACTCACTAGACTAATAAGCCTACGGGCTACGTCACTTCGAGTTCGAGCAAGAACTCACTCGACTACTAAGCCTATGGGCTACTCTTATTTTGAATTCAAGCAAACACTCACTCGACCATTAAGCCTATGGGCTATATTACTTTGAGTTCGAATCACTCGCTCGACTAATAAGCCTACGGGCTACATCATCTTGAGTTTGAGCAATCACTCACTCGACCATTAAACCTACGGGCTACATTACTTCGAGTTCGAACCACTCACTCGACTAATAAGCATACGGGCTACATTACTTCAAGTTCAAGCAATCACTCAACTCGACTACTAAAGCCTATAGGCTACCTTATTTCGAGTTTGAGCAAGCACTCACTCGGTTATAAAGGATACAAGATCCAAATTCGATCAAATTGCCTAAAGCCTTATAAAAACCTTCATAAGGCATGAATGAAACAAAATATTCTCAAGGCAGAGAATAAAACAGAGTCGAGTCAGGAAAAGAAAAGATCTTTATATATACAAGAATATTTCCAATGTCCGAACAGGACGCTACACAAAAAACCAAAATGAAAACTAAGGGCTAATTTTCCTGCTTATCTACGGGGGCAAGCTCTTATCCATCGGGCTCCTCCCCGCTCTCGGACCCACTCTTGCTCTCATTCGTAGCTTAACCCAGGTAGAACCTTTTTGCCTAGGGAATCCAGCTCATAGTTCCAGGTAGAAGTACTCTTAGCCTAGGCTGATTTTCGTAGCTTAACCCAGGTAGAACCTTTTCTCCTAGGGGGATCCAGCTCATAGTTCCAGGTAGAAGTACTCTTCGCCCAGGTTATTTTACAGTAGCTTAACTCAAGTAGAACCATTTTGCCTAGGGGGATCCAGCTCATAGTTCTGGGTAGAAGTGCTCTTCGCCCATGCTTGTTTTTCGTAACTTAACCCAGGTAGAACCTTTTCGCCTAGGGGGATCCATCTCATAGTTCCGGGTAGAAGTACTCTTCACCCAGGCTGTTTTTCATAGCTTAACCCAGGTAGAACCTTTTCACCTACGGGGATCCAGCTCATAGTTCCGGGTAGAAGTACTCTTAGCCCAGGCTGATTTTCGTAGCTTAACCCAGGTAGAACCTTTTCGCCTAGGAGGATCCAGCTCATATGTTTCCGGGTAGAAGTACTCTTCGCCCAGGTTGTTTTACGTAGCTTAACCCAGGTAGAACCTTTTCGCCTAAGGGGATCCAGCTCATAGTTCTGGGTAGAAGTACTTTTCGCTCAGGATGTTTTATGTAGCTTAACCCAGGTAGAACCTTTTCGCCTAAGAGGATCCAACTCATTGTTTCGGGTAGAAGTACTCTTCGCCTAGGTTGTTTTTCGTAGCTTAACCCAAGTAGAACCTTTTCGCCTAGGGGGATCCAGCTCATAGTTCTGGGTAGAAGTACTCTTCGCTCAGGATGTTTTACGTAGCTTAACCCAGGTAGAACCTTTGCGCCTAGGGGGATCTAGCTCATAGTTCCAGGTAGAAGTACTCTTCGCCCAGGTTTCTTTTACGTAGCTTAACCCAGGTAGAACCTTTTCGCCTAGGGTGATCCAGCTCATAGTTCCGGGCAGAAGTACTCTTCGCTTAGGTTGTTTTACATAGATTAACCGAGGTAGAAACTTTTCGCGGGGATCCAGTTCATATTCCGGGTATAAGTACTCTTCGCCCAGGCTCTCTTTTCGCAGTTTAACCTAGGTAGAACCTTTTTGCCTAGGGGATTCATTTTCATTTCAGTAATACAAGGCACCAACCCCTGGTTACATTTCTTTTCCGTAATACAGGGTCCCATCCCCTGGTTACATTTCCTTTTAGTAATACAGGACGCCATCCCATGACTACATTCTTTTCAGTAATATAGGGTACCAACCCCTGATTACATTCTTTTTTCGTAATACAGGGTACCAACCCCTGGTTACATTTCCTTGCCAGTATCAGGGTACACCAATCCCTAGTCGCTTTTCTGATATAGGGTCTCCACTCCCTAGTCTCTTTCATTTTAGATATATGGTCTCCATTCCCTAGTCTCTATTTTGTTTTTGGGGTACACCATTCTCGACCTTTTATTGCTTTCAATAAAGTACTTTAGAATTTTGTTACAATAACTCACGAATTTTTTCTAGTGCAAACTAGGGTAGAAAAATTTCGTTCGTTTATTTGTTTTGGTATCTGAGTAGATTTTACCTCGAGGCACAGGGTTCGATATGGCCAAAAGAAGAAGTCTCAATTCAGAATAAAAGAAAATAAAAAATAGGTGAATCCAAAATGCAAAAGCAATTGAAAAGATGTGGAATGCTCAAGACATGACTAAAGCCACGAGCATTGGAGTCTTGTTTTGATTAGAAGAAGCTATAGAACAATGAACTAGCACCTACAACTAGCGAGCATCAGGGTTTAGATCAGAGTCTGCATGAAGAACCAATCAAGACTCAAGATCAAGTTTCAGAAGACCCATAGATAGGAATCTTATAACTCATAGCTGATAGGCTTGTTTAGTTTCTTTTTTATAATAGCAGGACCGCGGACCGGAGCCTCGACGGAACCTCACTCGACTTCTCAACTCATCATTCTACCATTCTCCTTGAACTACACGTGACCTGATTCCCCTATAACCCGGGATATGTAAGTTATCCAAAACCAGGACTCGGTTGCATCCTATCTTTTATTTCTTTTCCTTTTGAATAACGGTTTGGTAAACAATTAGTCATATAGCTCACCTAGTCTTTGCCTAAAAACTCTTCATGTTTCCAAGCAAAAAGGGGCAGCTATGACCACCTAATATTTGACTATATTTGAATTTTTATCACCTTCTACTATGTAAATATTTTTAGAAAATTAGTATATATTTGTTTTAGCTTTGTTACATTTTTTTTATATAGGGTAAGAATTAAAAATAATTTAAAAGATCAAATTATTACTATTAGTATTATTTTTTTATCTTTATTTTAAAATAAAATAAATTAAAAAAAACCGAAAAAAATAAAATAAAAATTTAATTTTCGGATGGGAATAAAATAATAGAAAAATTAAAAGTATGGAATAAAAAAGTAAAAGTAAAAGTAGGTAAAAAATTAAAAAAAATAAAAGTAAAAGAATGTGGAAATTTTAAAAAATAAAAAGTAAAAGAAAGTTAGAATTAAAAAATAAAAGTAAAGGTGTGTGAAAATTTAAAAAGAAAAGTAAAAGAAAGTGGAAATTAAAAAAAAAGTAAAATAAGTGAAAAATAAAAAAAGAAAAGTAAAAAAAGTGAGAAATTAAAAAATAAAAGAAATGGAAAGTGGGGAATTATTTTTTTTAAAAAAGAAGAAAAATGGGAAGTGGGAATTCGTTTTAATTAAAAAATAATAAATAAAAAAATCTGAAAACATTCCGAATTTATTTTCTATAAATAGAAGAGAAATGTGGGGAGAAAGAGAAGGAAAAAATAGATGAGAGAATTAAAAAATAAAATTCTTCTTCTGCGCTAAGGAAATTTTTACTCGTTTCATTCTTTCTTCCTCTTTCTTTCGAAAAATTCAGCAATTCATCACCCTGTTTAAGACCCAAAAATGCCTCAAATTCAAGCTTAAAAATACCTTGTGAAGATTCATTGATAGTCACCTCTCTCACGCCAAAAACCAGTAGCCTCACGAGGTACAATCGAGTTTCGGTCTGGGCTCGAATTTTAGAAGGTTCGTCGCTAGATTTTCTGCTCATTTGCCGATTTGCCATTGGTTTGGTGTACTTGCTCGGCTCAGAATTGTTTTTGCATTAATCAAGTTCTGAAAAAATATTTTGCTTAAAGGTTCATTACTTATCCTCCCTTTGTTAATTATTTCATTGTTTTGTGTGATGTTCTTATAGAGGTTCATGTAATAATTTTTTGTGTTATTTTATTTATACACATTGTCATGTTATAGTTTCTTTTTACATGTTTTAAGCTATTTGTCAACAAATTATTTTGAATAGGATTTCATCTTAATGAGATTTGCTATTTAGAATTAAGAATGAAGATCCTGTCATATTAATGGGTCATGTGTTGGAGTTCAAGTAAATGAACCAGAAATGAGTTACGACATTTAATAGGAAAGAAAGAATTAGACATGGGTTGGATTGAGTATAAATCTGCCAGGCCCAATAATTTTGTCACTAGACTAATAATTAGCTCGTTCTTCCATAATGGATAAATGTCTCCTAATTTCAAAGATAGAGTAGTAGTAAATATTTCTAAGTTTGGATAACTTGTCAATACTTTAAATAACTAATATATTTCCCGACTTCCAAATAATTTCCTATCCATAAATTCTTGGTCTTACAATAATTTCAAATTAGTTTAGAAAAAATAATACAAGTGCGCGTTTACGTGACTTGACCAATCAACTTCAAATAATAATAAATGTGTTATTGATTGTGTACATGTACGCGTGACATGATTCTTGACGCCAAACAAAAATGAGTACACGCATGCGTGACTTATTTCAAGATAATTTTCATAAATCTAATCAAGCAATAAAAGCGGACATAGGTAAACACATGAGAACCAATAAAATACAGGTTATCCAAAAATAATATAAGCCAAATGTAGTCAATAAAGCGACCGTGCTAGAAATACGGGACTCGGGGAATGCCTTACACCTTCTCCCCAGTCAATAGAATTCCTTACCCGGACTTTATTTTTGCAGACTAATAATAATGGAGTCAAATCTTCCTTTGACTAGGGATTCAAATAAAAGGTGACTTGGAACACCCAAAAAAATCAATTCCAAGTGGCGACTCTGTAAATAAAATAATCCCTACTTAAATTTGTCACTTTAATTGGAAAAAATCTTTAACCCATAATAATCCATAATACATATCTTTTTGGGGGGTATAAAAGGGGTGTGACACCAGGAACGCACTCCTCAGGTCGTGGCTCCACCGATGTTTTGTCGGCGGTAGGCTGTAAAGAAGAAGCTTTTTTCTTTCTGAGGAATGATTTTTGATGTTTTCGCCATTTTTGTATTTAAAGATCGAGAATATAAGGTGATAACAAAGATTTGGTATATTTGAAGAAAGATTTTGCAGAGAAGAATCATAGATTTGCGAATGAATTCAGAAGGTGTGAGAAAGAAGTTAGAAAATTTAGAGTTTAGAGATGTAAAAGTGATTAAAAGTGAAAAAATGGGTTATTTATAGGTAGAGCAATGGCGGTTCAATTTCGATAATGGCCGATCATCGTCTGATACGCATTAAATGCCTAGGTAAATTGAACCGACGGGATACGTATCACGCACGTCATGATCGGACTCGATACAAACGTCAGTATATATCTAATCGTACCGTTGAAAAATCATATCATTTCTCGCTACATCCTTCCCAAGAAATGAGGGGACTATCTATATATGGTCAAAATCGGTTAGTCCTTCGTACGAACTGGTCGAAATGGTAATGCATTGAATCGAAGATCAGGTTGAGGTCCGAAATCAGGTCATCAAGCTTCGAGCCCTAGGGACTGATCAATGTCGAGCTCGATATCATCATCGAGCTCGAATCCAAATCGAACTATGATGAAGTTATCGAACTTACGAGGCAGAGACCGACCAACACTATCCCCGAATCAATATAAGGCTCCGAATCAGAATCGAGCTCGAGTCAAGATAGAGAGCTCGAGTTGATATCGAGCTCGAGTCAATATCGAGCTCATAGACAAGAGCCGTTGCAACCGCACTAGGGGAGAGAATCCTGGCAGGAATTATGAAAAAACCGATTTATCATTGGTCTCCACTATGTATTTTTAATTGTATTTAAAGTAGGATCGCTCCACTATAAAGGGGTTGGTTATTATTTCTGTAGAGGACCAAGTTTCTACGTACATTGCAATTGAGAGATCATACACTCCTATATTGAAGAGTTATCCTTTTTTAGCTATATAGATTGATTCATTTTGCTTAATCCATAAATCATCTTCTTTCCAATTTTGCTTATTTTTCATCCTTTGCAATCAATGTTCCATATTTTCATTTTACTCTTACGATTTATATCAAGTTATATCCCATACCCATAGAACTACGTATAAATTCAACTCTATCCATATTTTCGGGTAAACAAATTTAAATCTAAAAATAATTGATAGAGTCTCTCTCACGCAGACAGTACACTAGTAGAGTGAATCAGAGTGCTTTTTGGAAATCAAGATTTCAAAATGGGGCAAAAGAAGATGATGGCATGTCCGTTCCGTACATTCATTCCCCTTGTAAACCTTCTTGGATTTGGAGATAAGGTTGTTGGAGGCTCTTGAAACCTATCCTCTCTCCAAATTAAGTGGTAATTTCAGTTTGTTTTTTGAAATTACTCAGTTCATTTTGTTTCCTAATTTTTGTAACCTCTTTATCCGTCCATGTGTTTGCTCTTGTTAAAGCCAAAAAGGTGGTAACTATATCAAAGTTTATGACTAGTTAAAAACTAAACTCATAAGCCCCAAGGCTTGGTCTAGTAGTAAGAGCCCAACATTTGACGTGTGGGTTAGGCACATGTCAGGATCAAACCTTGTCGCAGATAAAACTTTGGTATTTAAACGGAGAAGAGTAAAGGGGTAGACTCATTATCCATCGACTTTCTAGCCGTGCACCATTGGCCGTTGGAAATCTCTCGATTATCAAAAGAAAAGTAGAAATTCATAATCATATGCATTTGAATATGGTTTATACAAATTTGAGGTATAATTTTGACCACTTCATTTCTTTTAAGTAGAATCTTGACTAAAAACATAAGTACTCGTCTAAGTGCTTGTGTGTATGTAACAAGCCATCAATAAGGAGCTTGATGGCTTCAAAGGCTTAATTTGTTTTTGATAAATACAACAGTTCGAGCTTGAAACATCGTAGTTGAATTGCACTTCTTAACATATTCCTAGCCTATGGTGTAATTCTCAGCTGAATTGTTTACATGAAAGTCAAGTAATGGTTTTGATGTCATAATGTAACAATACCGAAATTCCTCACTGCATTAATAACAACTGGAATAGTGATTACAACCTTGAGATATCAATTGCAACACTCAAACTAATGAATTACAATGGAAACTACTGAAATAACAAGTAACTAAGGACAAAGATAAGAATGAGGATGAGAAGCAAAACTCAGACAAAGGGGATGAGGGAATACAGACACTTCATAACATTTCGCATAAACTGATACTACTTTCTAGCACCTAGTCCTTTTAACCAGTTGCCAATTGGATCCCAAATAAAACTCTCCAACTTTTTACTAAGCCCAATAATTCCAACTGAATTAGTCACATTCACTACTTCTAGCCCATAGGCTCTTAGGAAGTCTGCTTGGTTCACAACACATAAGATCATTGCGATTCTCACTCTATACCTAGTCTTTCATAGATCTAGTCGGTTTGGCTACGGCCCACTACCTTATTCAATTAAGAGAGAATGTGAAAGCAATGTATGGTTACAACTAAGAGGGAATGTGATAGCTAAGGAAGTCAATGTATTTGCATCATGTATGTCTAAATATAGGATGCTGTATCAATTTTGATTATAAGTGACTTCGTCAAATTATTACGATAGAGAAGAAGTAGCGTCAACCATGGGCACACACTTGAACATTAATTACTCTTTGGTGATTTGGAGAGTGTGTGTGTGTGTGTATTTTCTAACAGAGGAAGGGGTGATTGGTGTGTTCTTCAAACGGAATGATAGTTTGATGTCTTTTCAACCCCTTAAGAAGTATAAAGGATAGAGTGGCTCACGTGAAATTTGCATTCTCCTATCCGTGGTAGATATTTAACATGCTCACCTTGCTTTCTCTGGCAGGCATGCATCGTCACTTTGTCCTTTACAGCTTAACAGAATACCTCCAGAGAAGGTTTAGTTAACTATACTTTTTTCTGTTTTCTTTTGTTTTGTCTCTAGATTTGACTAGTTGTACATGAGCTAGGAGTTGGCTGCAGTAAAGGGGAAAAAAAGCGGACACTTAAGCAACCTACTCAAGACCACACACCACACACTAAAAAGAGTGAGGGAGAGGTGTTCTTTGGTTGAAGCCTAACGTGACCTTATCTTTGTCATTTGTCACTGGAAAAACTTACTGCCACAGCTTTAACCGGCAATTTACCCCTGATGACGTGTTGCAGCTGCTGGATCGCTTCTATAACTTGGAAATGATGGTATGTCCAATAATCTTGAGTTTTATGATATTTTTGTGCTTTTCTGTCCTAAGAAGAGTTAGTTTTGCTTAGCATCTAACTTAGGACTTTGCAGTGGGCAAGCTTTATGAAATTGCTGTATTGATTGTGCTCGTCTTAAAGCCTATTCTACACTTGTTGAGTCACTCTGTTAGAATCTAGAGGTTTAGTCATAGTTGGCAAGTATCTCTTGCTGCCTCAAAAATTTATCGTTGTGACTAATAACCATTGCCACTCTCATGCTTGGTTCGTAATTTCAGAAACCAGATGTTGAGGATGCACAAATCCTGAATCAAGAGGAAGATTTCTGCTTGCCACAAAGTTAATTCTAGAAGGAAGAATCTTGAATGACACAGTTTAGAAATAATGCATGTTTTCGGATGCATCTATGGCATTCATGTATAGTAGTAAAGTATATAAGGTCTTTCTTTTCTTTATCTGTTATGTCATTTTCAGCAGAGTAAAACTTTTAGCGGATCTCCTAAGTAGGCTGTATTTCCTGATGATAATTGCTTTTTAATTTCTCAAAGTAGCATTTTATTACCTAAATATTCTCTTAAATAGAGTAGTTGTTTTTATCCTTTTTCTACATTTGAATATGTTCTTACACAAGTCAGTACTGTGCCAATCTAAGACATAAATGCCACTCATAAACAGGTCTAATGATGATCAGTTTGATGTTGTTTAGAACTTCTTGACCTCTTGTTAAATTTCGATTGGGCTTTAGATAGTTGCTTATATGCACTAACTACTCTTAGGCAGGAAGAGTAATTTGTCATTAGGAAAGAAGCCTAAGAAATTCTCTGGCAAAACCATGGTATGATGGACTTAGTTTAGATTGTTGCAGAATGCACTGGACAAGTTCGACTGGAGAGTTTATTTATACCATAAAACAGATGGTCAGCTGAAATCCTAGCGGACGTTATTTCTTCTTCTCATCTGTCAAAGTTTTGGTGGACATAGTAATTTGGTACTAGTGCTGCTAGGAGGTAGGTATTTAATGAAATTAATCGAGGTGCACGCTAGCTAGCTGGCTAAAATACTACTCCCTTCATTCTAATTTATGTGAATTTATTTTCTTTTTGGTCCATTCAAAAAAGAATGACCCCTTTCTAAATTTGGAAATAATTTTGCTTAAACTTACAATTCTACCCTTAATGAGAAGTTTTTATACTCACACAAATACTCTGGGCACCTTTTTGAATTGTTTAGGACCACAAATTCCAAAAGTCTTCATTTTTTCTTAAATTCCGTGCCTAGTCAAACATATTCACATAAATTGGAACGGAGGGAGTAATATCATTAAAAAAAAAAAAAAAAAAAAACTGGTCAGCTTTAATCCCTTGGGTAAATTGGCTGATTCATTCTACTTGGAACGAACTTGGCATCATGGATTCTTTCTTCAAACTTCTTATTGGTGAACATGGTTCACGTCTAAAACGAAAGGATTGGGCTACATGTTACTCCTAAGGATATACAGTGTAACATTTAAAGGATTTCAACCCTCAAAAGATTTCAACACAACGTAAAAAATACATTTAAATAGTGACAGTACATTGATGCATAGTTTTCGTTACTTTACAAACATGCTAATAATACACTCAAGGATGACAATTATTTATTTATAAGATCTTAAAACTCTAGATGGACATGTGTATGTGGTGTGAATTACATAAATCGCAATAGGAAATTTGTGGTTTGAGAAAAGATGGAATTGCTATGAAGTATTGCTTCATAACCTGTTTGGCCAAACTTTAAAATCAGTCTATTTTAAAAAGTGTTTTTCAAAAGAATTACTTTTGGAGAGAATTTATTTGTGTTTTTCAAAAAACGCTAATGCAAAATAATTTATTTTTTACCAAACTTTTCAAAAAGTGCTTTTGAGTCTCAAATTATGAATAAGGTAAGGAAAAGACTAAGGTAAAGTTTTCTTTTTATTTAAGTAAAATATGAAAATAAAATTAAAAAATACTTTATTCTTTTAAGACAATTTAAATATATCAAGACATCACTCAACAAATATAAAAATATTTACATCAAAGTCACCATATATTTGAAATCTACCATAAAAATAAAAATAAACACTTCTACCGTGAGAGAGAAGACATGAATCGTGAGGGAGGAGACGTCGAATAAACTTCTGGACAGGAGAATTGTGTTTCGAATGGCTAAATATTAGGTTAAATTGAGTAGAGTTATTTTGGTATATATAATTTTTTTTGCGAGGGGTATGTTTGCCAAAAGGATAATTAATACAACTTTTGCTTCAACTTTTGAAAAGAAGCTATTTTTCAATTTGTACAAAACAGCTTGTGCGTCTACTCAATAATATTCTTTTTCCTTTGGAAAGTTTGACCAGACACAAGCTTGGCCAAACAGACTTTAATTATTAACATTATCAAAGAACTAAGATATAAATTATTTTTTTATTATACTGTTTTATGCGCATCTGCTATTTAAGTTGATGGTTGACAGATTTATTTCTATTTTGAGTTATAGATCTTATTCACCTGAATATAAAACATTTCTTAATGTACTATATATAATTTGCGAGGATCTGAACAATTGAATGAATATACATTTATTTGGGGTCAAGTGTAGAGGCGGATGAACATTACACGGAAAGTGATTGTCGGCATCCGAAAACATTGACAAAAGCTCCTTGTATAGTTGCAAATGTCTTCAAAAAATAATGAGATATCAGCACATAAATTCTGTATCAATTTTTATGAGCGTGATAAATTTATATTGAATGTTGTGGTTAACCGCAATAGCGAATCCGCCTCTCGACTTTTGCTTCTCATTGCTCCTTCAAGACAACGCCTCTATTGAACTTCAAAGCAGCCTTACATAATTTTGTGACACAAATGTTAAAACCTAAAATTTTCAGGTCTTTTACATTCCTCCTAGCACCCCATCGTCATCTCCAAATTATCCCCACATCAGCAGCCACCAACGCAGCCCAATTTGCTCCTCAACTCCAATCTCCAAACCCCATCAGACCAGTAAACGAAACCCACCTCTTAAGAGTCTGTACAATTCTCTACCAGCAACAGTACTCATCCGATAAAAAAGTCCGCAATAACCTCTGCAAAACACCATTTGACCTCACCCATGAGTTCTTCCTTCAAGTATGCAACAAATTCCCATATTCTTGGAGACCCCTTTACAAATTCTATGAATTTACCAAGTCACAGCCCCACTTCAATCACACATCCACCACCCTCAACAAAATGCTAGATGTAATTGGAAAATCAAGAAACATTGATCTTTTCTGGGAAGTAGTTCAAGAAATTGGAAGATGTCAATTGGTCACCCCTAAAACTTATGTAGTTGGGTTAAAAACTCTAGCTGAAGCTAGGGAGTTGAAGAAATGTGTTTATGTTTTTCATGTGATGAATGGTTTTGGATATGGGTATAATGTGGAAATATTGAATAAAGTAGTTGAGGCTCTTTGTAGAAATAAGCTTGTTGAGGAGGCTAAGCATGTGGTGTTGAAGTTGAAAGATTGGATAAAGCCAAATGGGGTTACTTATAGATGGTTAATATATGGGTTTTGTGATGTTGGTGATGTGATTGAAGCCTCAAAGGTTTGGAATTTAATGGTTGATGAAGGTTTTGAACCTGATATTGAATGTGTTGAGACTATGATTGAGACCCTTTTCAAGAATAACAGATATGATGAAGCATTGAAGGTTTTTCAATCAATGAGAGTGAATAGGATGTCTGAATTGGGGGTTTCTACTTACAGGTTGGTGATCAATTGGTTGTGCAAGAAAGGCAAGCTAGGAGAGAGTTATGTAGTGTTTGAAGAAATGCAAAAGAGAGGGATTAAAGCCGATAATCTTACATTAGCATCGATAACCTATGGGCTTGTGAGTAGAGGGAGGATTAGGGAAGCGTATAGCGTAGTGCAAGAGATAGAGAAGCCTGATATAAGTGTTTATCATGGGATGATCAAAGCACTGTTAAAGTTGAAAAGAGCAAGTGAAGCAACTGAAGTATTTAGGGAGATGATAAAAAGAGGATGTGAGCCGATAATGCATACGTATGTTATGTTGTTACAGGGACATTTGGGGAAGAGAGGGAGGAAAGGATCTGATCCTCTTGTGAATTTCGATACCATTTTTGTAGGAGGTTTGGTTAAGGCAGGAAGGACGTTGGACGCGACCAAGTATGCAGAGAGATTACTGTACAAAAAAGTTGAGGTGCCTAGGTTTGATTATAACAAGTTTTTGCATTATTATTCAAATGAGGAAGGTGTGGTTATGTTTGAAGTGATGAGCAAAAAACTTAGAGAGGTTGGGCACTTTGATCTAGCTGATATATTTGCAAGGTATGGGGAGAAAATGGCAACTAGGGATAGGAGGAGAAACAGAACAACAGAGTGGTGACTGCTATGGTTTTAGACTTATCTTTAGCCAAAATGCGGTGAAAGATGAGGCATGACACCAAGTTGTATTTCCGTTCCCGTGGTCGCAACCTATTCTTTGCAGGTGCAGCTAAAGCTCCCTTTCACTATTGATCTGCTTTGATCAAACAAACAAAAACAGTCAAATGACGCGTTGTTATTGTAATTCTATATCAGGGAGCTTGGAGCGGGCTGTATAGAACACGGCCTTTCTTTTTGTACTTGCACTTGGGAACCTTATTTGCGAGATGTGCATAACTCAATGGGAAAAGTAGAGGAGAGATTAACCCGTAAGATATTCTCAACTGGCTTGAGGAGGAACAGTTTGGGGAAAGATGCTTCTACCAGCAACCCAATAACTTGGAAGTTAATGAATGGTGAAAGATGATAAAGAGAATCTGAATTGTCAAGCAACTGCCGAAGTCATATAAATATAGCAATGAAGATGCAGTGAAATGTTAGTCACGAACCCAGGATTGCCCATAGATTCTGATCTGTAGAGCTAGAAAACAAGGTGGAGACAAAGGTGTATCTCGGGAAACCATTATTTATATTGATTCATACATTTTGTGATATAATCTCTTGCTCTCAAGAAAAGGTGATTCTTCACTAAAATACCATTTAATTACAATTGAAAAAGATATATTAAAAACTGAAAAAACGAGGAACAAAAACAATGCTGAATGAATTGCTACATAAATCTTTTGAAAGGAATCTTCTTTATGTGCTGTCTCTACTCCAGCAAATCTTGCTCAAATCTGCAGCTTCCAAAAATTATATTTCCACCTTTGGGGCAGCGTGCGCGCACAAATGAGAAAGAAATACTTCACTTCACCATGTGATACTAATTCCTCTTTACCATTGGAAGTTAAGGAGAATTAGCAGTGCGCAAACGGACTGGTCAATCATTGAATCGTGGAAGTTTCATGTCAAGATGATCGATCACTTTCCCACGAATGGTTTTTGGCATACGAGTAGTCGTTGGTCACTTCCATTCTGCAGGTCAATCACCCTGGCTTCCCAGCGGATTTGTGTGGCTAACGTCCGCACTTTCTCTATGGGCCCCAATTTATCAGAGAGAATTACCCATCCCTGTCAATAAGTTTGTTCTTAGAATCAAACTCAAATGTTAAAACATGCAATAACTGCAAGGAATCGGGCAAACTTGAGTGACACATCTGAAGGTGTTCAGTCAAATACAAAAAAAGGCAGCTCGGTGTAAAAAAACATCCCGCGTTCACGCAGGGTCGGGGGAAGGGTCGCACCCCGTAAGGGTGTGATGTAGACAGCCTACCCTAATGCAAGCATTAGTGGCTGCTTCCATGACCCGAACCCGTGACTTATAGATCACACGGAAACAACTTTACCGTTGCTCCAAGGCTCCCCTTCTTAAGTGAGATACAACAGGAAAGATATAAAACAATAAATGGACTACGCCTAAATGCCAAATCCCAAGTCTCAAAAAAGGGAACATAGAGCATATCTAAGAAAAGCAAGCTTAAGTTTAACGAACGAGTAAGAGCCCGTTTGGATTAGCTGATTTGAAGTAGTTGATAAGCATTAGGTGTTGAAAAGCACTTTTAAGTGTTGAAACTGATTTAATAAATAACCAGTTATGTGTTTGGATACAAGTGTTGAAATTGATAATAAGCTGCTGTAGTATTTGATACGCTCTTTTTCTGTTAAAATGACTTAAATAACCTTAGAATTGTTTACACTTATAAGGGCGTAATTTCTTCAAAATTTTAGATTTCAGATCGATTCAAATACAAAATATTCTATTTGTCATTTTATTTTAAATACAACTGTGATTAGATAAGATAATTTTTATGATAAATAAGCATATAATCATAAGTTATAATAATTAATAAATTGACAAAAGTTTCTCAGTAAAAAAATAAACCTAAATAGAACAAATATCTGAAGAGAAACAAACATTGTCTTCATCACTACAACACTTAAAAAGCAATACACCGAAAATTTGATATGTCCTCTTTTATTACATATAGTTCAAAGATTAATACACAATCACATAGATACAAATATGCAAAGGAATAGAGAATTTGCTTACCTTAAATAGTCAATGAGAATTGCAGACTTGAAGAGGCGGGTGGTTTAGGTTGAAAAAATACGTGAGGCAGTGAGTATCGATGTAGGAGTTTTGTTCTAAAAAGAAATATTCTAGGGATAAAATAGTAAAAATCTTGGTCAAACTTAAAGTGCTTATAAGCTAAAATTTCATAAGCTTGGGGTGACCAGCTTATGAACTTTGGCTTATTTTTGACTTACAAGTACTTGACTTATAAGTATTTTTAACTTTACTAAACGCGTAGATAAACCGAAAAATACTTATAAGCTTAGCCAAACACCCTCTAAAACAAATGATATTTTAATTGTGCGGACTGCAAATATAATATTACCTCAGGCCGTAAGATACGATCCATCTCTAAAAGTAGTTCAATTATATTGCATCCTTGTGAAGCAATGTGTGACAGAAGTCCATTACCATGGAGCAAATCATATGTTCTTGGATATGTAAGAAAAGGTTCGCACCTGGCCCAATTTTAAGAACATCTGATATCAGTCTCCAACAGAATTTCTTCAAACATTAAAAGCATAAAATTACTGTAACCAATATCATGGGAAATCATGACTCAGAATCATAGATAAACATCCTGTTGAGGATAAGGTCAGGGTTCTTATTGTTTATTACTCTTCCTTTATGCTAACAAATAGAGTTTAACATATTACATTACACCATATCAGATCCATTTCAAAATTGTAAATGTCATTAGGTGATTTATGATCACATACAACAACAACAACAACATACCCAGTATTATCCCACACCGTGAGGTCTGGGGAGGGTAGTGTGTACGCAGACCTTACCCCTACCTTGTGAGGATAGAGAGGCTGTTTCCAGTAGACCCTCGGCATTTATGATCACATGCATTAAAATAAATACATAGTTGCTACTTCATTCACACAGCTCTGTGATTTTCTTCTACTGAAATAATCTGCAAGAGAATAGCTAATCCGTATACTTTAGATTGATATACCATTATGCACAATATCCAAGAGCACATAAATCTTAATGTGTCTAACACTTAATGTCTTACCAGTTATGCAGAACACCAGCAAAACCTCGATCAAGTATGAGCGGAAGTGTATTATGCACCCCAAGGGGCACAACATTCATCACCCAAACTGATTTGCTTGCCTCCAACAATGCGGCATTTAAACCCCCATAATGAGCATTCATGTCCAAGACATTTCGCACCATATTATATGGAGGTAATGGATCATCGTCACCTGGCCTCTTTGGATGGTCAGAGAAAATCAAGGGTGACAGCAAAGACCAATAGTTTCTCACAGCTGATTTCCAAAATCCTGAATCCTCAAAGAAATCCTCAGGATGAACTCCTGCCATAAAGCAAAACACAGGCAATGATTGAATGTTAACAACAAAGAGCCGGAATGGCAAGAAATTAGAGGATGACAGTAAAGTTAACAAACCAAGTTTATTCAAATAAACTTGCCATGAACTTTAAGCTCAGTTGAGTTCAGCGAACCAGATCTGCTAAGAATTGGAACCCATCGATTGCTGCCTGTTCCAGATATACAACGTGCAAGTGGCTGGTAGTACAGTTGCATATCCTCTCCTTTACAAAGTGGTACCATACCCTGCTTGCTACATCAAAAAACAAAAGCCAATTAGACAAGGTCAACTGGGAAAAAACGAAAACTGAAAAAGTAAAAGTAAAAGTTTAACTTGAAAAATAGTACAGAAATGGAAGACAATCTACGTCAAAGTCTGAACATGAGAGAAAGCTTATTCTTCTTTACTTTTTCGTGGGAGTGGGAGGGGTCAAGTGGAGCTTATAAAAGTAACAGGTCAATAAAAAGTGAATTATTTCAAAGCTGACCATACACACATACAAAAGGCAAGTATCGCAGAAAATGTATTTTTTTCCCTTCAGAAAGATGAAGGGACAAAAAGGTTTTTAAACCCAAAAATTAGTCTAAATATATCCTGATTCCAGTAATCCACAATCAGCTGTAACTTTCATAAATTATTGTTCTTTCAAATTTTACTTTTTTCAACTGAATAAAACGAATTCAAAAGCAGTTTCAAGGATATGAGAAACAGAATATAGAGGGAGTACTTGACATTGGCTTTCTTGTTAGCCTTACCCAGATGTGTAGCACTGTGAATCAACCGTCTTCTGCCAGACGAAAGTTTCTTCTTGCTGTTCCAAAAGAGACCAGCAAAGCTTCTTAGTGATCTCTTCCAAAGGAGTAGACATGCTTCCCTTCTTTGAACTGGTAGAACTACCCTGCTGCCGGGTTATGGGTGAGGTCAAAATAAAGTAACCTCCAGGCTTGAGTACACGGTCAATTTCAATAAGAAACAGCCCATCTGCTTCACCAAATCATTATTAGTTTCATGCCATTACAGACTTGTTCGGGTATAAATTCTCAGAAGATTACCATACTGATGGTTGTTGAGGAATCCAATAAACAAACAAAAACTAGAACTCATCACTATCAGAAAAAGATGAAGGTGTCTAAATGTGAAGATCTATTTAACTTCAGCTTAGCAGTAAAGGTTAATCATCACACGAAGAAGACTGTCTTAACTTCCAGGGCAGCAGCTGGTGGCAGTTACACTTAGGTGAGACAGAGAAGGGGCAGAATTTTAAATTAGAACAAAAAATTTATCAGCAGTATCACCAAAAGTTTCTAGCGAGATTGGCCGTATCGACCAGACTTCTTTTATCTTGGCGAAGATGTTTTGACTGTAAAAGAGGTTCGTTGTAAAGTAGATAGTGTAGAAGATACTGTGGATCAATACTTCAATAGTTGTGAAGTATTTCTCTCACAGCATAAAATAGACT
Organism: Nicotiana tomentosiformis; assembly: GCF_000390325.3. Lineage (NCBI taxonomy): Eukaryota > Viridiplantae > Streptophyta > Magnoliopsida > Solanales > Solanaceae > Nicotiana > Nicotiana tomentosiformis. The sequence continues at coordinate 40,768,567 of NC_090815.1, forward strand.
AGTAAAATAAAGGAAGTATCATAATTAGGTACACAGAAGAATACTTAATGAAACAAGTCTTTATAAACTACTGGCGGTAAATCAGGTCAGTCCACATTAAACGATAATGAGAAATAAGAATGGGAAACACAGTTCATGAAAACCCAACAAGGACAATACCTTTGCTGTCCCAAATGATCCCACACTGAGCACAATGAACCATGTCATAGGACAATGATGGAAATGGTAGCTGTTTTGAAATAAAGTTTCCGATGATTGCAGGAAGTCCTCTCTCGAGTGTAAGCTGAACTTGACTACCGGATGACTCATATGCTCCCACACAAAGAGCCATCAAGTTCAACGAGAGTAGGTGGGCACTGAAGCTACCAAATCCACAACCAATATCTAGTACAGTACGCACCTGTTATTCAGCAAAGAGAAATCTTTTATTCTAGAGTAGAATTATGGTTCTGCGTCAGAGTTCCAACGCTATGAAACCGATAGCATACTAGAAGCATTGATTCTTTGGAAACTAGTAAGGGATCAATCAAGTAGCTTATGGAAAGATGGAACAAAAGATTTAATTACACCAGCTTGAAGAAATTCTGTGTCACTTCCCAGCCCAATCATCTCTGCGATTTGGTGAGAGTAATCTTTGACATCGTCGACAATCAGTCCATCTTGTGAATGGAAAGCAATTTGATTCTCTTCTAGTAACATTAGCCTGGAGAAAACAAAAGTCATTATAAGGTTGAATGATAGTTGTCACCTCACATAAAGACTTCAAGATTATTCATACAAACGCATCAATCCAGAAGAGTTCGGAAATTTAAAACAGAGGCATTCATCCTTCTAGCATGTTAAGTACGGAATTTGACATGTTTAAGATCATCTACAAGATCATTTAATTAACTATACCTTTTCATAATGCTTCCAGAAGAAAGGAACTGATCTTTGGTTAGCTTCACATTTCCGCTCCATATTACATCCCTACCTGCTGGCCAAGACAGCGGAATCTTATAGTCCTTAGTAGGACGAATCAAACAATATTGATGTTCTCTTGATAACTCACAATGCCGATCTAACTCCTCCCCATCTTTAAACCCAGCTAGAGTATTTGCAGACACATTGTAGCAAGGCACATAATTCTCTCTTTCCTTACCACAAAGACCAACATCCTTTATCTGATTTTCTCGCACAGAAAGGCCTTTTAGCTCTAAATAATCACTTCTCGCTTGCTCCTTGAGCTTTCTGTAATTCGTATAGATATCAGGCTTCACAGAGGAAGTGACCGAGTTAAAGGCACTTGAAGAAGATGATCCTAGCAATGCTATTACAACCAAGACACTGACAAGACACAAGAGTAACCAGTTGAATTGCGGTTTAGACCGGAAAGTTTTAGATAATTTGTTAAGCAAAGGGCTTTTCATGTCCGAGTTTCTGTAACCTCTAGAAAATTCAAGTCGAGAAGATCACAATGTGCTAGCTATTTGCTTCAACCTGAACCTCCAAGAACTATGAAAACTATAAGCTATCATCAGATACCATCTCCCATATATATCGCCCAAAATGCGAGCAATTGCAACTAGCATTCGACTAAGTAACTTCCTTAAAAGAATGGTTTTCCAAAATTACACCAAACAAATCAGATAATCAAGATCACAATTAGCACAATCTCGATCCTATAGGTCTGCAATAGGAAACTAAAACAAGCAAATTCTGATCAACCAAAACTCCTCCCGGATGGTAATGATGCATGAATTACCACTCCTCAAAATGGACTTGAAAAGTCCTCTAAAACACAACTGCACTATAAAATAACAATTCTGAAACAACTCTTAACTCTATCCTCAAAAACAAAATAACTCAAATCCAGCAACTATACGGACCAATCAACCTGCAAAAAAAAAACATCAATTCTAAAATCAATAAAAATGGGAAAATTTAACAACAAAAATACATATAGAATCACCAGAAACTAACACGCCAAGCACAATTGATGTTCCGCTTTTCAGCAATTCAAGCAGAAAAAGGCCTCAAACACAGATAATAAAGGGGAAGCCCGGTACACGAAATATTCCGCATTTACGTACTGTCCGGGAAAGGGCCGAACCCCAAGGATGTAATGTAGCTAGTCTACTCGGACACAAGCGTCAGTGGTTGATTCCATGGCTTGAACTCGTGACCCATACGTCACACACAACTTTATCGTTGCCCCAAGGCTCCCCTTCACCTCAAACACAGTTCACAGATCAAATTTCACCTAAGATGAACGAAAATAGACACACAAAAAAACAGAAACGAATAATCACTATTGATAATCCAACTTTCAGTATTTCTAGCTGAAAAAGGCCTTACATACAGATCAAAAACAAAAAATCCACCTAAGATCAATAAAAATAGAGAGGAAGAAAAAAGAAAGCAGCTGAAACGAACATCCTAACCACAATTGAGTCCAATTTTCCAGCATTTCCAGCATGAGAGATAACATCTCAAACACAGATCAGATCCGAATCAACTTTGCACACTATAATAAAATCACATTATATAAAGTCGATCACTAACAAAGTCAGAGAGACTAATCTAGCCTTTTGCAGTGGATTCAACTAAACTCATTGCTTTTGGTTCAAATCACGTGAACACAAAACAATTTTATATACTTTCAACTCATTAACACTAAATTTTGGAATCACACTTGAACAAAACTAATGATTAGGAATGTTGGATTACCAGTTAGTAACAATGCTAGTGAACGTGTGAGCGAGTGTAATCCCGTTATATAGATATATAGGTAAAGGTTGGACAGTTGCAAAGGGTTATGCAGAGTTTGGATTCGCCATTGACGTTTAGAGAGAGAAAGAGTGTGTGTGTGTGTTTGGACAGCTTTTTGGTTGAAAGGACAGTGGTGGCGATCGTGAGTTCTCTATTAATGGGGCAAACTAATTATTTAAACTTTGTTTTTTAGATTATTATTTAATGCGAATTGTACAGTGTGTAGAGATCCAATTACAGAGGCTTGCACACACTTTGAGACGTACAACTCATAATTACAGGAGAATAATTACTTCTCTGAAACTCGCAAAAAGGGAATCAAAAGATTAAAAAAAGGGGGGTATATTTTCTAACTCTAAAATCTCTAATTGATCTAGTAACTTTGTAATTTCATAGGCTTTTGGACATAAAAATTGTAATTTTTGAAAAAAAAAATAGTATTTAGAGTTAAGTTGAAAAATAGTATTTGAAATTTAAAATTATAGTTGGACATGTATTTTACTTGAAAAAATATTGCAGTTTTGTAAGTGGAGAAAAACGTTTTTTTCTGAAAATTTTGAAAAAGTTGTCAAATAGAGTATTTGAGTCACATTATTAAGTATTCATGTTAAATTATCTAAAAAGTTTCTCATTCTCACATCAATTATTCAAATAAAGCATTTAAGTAATAAAATCATTATCAAGAAAATGCAACAGAGACATTATTAAGGCCGATAAGAATTAGTCACAGTAAAGTCATGTCTAAATAGAAAGTAATATGACAATAACTTAGTAATTAATATTGAATATATGAGATAATATCTAATGTGTAAGGTATTAGATTTATGACTATTAACATATAGACAATGGATTAATGTCTAATGGGTAAACTAAATATAAAGTATAAAATTTAGAATTTTAAGATATCCAAAAGTTCGAAGCATTAAATCCAACATCTAATCCGAAATTCAAAAATTTTAGAAATTAAATCGGAAACTCAATCCATAATCCGAAAATTCAAACCAAAAATTTAAAAGTTCTAATTTCGGGTTTGCCCAAACTATGCCCATTGCTAAACACGCTTTAGTTTCATATCCGCTTTTGGAAAAAAGGAACTTGAATCCCTTTGTAAATAAAGTCGAGGTTCATACTATTTATAACGTTCATAAATATATATCGTCCACAAGTTAATTAGAAAAAAATTCACAATAATTGTTTTATGTTTTATTTTTTTTGTGTGGAAAAGATGAAATGAAAAGGGGGGGAAAACCAAAACGAATGATTAAATTAAAGGGATGGCTTTTATTGTAGCAATAGTGATTCTAGTAGTAGTTCTCTTGAACGTATTAGCAAGTATAATGATGCCAAACGGAGACGAGGCAAAAACCTTTTCGACGTTTTCGCTGTTATTATTTTCCGAAAATCAACAAATGTTGGTTGAAATACAAAGCAACTATTATTTCTTTTTACGTACAGTATGCAAATGATTAGTTCCATTTGGTCATAGATAATACCAGTTCAACAGATAAACCAAATGCATACTTTGCTCAGACAAAATTATAATTCAGATAAAGTAGACAGTGCTACAAAACCGAAATTTATTATAAGGCTGAAACCAGTTTTGACAACCAAGTGAAGTGATAGCAATGCCAAAAAAAGAAAGGTGACAACAACGCATGTTATACTAAATCATGTATTATACTATTATACTATCATGTACAACAGCATATGAGTGATCCACAAAATTTCTGTTAAACTTGTTTCTCTGTAGTATGTCCAACAGCCTTCCAAGTTGAAATCATTTCTGAGAAAACGCTTTGAATGACACAAGCAGGAAAAGAACAGTTAGTTCTGCGTCTGAACTAGTTATAACCAAGAAAACACTGAATTGGTTCCCTGGCCAATATTGCATGGAAAAGAAGGTTTAATCGTACACTCAAAGCAATAGCCAATTGTAGCTAACACGAATCTAGACAACAAATCTACACAGAATGTTTTGAGTTTTTGTCATTTTCATGATATTCTCAGCAGGTCCAAGAATAGTTCTACCCAATGGAGTATACTGGAATGCAGTTGAATGTAATGTTAATATTACTGTCTTCAAAATCAGAAATTCTGAGAAGCAAAGAAACGTTAGTTCAATAAACAAAACAAAAAATAATTCAGCCCACAAGTTGCTTATTTGTTCTTAAGGAATTTAATCCCCTCACTATTGTCCAAGGTTATGGATTACTTCCTCTCAGGATAGAACGAAAAAACTATTATGTAAAAGCGACACCTCAATTTACAGAACTTCAACGAACTCAACAAACGGTGCAAATCATACTTGACACTTTGTTTATTTGAAAAAATAATGCAACAATGTAGAAAAGAGGAGAGAAGCTTTCAGATTTTTCATGATTAAAAATGAGGCCAAGTCTCTAAATTTATAGACAATGAAATTGTGAGATGAAGAGGTGCAATCCAAGAGTTGCCCCTTCCCTTTCCCATTCACACCCTTTAGAAAAAATCCAACAATCCCCCACATGAACGGGGAATGGCCATATCTATCTATATTATATTAAAAGCACAAAGGTCCTTAGCGAAATGTCGTTTGCCTTTTTTACCCTTTAAAAATATATTTTGCATTGGATAAAATTATAATTTAAATTACTTTTCTAATATTTAGGAATTTATAATTAACTCAAATTTTATTTATTAGATCTTTCCTTATTAAACTAGGTAAAAGTCCTAATATTTAGGACTTTAAAATCCTTTAGTGTTTTACCTTATATAAATTGTGCTAATTGACTGTGACTAGCCAGGACTGGTGTTCTTGTAATTCATCCAAATTTTATTTATTAGATCTTTCCTTATTAAACTAGGTAAAAGTCCTAATATTTAGGACTTTAAAATCCATTAGCGTTTTACCTTATATAAATTGTGCTAGTTGAAAACAAATCCATATAAGTAATATTTAGACGCTTAATGTGATGATCATATTTTATTACATTATCACCAAAGAGAAAACATAAAAATACATTCATGGAAAGTACATGAAGCACGTAAAATTGTTGAGAGCAAAGCAATTAAATATGTATTTTAAAATTCTTACTGTAGTTATACAAAATAATTAATTCATATACAATTAAGCCTAAAAAAAATTTAATTCATGTACAATTAATGTATTGTGTTATTTGAAATTTTTTGAAGAATCGTAATAAAATTATAGCTAAACTCTATTTGTGTCTCTTCGAATGAATTTGAGAATAACTTTTCAAAAATATCTTTAGAAAAACTCTTAAATCTTTAAGGGCTATATGTTCTTGCTGAAACTAAAAAGAAAACATGGCAACATATGAAATTGAACTAATAAATTATGACAGTTTGAAGTGAATTTGAGAGAAAATAAATTCGTCTATTAAGTTAGTTATATAGGATCAATAATAATCAATCTTAGAAGCTTACATTTCTATTTTATAATTTAAACATAATTTTGAATAATATTTATGTAATTTTTTAATCAATATTACTCATTAAGATGGGGAACACGCGCAAAGCGCGTACACTCAAACTAGTGTATAAAAATATGCATGAAAACGGTGTGATTCGCAAGCAAGGATTAATCGCATCTGGATAAGTAGGTTTCCCTTTGAACTTTTCGTAGTGAACTTATGTCGGATATACTCAGTCAATCGGTAGATTTGATATCTTTGAACTGTCGAGTTTTGGTGTATACCTAGACAACCATAAGTCACACAATCAACCCTTATACCTTTTTGGTTCTCATTGTTGTGTTTGTTTCAGTCATGAACACCGCCTAGTTTCATAAGTGCATAGAAAATTGGCCTTACAGAACTCTCCTTGAAGCGGCTAACACTTCACACTTACATAGGTGATCCCTAAATGTATTATCCCGTAGATACACTTTTTGATATACCCCGTATCAAACTTAGAAATCATTAAAAAGTCTTAACGCTTTATCCTTAGTACTGAACATTGTCTCATCACGAGAATAGACTAAAATTTATTTGACGATGTTGAACCGTCATTAATGACTTTGTTTGAGCTCCTTGAACATAGATCTTGTGATCTCCAGTCTTCTAGGTAGAGTTACAGCCACAATGACTTGTCCTCGGCCATAGTCTCATTCCCCTCGATGATCTTTCAATTACCTCTCTAGTTAGGTCTTTTATAAGTGGATCCGACACATTATCGCTTGACTTCTTGTAGTCAATTATGATAATTCCCCTAGAGAATAGTTACCTAACAATTTTATGGTTTCGTCGTATATGACGAGATTTTTCGTTATACATAATGCTCCTAGTCCTTCCTATTGCCGCTTGACTATTGCAATTTATGCATATATGTGCCAATGATTTTGGTCCAGAATGAAATATCTTCCATAAAATTTAGGAGCCACTCAACTTCTTCACCGGCCTTGTCTAAGGCTATAAACTCAGCCTCCACCATAGAGCGGTCAATGCACGTTTGTTTGGATGATTTTTAAGACATCACTCCTCCACCGACTATTTAGAATCGGTTAAACCAGTGATCTAATTTGTATCACTATACACATCTATTATCACGAGATACTTATTCTAGTGCAAAGCATAATTTCGAGTATATTTCAAGACTCATTTCATTGTCATGAAAGTTCAATGCAAACTCTTTTATGTCGTAGACTAATACATCTTGAATTTCTATTGCATATTCGATTGTTGACTATATTTAGTTTAACATTATGTTATAACAACAACTGAAATGGTTGATCTCAGTTGTGGCCACAACCTTTTAATATATAACACATTTCACAATCACTCCGCCTTTTACTAGCATTTGTGTGCTATTTATTCATATTCTACAAATAGAATACATGTCTATACGATATGCAAATTATAACATCTTCGTTCATGAAGCAAATCCAACTTGTTATGGATTTTTATTATTTTCATCGGTTGGTTCCACATATTATAGACCAACTTATAAATACATCCGTTCATGAACGATCATGTCCATACAAAAATGTACATACGTATTTTTCTATAAAAAGTCACAACCTTCTAAGTGACATCCTTTCATAAAAGAACTAAACAATATAAATTTTCAAGAAAGAAAATAATCTTTCGAGAAAGGCACGTGACCAACTTTCGAATTAGTAGTTTCATCAACTAGTCTTCACTAAGACTGAACAACTGATGAATTCACCGACAACCATATTAATATTCACTAAAGATTTGTGGGGTCCAAAAAATATATCATTTAATTTTTCTAAATAATATAGACATCAAGTCTAACATTAGCTTTTGTCATGCATAAGCTAAAAGCCCCCACATTTTAAATATTTTATCAATATATCATCCACATATAATTAAATAATGATTATATGATTTGGAGTATTCTTAACGTAAACACATTTGTTTACACTCATTAATTTTCAAACTATTTGACAAAATATTATTTGGTCAAATCTCGCATGTCATTGTTTGGGTGCTTGTTTTAGTTTGTAAAGTGACTTAACAAGTCGACATACCTTCTTTTCTTTTTCGGGAACTACGAACCCTTCAGGTTGTTCCATATAAATTTCTTCCTCCAAATCTCCATTTAAGAAGGCTGTCTTTACATTCATCTGATGGATTTGAAGGCCATACACGGCGGCTAACGCTATTAACACCCAGATAGATGTAATCTTAATCACCGGCGAGTATGTGTCAATGTAATCAAGACCTTCTCGTTATCTAAACCCTTTTAGCAACTAATCTTGCCTTATATTTGTCAATAGTACCATCAACTTTCATTTTCCTTTTGAAAATTCACTTAGAACCCAAAGGTTTATTTCCTGGAGGAAGATCAACCAATTCCCAAGTATGATTACTTAATATGGATTCTATCTCACTATTGACCGCTTCTTTCCAATATTGTGCTTCCGAAGAAGACATTGCTTCTTTAAACGTTTGAAGCTCATTTTTCAACAAGAATGTCAGAAAATCAGGTACAAAGGAAGTAGTTGTCCTTTGACGTTTACTACGTCTTGGATTTTCCTCATTAAACGTACTTTCCTTTGCTTCTTCTCGAGGTCGCTTAGATTTTTCACTAGACGACTCACATTCATTTTTATACGGATAAATACTCTCAAAGAATTCAGTATTATCTAATTCGATTACCGTATTAATATGAATGTTGGGATTTTCTGATTTATGTACCAGAAAATGATATGCCTTACTATTTGTTGCATATCCTATGAAAACACAATCAATAATTTTCGGCCCGATCTTTACCCTTTTGGGTTTAAGAACTTGCACTTTAGCTAAGAACCCCCACATTTTAAAATATTTAAGTTCCTTTTCATTTTTCCATGGGGAACTCGATTGAGAATAACTTTCTCCCCACAAGTTCTGGGGTAAATCAGAACTTATCAACAAAGCATTCATCATCTCCTTTAATATTTTATTCTTTTTAAGGGGCAGTCGTTTGATGAATAATGCTATATTTCAAACATATTTCCTCAAAAGAAGAGTCATATTTGCTACCCCTATTACTTTATAGAGCTAACTACATGATCTATTATTTGTGTCACGATGGAGCCAGAATTAATGACCGGTGAAGTTTTTAATCTTCAAACCAATTTGACACAACCAGAATTAATAAATAGTAAAGTTTTGAATCTTCAAACCGAAAATTTCTGATACAACCATATATAATAAACGGCGAAATTTTTAATCTTCAAATCGAATAGAAAGTCACTTAGACTTTAATCTCCGACAAATGAGTAAAAAATTACGGCGACTTTAATCTCAAGGAACGAGTAGAGAATTACACAGAATTTAATCTCCAAGCAGGAGTATAAAATCACGAAGATTTTTAGTCTCCAAATAAGAGTGAAAAATCACAAAGATTTTAATTTTCTCCAAAACAGGGGTAGAAAATCACAAGTATTTTGATTTTCTTTTCAAATGGCTTTCTAACTAAACCATTATAACCCCTAAATATTTCAACAGTTTGATATATTTTCTTATCAAATAAATATATGTAATATCTTTGCATATATTATATTCATGATCTCAAAAATACTTTCAAGTATTAGCATAAGCCTAATTCATGTCTTACAATCTTGAAAATAATGTCACATAATTTCATGCACGCTACCAAATTTATATATCAACTACTAATAGTTTTTCATTTGGTCAAAGGAATAACAAAATTAATTGCAAACACATGTTATTCCTAATCATGCATATAATTCAAGATTTGTAATATGAGATCATTACATAATAAACATCTACCCAAACATTTATAGAAGCAAGATATCATAAATCACAAAGGGCCGAAAATAAAAAATATGAAGAGTAAAGAAAGTAGAACCCTATATATGGTCACTTTCTTCTTAAATCGTCACCTTCACTATTTTTCTTTTACAGTGACTTTTCCGACCATTAACACTTGCCATAAATGGTTCCATATCCTTGTTTGTATTATTTTGATGGAAACAAATTCAAATTTCAAGACCAGTGATGCCATCACATAACGTCGAACCCACAAGTAGTAAAGCAGATTCCTTTTTGTGGCACTGATTTAAACAAAACCTTTGTTAAGTTCCCTTATCTTGAAATCTCATTCGTTAGAGGCCACTTGTTCTTCAATTGATATCTAACATCTGCCAGACAAGCCAGTCCATGCCGCAATTTTATTTTTCCATCCTTGTATTAATTAGTCGATCACTTCCGCAAAAAATTGAACATCATATCTTCTTCATTTGCATCCCATGAGAAGTGATGTATCCCTGAATGATAATAAATTCATTGGGCGAAATTTGTTCGAAAGCCACGCATTCAAGTTATGTACAGAACAACAAAGCCATTTGAAGAAGATAGTAATAAATCTGTTCTAATAATGTTGTGTTGGTAAAGGAGATGCATTGCACTAGTATAATTATCAGGCAGCGAAATGCAGCCACAATCAGAGTCCACTTGTTCTTCAACAAAGAAGCCATGAATTTGTTATTGGAATCAAACGGCTTCTCTCGTGAAAAAGATAGTCATCTATCTGCATTTTCTTTCCACTTGAGACTCATGTACACATGAATTTGTGCACGTTATTTGGACTATTTCACTAAATTTGAACATAACTCTGCAATCATAACAAACGGTACGTGATCCCTTTCTCGTTGAGTCTCCAATAAACAAATGTTAAGACGAACACGGAGAATATTAAATTCCTTAAGATTGTTAATATTACTGTATTCAAAATCAGAAAATCAGAGAAGCAAAGAAACGTTAGTTCAATAAATAAAATAAAAAATAATTCTGAGCCCACAAGTTGTTTGTGTGTCCTTAAGGAATTTAATCCCCTCACTGTTGCCCAAGGTTATAGATTACTTCCTCACAGGATAGAACGAAACTATTCTGTAAAAGCGACACTTCAATTTACAGAACTTCAGCAAACTCAACAAACGGGGCAAATCACACTTGACACTTTGTTTATTTAGAAAAATAATGCAACAATGTAGAAAAAAGGGGAGAAGTTTTCAGATTTTCCATGTATAAAAATGAGGCCAAGTCTCCAAATTTATAGACAATGAAATAGTGACATGAAGAGATGCAATCCAAGAGCTGTCTCTTCCATTTCCCATTCACACCTTTTAGAAAAAATCCAACATGTAACTGGTCTAAGATTACTTCCTCTATATACCCTTTCACCTGCAAGAATTTATCCATAATGAAGACCTCTTTCTCCTAAACAGAAAATAAAGATATTGTAATTCTCTAAATAGCTGCATATTTCAGATATCATCTCTCTAAATAGACTGTGATAATTAGTCTAGCATGCAACATAAAACCAAACCCAAGTAGACAGCCAAATAGAGCAAGAAACAATTCACTATTGACAGCAAAACAAATACATATTAGATAGTCAACTGGGCTTCCACTTCACTTGGGGTTTTTTTTTGGGGGGAAGGGTGAGAAGGAGTGAACTAGAAAGGTTACTGTCCACTCTGGTTTGGACTAACTGGGTATACCAACATTTTGAAATCATAGCAATGAGTGACTACAATAATTGTCCTCCAAATCATAAGAGCGACAATAAATTTGCAAGTTATGAGTCCCCAAGCGGAAGCCACATATGAATTTAACTATTTATTTTTATAACAGTGGTATCGAGTTAGTTTTCGTGCACCTAGACTACTCCACTATCTATCTCGTACCTCCCACTGATACATGTACCGGATAAATCTGCTCACCAAGGCAAATGAATTTATTGTTTTAACTGTGGTTTGGCAATAAAGTTTAGGGGCTTTTTCCCAAAAGAATTTATAGTCTAGTACTCAGTGTTTCATGTGTCTATGTTGAAGAAAGTGATTGGGGATCCGTCCCTCATTGTCCCTGTGAAGACCATTGATGTTAATGAAAATTTGACATATGAAGAGGTTCATGTTGCCATCCTTGATAGACTAGTTTGTAGGTTGAGAAATAAGGTGATTGACTCCGATAATGTACTATGGCGAAACCAATAAGTCGAAGACGCCATCTGGGAAGCAGAGGAAGATATGAAAAAAAGATATCCCCATTTTTTTGTAGATCCACTTGGCCCTGCTTAAAAGATACTAAAAGTTTTTTTTTATGCATTATGTCTTGAAATTGTAAAGTTTATGCTAATGTGCCCCTAATAGCTATGCAATGAATATAATACTATAGTTGATGTTGCTCTCGTATTTGTAATACCTTGATAGGTTATGGGATGTGTTGTTAGGATTGGTTTCTATGGCTCTCTCACAGGTGGATAGGCCTAAATAGAAAGGAAATTATGCCAAAAATTTTAAAAATTTAGGGAGATAGTAAAATTTTAAAACATTAAGACTTGAGTGCAAGTTATGAACGCTTAAGACGATGACTTAGGGGAGGAAGAGGATGACTTTATACCTAAAAAAGACTTACGAGGTCTTCGGGGAGTTGATTAAGGTTTGAAAACCTAAAGAAAATGAATAAATGGCAAGAAATCTAAGTACTCTCTCTAAGGATGAAAATGCTAAGATCCAACATTAGAGGACGAATGTTCCCAAGTGGGGAGGAATGTAAGGCCACGTAAATATTTTCTAATGATTTAAGACTCTAAAGCGTGCTCATGAGTTCCTTAACTACTGTTTTGCGAGACTGTGGACTAGAACCAACTTAGATTTTCATGATAATAAGTGTGAGAGGTGTATTTGATGTGGTTTAGGGTCTGATGAAAGCTCAAGGACCAAGCTAAGTTGGAAGCTATGTGACAGACTAAAGTTTTGAATGAGCTTACATATTACCCAATTTCAAACGAGCACAACTACCAAAGTATAAAGCATTATAGAGTGATCTACCTATCAAATGAAAGATCTTTGAGTCTAGTTTTCAAAGCTTCAAGCCGTACATCATTTGGTGTAATAACCGGATCAATCATTTTGAGAATTTGTATTTTGTTTGGTTGTTTGAGATCTTGAGTAGTTTCATATAATGTATTATGACTTGCGTGTATGGTCAGTTTTGGTTTTCGAGTAGTTCGGGATTGATTTGGAATAATAATTCTCAACTTAGAAGCTTTAAGTTGGAAAAATTGATAAAGTTTGACTTTTATATATTTGAACTCGGATCGGAGTTGATGGTTTTAATAGGTTCGAATGGTGATTTTGGACTTAGACATATGCCCAAATTCATATTTGGATGCCTCTAGAATATTTTGGCTCTATTTGGCAAAAGTGGCAATTTGAAGGTTTGGAAGGCTCATGGATTTGACCGAGAGTTGACTTCCATGCTACCGGGTTCGAATTTTTATTCTCGGAGTTAGAATAGGTTTTTATATCATTTGAAACTTGTGTGAAAAATTTTAGATGATTCTGAGTTATTTAGACGTGTTCGGCGTAAGTTTAGAATTTGAATATTTGAAATAGTTTGTTAAGCTTGAATTAAGATGTGCTTCATGGTTTTAATGTTATTTTGTGAGAATTGAGGCCTCAAGTAGGCCTGTATTATGTTTTGGACTTGTTGGTATGTTTGAACGGGGTCCCGAGGGGTTCGGGTGTGTTTCAGATTGATTTCAGATTATTTTGGAGTTTGCATGGGTTGCTGATTCTGGTGTGCCGCATCTGTGGAAGATTGGTCGCAGATGCAAAAGTCGCACCTTCGGTTGGAGGTGCGCACCCACAAAACTTGGCCGGACTGAGGATTTGTGCTTTTGCGCTTGAGGATCCGCAAAGGCTGAGCCGCATATGCGGTTGGTTTTTTGTAGATGTGATGAGTGGCTTGTTGAGGGATACTCGCAGATGCAAGGTTTATATCGCAGAAGCGGTGTCGCAGATGCGACTATTTGTCCGTAATGCGGATTCAGTAGCAGCTTGTTATATTTCGAGGGTCGGCTCATTTTATCGTATTTTGGAGATTGGGAGCTCGAATTTGTGTAATATTTGAGGCGATATTCACCACTAGGATTAGAGTAAGTGTTCTTGACTCGGTTCTGATTATTAATCATGATTCTATCTTTGATTTTGACATTTTATTAGTAAATCTAAAAGAGAAATTGGAGTTTTTGGCAATTATTTTAAAGTAAATAAATGTGTTTTGAACATCGATTCAGAATCAAAATTGGATAAAATTTGTATGGTTGGACTCGTATTCTAATGCGTTGTCAGAATTAGTGAGTTTTGTCGGGTTCCGGGATGCATGCCCAGGTTGAACTTTTGGTTGACTTTGTGTATTTGGTTAAATACTCGACTTTTATCGTTTGAGTTTGATCCCTATGGTATTATTTGATATTTTTGAGTTACTTTTGGCTAGATTCGAGTCGTTCGGAGGTCGATCATGCAGGAAAGCATTCTTAGAGTATTGTTTCGGCTTATTTGAGGTAAGTGTCTTATCTAGCTTTGGTTGATGGAATATTTCCTACTATTTGATATTATTTTCTACATGCAGGGTTGGCGTATATATGGAGTGACAAGCGTATGTACATGTGTCAAGGTTATTCATGCTCGGGGGTAGATTCTAGCTTACTCTATGCTTTATTTAATTGTGTGTTCTACTTGATTCTATGTATTGTTCTACTAATTGACAACGTGAGTACAATAAACCATGCTAGAGAAATGTTGAGGCTATTGGTACCTTATGTTGAACATGATGAACAAATCTTGAGATTTATGCTAAGCTTGCCTCGGAGGTAGATACTCGTATGATATGAGCACACATACGTACTTGTTTTTGTGTTGAGCCTGACATGTGCACTCTCTGACATATATGTAATCCCTTTATATAACTACTTGAACTTGGTTGCTATATTTTATTTTTCCGTAGTCATATTTATATGTTGAACCCCATCCACACTTTTGTTGATTATGTCCTTGTGCACTTTATTGATGAGTTATAAGGGTATGCTTCTTGATGATGAGGTGTTATTTTGCATTATTGTGATTATGTCACATGTGAACATATTGGGTGGATTGTTGGATGTTGACGTGAGGTATCTGCCATGCTATTACTATTGTTGATATTGCACATGTGGTGAGACAAGGCGGACTATATAGGGTTTGCACATGTGGCGAGACAAGGTGGGATGATTTGTTAATACGTGTGTGGCAGGGCAGTTACTTTATTTTAGCACACACGGTGAAATAAGGGTGGTATTGTGGGAATGTTATGTGTTAGCCTAGGGGCGATTTTATTGATTATGTTTGTGTGGTTGTAAAAGAGGGGCATTCTTATCTGTTCTTATGACTTCTTTATGTGTGTCATGCATTTTTACATGATTTTTTGCGTTATTTCTAACACGCTAATCTATGCCTTTGTTATTACTTGATAATTTAGTTGCCAAAATGGATTTACCTACGTGGAGTTGTTATCTCATATTCTGTTGAGTATTTGGTAACGTAATGGATTGAAGTAAAAATAAAGTTGTTATCATGCATTACTATATTCGATTCTTGAAAAGTTCTCTTGAACGTGTTATTTGGTAACTGACACGGAATCAGATTATAATGTGGCACGGGGTCTTTGTCATACAAGTGTGATTTATATTGTGGTACGAGGTCTTTGCCAGGAAAGTGTGATTTATATTGTGGCACGATGTCCTTGCCGTGCAGGTGTGACATATGTTGGGGCACGAGGTCTTTGCCGTGTGATTAGTAATATGGGCACGAGGTGCCATATGTGTGCAATTCTATTTGATAACTTGTTATTGAAGTTAAGCCTTGTATTAAATTGTTATCACTTGTTTTGATGGGACTATAGTTATTGTTTATCTGCTATACATTCCGTTGCTAGTCTTGGATATATTACACATGTTATTTGATAAGTGAGTATCTTTTGACTTAAAAACCTCATCACTATTTCTCTGAGGTTAGTCAAGATACTTACCGAGTACTTAGGGTCGGTTGTACTCATACTACACTTTTGCACCTTGCGTGTAGACTTCGAAGTTGAGTAGTTGTGAAAATGGAGCTTTGATTGGAGATGTACCAGCGTACCAGATTCATGCTACCCTTTTATTCATGATTGCTTAGGATTTTATTTCTGTTTATCTAACTTTCAAAAAGATGTTGTATTTGTTTATTTCACTAGCTTTGTAAATCAAAATCATAGTGGCTCATGACTTGTATTACCAGTCCTCGGGATAGTTGTAATGAATTTTGTTACAGTTTTTATTAATATATTGATGATTTCTCATTGTAGTAGTAACTTATACACTTTGTCTTACCTAGCAGGTTGGGTTAGGTGCTGTCACGACATTAGTGGGATTTTGGGTCATGACAAGTTAGTATCATAGCTCTAGGTTCATAGGTTCTATGAGTCATAAGCAAGTGTCTAGTAGGGTCTTGCAGATCGGTATGATGACGTTTATACTTATCTTCGAGAGGCTACAAGGCATCTAGGAAACATCACCTTCTTTCTTTCCTTATCGTGCAACATTGACTCAATTTGAAGCCTATATATTTGATTTCTTTCCATTCACTCATATGTGAAGTTGAGCACTCGGTATCAACTGTGCACCGACGACTTGTGACATCATGGATGAGGTGCGAGATGTATTTTCTGTGTTGTGGAGGTAGGCCAGTCTAGAGGACTTGAGGCCATGCTCAGACTGCAACTTGGGATCGGTAGTTGTATTTGTGCGAGTATGTACTTTTGGACTTATATGTCTGGTAGTGTCCCTAGGAGTGGGATTGATGGCTCAGTGAATGGTTGGATAGCTATATGATGAGCATTATGTGACTAAGGAATGTTCTTAGATGGTTTGGATGTGGCGAGAAGAATATTGTTTGGGATGCGAAATGACAATGAATGCTTGATTTCTGTCTTGATGTATTGTACAACCTCGAGTTATGAGTGTATTGAGGGATCTTTCAGTTGTTCTTTCTTGGAATGAAGTAGATTCTTATGTCTTGTTGACGAGTTCAGACTCGGGAGGATTAAATGATTGCATAGTGATTGTAACCATGCTAGGGCGTAGAGAGATGCCAGTTTGAGGCTAAGCAGGTGGGTTATCTCCTGCGAGATATTCTGAGGTTGTGTAATCCCTATGATGTTTATGTTAAGAGTCACGCCCCGAACCTGGGCCTGGATGTAACATGACAATCGATACCTGACTACATATGACCGAGCAAACCAACTAGCTGGCTGAATCAACATGCTATATCATAACATACTGAATGCGGAAGATAAACTAACACATACTGATATACTGAAAGTCTGAATGATATAAATCAAAGTGTGGAAACACTAATACAGGTCTGAAACATATCTGTAGTCAACATTTCTTAACATGAAACGCTTGTGACTCTATCTAACGGTTACTCTAGTCTATGAAGCCTCTAATGAAATATTGAAAATGCCAACTGTCTGTAAATACTTGAAGACTATAAAGTAATGATAATGCTCCAAAAGAACTAGGGCTCACCCAATATCTGGTACGAGAATCCTAGCGCTCTGAATCGTCAACCAGTAAATCATTACCTGCATCGTGAGATGCAGGCCCCGGGCAAAAGGGACGTCAGTACATTTGAATTGCACTGGTATGTAAAATAACTGAAAGAAAGAATTGTAAATGCTAGAACTGAAACTGAGCTGATAACTGAGAACTGATAACAGAAAACTGAAATGATAACTGCTAAAACTGAAACATGAAATGATAATTGATAACTGATAGCTGATAACTGAACTGAACAAAGGAAGTAAGGATATAAATACTCCCTCTTCTGAATGATGAACCACCTATTTATCTGAATAAACTATGGCCTCGGGCCCAATATATATGTGCACAAGCTACGGCTTCAGGCCCAAGTATACGTATACATAACTACGATCTCATGCCCAAAAATGCATAAAGCATAAACTACGGCCTTAGGCCCAAATACAAGTGTTGAACATTCAGGGATTTAAATTCAGGAACTGAGAATCAGACTGCAATATGTGATGCTGAAATACTGAATCATATTGAGTTACATAATACTTGAATACTGAATAGGAATAGACTGAGACATGTATTCATGAACTGATTATGAAAACTAAAACTTTAACTGTTTATGACATGCTGAGTAATCTAGACTGAGACTCATGGGCATGAAACCCAAGTCTATATTGATTACGCACTGAGCTCACAACGTTCAGAATGAAAGTCATGAACGAGTTATGAAGCTAGAGAATAAAAGTTCTAAAACTATTCAAGGAACTAGGCTTAACTATATATTTCTGAGGCAATTAATAACATTGTAAAAGAAACGTAGTGTAGGGAGAATTATTAACATTTCCAAACATAGAGAGTTAGCCTCACATACCTTGACGCTGGTCCTTTTAAGTGTATCACAATGTTCGTCGCCTCTTTCAATGATAATCTATGTCAATATATATCAAGAGGAACCAATATTAGCACTAATGCTCATGTTTTGGTAGCATGGGAATTCTATCAAACACCCTTTGGGCATAAAGCCTCATAACTCTCATAAATGTGTTTTCTTCACCCATTCTCATTATACTACTTCTAGGTGATTCTACAATCCCAAATAGAAGTAACAAACACCATTTCTCATCACGCAAATGATTAAAATAATCTTAAGTCAACTATCCAAAACCCTAGCATAATTCATTTCATTCCCTTTATAAAAACCATCTACTATTCTCCCAAAAACTCATTAGTTCACAACTATAAATGATTTGGGAGTAAAACGATTACCTTTTTGAAGTTCAATCCTCTTGAATTCGAGTTCTAGGGTTTCTTTTCTCAACAATGGTGTCTTGATCGAATATCTAATGATTTGAAAGATTTACCCATGTTAATAAGGTGTTGAAGAATTGAAATTAACTTAGAATCATCGTTAGAACTTACCATGGATGATGGAGGGACCTTGGGGAAGTTAGGTTCTTGAGAGCTTCCCTTTCTAGAGTAGGTTTTCGTGTTTGGGGTGTGGGGGACGAGGTAGGGCTTTTAAATAAGTGAACACGTCCCAAAATTGAGGAAGAAATAAAAGTAGCTCGGATAAACATCATCGGCGCGGGGCATCATCAGAGGCGCCAAAACTATAGTGCCTTGCACTATCAGGGGCACTGACTTTAATGCCTTGGACAGTGCCTTGCACTACCAGGGGTGCTGACTTTAATGCCCTGGACATCGCCTTGCACTGTCAGGGGCGCTGAGATTAATGCCTTGGACAGTGCCTTGCACTGTCAGAGGCACTGAGGTTAATGCCCTGGATAGTGCCTTGCACTGTCTATGGCCGTGAGTTTTCCTGGACTTGCACTATCTAAGGTTGTGACTTTTCATGGCCTTGCGCTGTCTAAGGATATAAGATGGACCTCCTATAAACTTAGTCGATTCTATCAAGTTTTATGCACCTCACTCCCAGTCTTGATTCCAACATAACTGTTTTCCACCCATAATCATAATCATCCCAATAGGACTTCACATGTCTAAAAGGTCACATTAATACTCATTTAACGCATCCACAACTAATCCGGATTTATGGATTGTTACATTATCTCCTCTTTGGGATCATTCGTCCTTGAATGATTGTCCTTATTGTAACTACAACTAACTCTTGACCTTAATGGAACGGATGGACACCTGTGAAAGCCGAACCTTCATGAACACATGCATACTAAACCGAATGAATACATGATTAATGAACTGCTGAGATACTAAATAGGTACTGAACTGGATGGCTACTGAACTGACCGAATACTGAGCTGATTGAATACTGAAGAACATGGAGATTATAGTATTAGGTCTGAATGAGAATGTTAGTTATCGTCAACATATCTCCAAAACACCTGCCAGCTAATAAAGCATAACACAAGCCTCATAGGGCATCATAATACTCATAACATGAAATATATATGTAAATACTGGTCTGTGATGGATATGTGAATGCTGGACTAACATGAATGTATGAATATTGAACTGGGACAAATATTTGAGTACTGAACTGACATGAATATCTGAGCACTAAACTACCATCGATATCTGAGTAGTAAGATGGCATGAATATCTGAGTACTGGATTGACATAAGTATATAAATTTTGAACTGACATGAATGTTATAACATTAGATGTAAATACTGGAACATAAATGTCGTGACATGAGATCTAAATACTGGAAACTAGAATGTTATAACATGACACGTGAAATACTGGGTGTATAACCACCAATTCTGGGAGAAAATCTAAATCATAAGCTACTTGCCTGATCCTTCATAGGATCCTATATGGCCCGATGTATCTGGGACTTAACTTTCCTTTCTTCCCAAATCTTATAACACCTTTCATGGGCAAAACTTTTAGAAATACTCAGTCATCAACTTGAAACTCTAGGTCTTTATGTTGCACATCCGAATAGGACTTTTGGCGACTCTGAGTCATCTTCAAATGCTCTTGAATCAACTTGACTTTCTCCATAGCTTGATAGACCAAATCTTGTCCCAACAACTCTGCTTCGCCAACTTCAAACCAACCAATTGGCGATCTACACCTATGCCCATACAAATCATGCTTTCGAAATGAGCGATATAATCCTATTATAAGGTCCATATTTACCATCTTCACTAAAAGACATGTGTATTATATGGTAAAAAATGGGGCTTTCTGCTGCTCGACTTTCACTTGCTGACAATTCAGACACTTGGCCACAAAGTCCGCGACGTTCCTTTCCATGACGTTCCACAAATAAATCTCCTTGAGCATGATACATCTTTGTGGAACCTGGGTAGATATAACACCTGGAATTATGGTCTTCTAACATGATCCTCCTTCTCTAAGTCCATCTATGTCTGGGTACACAATACGTCTTGGTATCTCAAAGTACCATCATCTCCCCTTTTGTTCAAAAGCTATCGTCTTATGCTTGTGAATCCCCTTTTTCAGCTACAACAAGTAGGGATCATCAAATTGTTTCTCCTTCACTTCGGCTACTAAGGAGGAACAAGTCTTGTTCTAGACAACAACTCCATTATCTTTGGAGTCCAAAAGTCGAACTCCTAGCTTGACTAAGCGGTGAACGTCTTTCACCAGAGTTCTCTTGTCTACCTCAGTCATGAGCCATACTTCCCATACTTGATTATCGTTTTAAGGTAATTCCTGAAAATACTTATAGTATTGATGTGAGCTAAGTCTTTGACCAGTACACCGAAGATTAGAGTCTCATGAGCATTCTACTTGCTTCTTGTTTCTTAAACACCCTAGGCATATTCCTTGTGGTAATTATATCATTTTTCGTATCCATGCTAACTTTTCGGGTTTCAAATCTCCAACTGGACTTACTGATGATTTTCACAACTCTCCCTTGGACCAAATGTCTTATACTTGCGGATCCTTATCTTTTGTTGGGATCCATACAACTTTTCTTATCTTCTGCAATTCTTTGCACTTTATGTTAATGATGACTCATTTTCCAACTTACTTCCGAGCAATCTTTCTTACTTGGAAAAACTAAATTATTCACATAAATGGAAAGCTAATGTATTCACAACTATCATACATAATCTTAATGATGTAACTTCGCTCACACTAACAATCTTGGGGGAAAACCCTTTTTGATAACTCTTAAAGGATATTCTTCTGTAGTTTGCTCTCTTATTGCCTAGCTGATTTTTTTTTCTAATACCACTGTACTTCAGGTTTAACTTAAACTCTTTTGGTTCTAACATGCGTTCGGTGTTTCAAATTGTTACACACTCACTAATGTTAACCTAGCTAAGTAAATCAAATCGTACCTCTACTAGCTCTGCTGAAATTGCTAATTCATTGTATCTACTCAAAATTTACTTACTATCCTTTTACTAACCACCTGCTAGCATCATATTTTCTTGTTCTGCTTTGAATAACTAAAGTGAAGCATAAGGTTATTCCTAACTTCTCTCACCATCCGACCCTATTTTGCAGTCGTATACTATCTTTTTTTTAACTATGTACATGGATCACACTTAGGGAAATTTCATCTGTCTTAAACGAAATTGGAATATCTAACACCAAACTTTCTATACACTTCAAAATCACATCAGACTATAAACATTCGGGGTAAACACTTAGTCACATAACCAAAGGGGAACTCTCATATCCTTTATCTCACAATAATAGTTGCCTCTTATAGTAACTTACTAACGTGGTACTTTCTAGTTCTAATATGAATAAATCTGAACAACTTAAAAATATTCCCTGAAATTCAATATCGGCTGATTCTCATTTTGTACATCATATCTTCTTAGTCATATGCATTAATCGTACGAAAGACACATCTTTGGTAATAACAAACATTTCTGACTCCTATTTATTTTTCCCTTAGGCTTTTTTGTGTCCAAAACTATAGTGATCAATCCATGCCCGCTGCGATTAAATTCTTAACCTGTTACACCGTGGGGTCTGACATCTGAACTATCATCATCCAACATGTGGCTCCATTTCCAAGAATTAAAATAAAATTGTCCTGCGAGGTAAAACACATATGGATACACTACCATACATAAACTTGTCCTTTAGAATATACCATCGTCTGATAAATCACTTCCTACACCATCCTGCGAGTCTTGAGTCTTAGTCTGGACCTAAAACATGCGAAGATTTAAATATAATCACTGTTACTTACATTTTCTTTTATCACCCATAGGCATCACTGTATACTCAGAAGTCGCCAAAATTTGGATACACTGAAAATTGGAGATCTAGTAATTGGATAACTGATAACTGGCATACTAAATAACCATAAACCTACTAACTGAAAGACTGTACAACTGGTAACTGAGGTAAACTGATAACCATAACATATGATAACTACTTTCGTACTTTCTAATAAGGTTATGCTCTAATATGTACTACTATTGATTGTATCCCACTTTTAACATCCTCTCAAGTCTCATTTGTTACCAACATGTACTCCATAATTATACCCCAATAGGCGATCATATCCTCTAGGACCTTGGGTTTTTCCTGCCCGTCGATTGGGCATTCGATATGTCTGGAATTCGATAGGAACAGAAGGTTACCTATTGCTCTAAGTTTCATGGCACGATCTAGAGTAGAAAGAAATGAGACAATCTTGAATGTTTTGGTAGTTAATCATTTATATGTATGGCCGACACACACATATAAAGGAAACTCCACTGGACACGACTTCATAGACTCCTTAGGACACTTGAACCTAGTGCTCTGATACCAAGCTTTGTCACGCCCCAAACCTGGGCCTGAAGTAACACGACACTCGGTGCCTGACTACATGTGACCGAGCGAACCAACTGGCTGGCTGAATTAACATGTGATGTCATAACATACTGAATGCGGAAGATAAACTAACACATACCGATATACTAAAAGTATGAATGATATAAATCAAAGTGTGGAAACACTAATACAAGTCTGAAACATATCTGAGTCAACATTGCTTAACATGAAAAGCTTGCAACTCTGTCTAACTGTTACTGTAGTCTATGAAAACTCTGATGAAATATTGAAAATGCCAATTGTCTGTAAATACTGGAAGATTATAAAGTAATGATAATGCCCTGAAAGAATTGGGGCTCACCCAATAGCTGGTACGATAATCCTAGCGCTCTGAATTATTAACTTGTAAATCATTACCTGCATCGTGAGATGCAGGCCCGGGGCAAAAGGGACGTCAGTATATGTTAATTGCACTGGTATGTAAAACAACTGAAAGAAAGAACTGTAAATCCTGGAACTGAAACTTAGCTGATAACTGAGAACTGATAACAGAAAACTTAAATGATAACTAATAACTGATAACTGAAATGACAACTGATAACTGATAACTGCTGAAACTGAAACATGAAATGATAACTGATAACTAAACTGAAAAAAGGATAATATATGTCAATATATATCAAGAGGAACCAATATTAGCACTAATGCTAATGTTTCAGTATCATAGGAATTCTATCAAACACCCTTTGGGCGTAAAGCCTCATAGCCCTCATAAATAGTGTTTTCTTCACCTAATGCTCATTATACTACTTCTAGGTGATTCTACAATCCCAAATAGAAGTAACAAACACCATTTCTCATCACGCAAATGATTAAAATAATTTTAAGTCAACTACCCAAAACCCTAGCATAGTTCATTTCATTCCCTTTATAAAAACCATCTACTATTCTCCCAAAAACTCATTAGTTCATAACTATAAATGATTTGGGAGTAAAACGATTACCTTTTTGAATTTCAATCCTCTTTAATTCGAGTTCTAGGGTTTCTTTTCTCAACAATGGTGTTTTGATCGAATATCTAATGATTTGAAAGATTTACCCATGTTAATAAGGTATTGAAGAATTGAAAGTAACTTAGAATCATCGTTAGAACTTACCATGGATGATGGAGGGACCTTTGGAAAGTTAGGTTCTTGAGAGCTTCCCTTTATAGAGTAGGTTTTCGTGTTTGGGGTGTGGGGGACGAGGTAGGGCTTTTAAATAAGCGAACGCATCCCTAAATTGAGGAGGAAATAAAAGTAGCTCGGATAAACATCGTTTGCGGGGGGCATCGTCAGAGGTGACAAAACTACAGTGCCTTGCACTATCAGGGGCGCTGACTTTAATGCCCTGGACAGTGCCTTGCACTGTCTATAGCCCTGATTTTTCATGGCCTTGCACTGTCTAAGGCTATAAAATGGACCTCTTATAAACTTAGTCGATTCTATCAAATTTTATGCACTTCACTCCCGGTCTTGATTCCAACAAAAATGTTTTTCACCCATAATCATAATCATCCCGATAGGCCTTCACATGTCTAAAAGGTTACATTAATACTCATTTAACGCATCCACAACTAATCTGAATTTACGGAGTGTTACACTTTCTACCCAGCGGGATGTGTATACTACAATTTGAGTTTGGATTGCTTGAGAAAGTTTGCACGACTGTCACGAGAATGGATATGCACTTAGCAGATGATTTAAGGTATTTTATGGTTGGTGCTACATAAGCTTATAAAGGATTTAGTTAAATTACAGTGCGAGATCATGAAAGTTATAAAGGACGGATGATATGGTTATCGGATGATGTGTACTATGGCTTCGAGCTAAGTGGGGGAGTCTGCTATCGACGATCAGATTGCACAGTCATGTGTTACATTAGTTTTGGTCTGAGGCATACTTTTGGATCAGTTATGACTTGGAGGGGGCTGACTTCGGGGATGATGCGGGTAAGGACTACTTGTACTATACTTTGGTTTGCGGCATACTTGTACTATACTTTAGATGTTTGTGTGCTAATGGAGCACAAGTTGTCCGAATCATTTTGGCAGTGCATTAGAGATTATAGCAAAGTGGATGACTCTCGAGAAGGTTCTAATGAGTTCAAGAGTCATATGTGGTATTTGAGGGTTCCCCGGATTCGCATATGGCTATGATTCATGATTTGCATTGGATAGTGTCGAGACTTGCGATATTTTAGTATAATTATTGATTCTATATTTCAGTATCAGAGAGGTTAAAGAAACAACTTCAGATTCACAGAAGGTCTCTTTAGAGTGGATATCTCGGTTGCAGTATTATTGGGTGCTTAAGAGGGAATACAGTAGTTTATGGGCCTTAAGACGACGTGGTATCATTCTAGGATCTCTTGGGATGAGCTTTGGGTTAAGGATAATAGTGTATGGGCAAGGGGAAGTGTTAACTTGAAGGCAAGTTGAGAAGAACTCAAAGAAATGGGTCAGCTTGTTAATGGGTTGGATTAGCATAATAATAGAAGTGAACGGTTCTTTTGGTGTGGTGAGGCTTTACCAGTATTTTATGGCAGTACTCTTGGGTTTGGTGACCTGCATGACTTGGTTGAGTTAGAGAGATTCCGTTTTGATGGCATGGTTTGTGCTAATGGGTTTCGAAGAGTTCTCGATGGTTTCGACCACGGCTTGGGACAAATGTTATCTACAAGCATGGGGAGTTTGTTGCATGTTGTGATTTTCTCATGGATAGGGTCAAGTGAAAGGTTCCTGTTGATAGGGTGGCCATCCTACTTTTGATTTAGTATTGATAATGGGGTTCTCGTGTTTTCATATGATGGCTTGTTAGAGGCAGTACGGCATGTGGGATTCAGGTTTGCATGTACAAGGTTGCGGTTCCGTTTCGAAGGGGAGGTCATGAGTTCTGGAAAACATGGGCGATTTCAGATGTTAATAAGAATGCCGACAATATCTGGTATCACCTAAGAAGGGTGCGCATCTCAGAAGGCGCACTGTATTTTGACTTGTGGATGCTTGATGGGTATTACGGGAATCGCCTGGTTATTAACTGCTGATGTTCAAATTTTGCTACATGGCACAGAAGATTTATGGGAGTTTCTCTTGTGAGATGATTGTGTATGGGGGATGTGTCAGTCATTTGAGTGTTGGAGTTGGGATCAGATATAGAGATACTTGTATTCTTGGGATTTGGAGACCGGGAGTTCTTAGAGGCAGAGTATTCCTAGGTGGTGGACTGTGAAGATATAGCCAGAGTGAGACAGCTGATGGTATATGTTATGGATAGGTTATTGTGGATTTTTTGGAAGGTTATTTACCTATTTCGGGAGGATCAGAATTGATTTAGGGGCCCATAGGAGGCCTAATGAGAATGTGTATTCTACATCAAATCGAGTTTGTTTACTCTGCAAAGCTAGTGTTGAGGGGTGTGCCATTGGCTAGAGTTGATCTTATTCGTGTTATATATTCTGTGCGCTACTCTTTTATTCTACGATGGGGTGTGAGACTGTTGGCTATTTATGCACATAATGTGGTTTTGCTTGGGCCTTGTGGCAAAGTTTGAGCGAGAAGGCTCTTGGAATGTCGAGTTGCTCATTGCACTTGGTTGTGTTTTTCCTATCTGTGGTATATTATGCTATCCGTTTCTCTATGGTTATGGTTATGCACTTTGCGTGGTTGCTATTGATATACACATGATTGGTGAGTATGAGAATTTAGGCAATTGTTAATTCGTGTGCACCAGTATGTTTGGATCGGATTACGCGCCGCAACAAAGTTATGTTGAAATATGATCCTCTGTGCTTATTTTGTGTGTCTTGTTTTCTTTCATCCTTGGCAGTGTACGAAGGTTCAGAACAAGGTTTTATTTGATATGTGGAATATCGTTGGTTTCGGGTTTGTTATAGAGCATCTATTGTGGTTGGAAGTTATTGCTATGAGTATTTAATTTTTGTGGTGTATCATGTGATTATATCTAGGAATATGGTTATGGCTTGATGATTCTTGTTTAGATCATATATAGTGATTTGATGCGAGAATCAAGTCTTATGATGAATTCCGGATGTTAGAAATTAGGTTCTAAGATTTATGGACTAAGGTTGAAGAAAGGACCTTCAGTTAGGTTGTGTTGATGGACTTATATAGATTGTGGTGAAGTAGGATCTCCCATGGGTATGTGTATGATGAGTTCATACAATGCTTTTGATGGATTTGTTACAACTTTTGGCACGTATATTTAAGTGAGGGAGAATGTAGTGACCCGATCAAACTTTTTGAGCATTTGCATTCCATCGGTGGTTTGAGATCTTGAGTAGCTTCATATGATGTATTATGACTTGCGTGTAAGGTCGGTTTTAGTTTTCGAGTGGTTCGGGAATGATTTGGAAGAATGATTCTCAATTTAGAAGCTTTAAGTTGGAAGAGTTGACCAAGTTTGACTTTTGTGTATTTGACCTTGGATAAGAGTTTTGAGGGTTCCAATAGGTTCGTATGGTGATTTTGGATTTAGGCGCATGCCCAGATTCGTATTTGGATTTTTAAAAATATTTTGGCAATATTTGGCGAAAGTTGGCAATTTGAAGGTATGGAAGGCTCATGGGTTTGACCGGGAGTTGACTTTGATGTTATAGGGTTCATATTATTGTTCCGGGAGTTGAAATAAGTTCGTTATGTCATTCAAAACTTGTATGCAGAATTTGAGGTGATTCTGTGTTGTTTAGACGTGTTCGACATAAGTTTGAAATTTGAAAATTTTAAATAGTTTGTTAAGCTTGAATTGAGATGTAATTAATGGTTTTGATATTATTTTGTGGGATTTAAGGCATCGAGTAGGTCCGTATTTTATTTTAGGACTTGTTGGTATGTTCGGACAGGGTCCCGAGCGGCTCGGGTATGTTTCAGGTTGATTTCGGATCATTTTAGAGTTTGCATGGGTTGCTGGTTCTGGTGTGCGCATCTGCGGAGGATTGGTCGCAAATGCAAAGTCGCACATACGGTTGGAGGTACACACCTGCGAAACTTGGCAGGACTGGGGATTTGAGCTTTTACGTTTGAGGAGCCGCACATGCGGCTAGTTTGTCGCAGATGCGATGAGCGGCCTGTTGAGGGATATTCACATATGCGAGGTTTGTACTATAGAAGCGGTGTCGCAGATACAACTATTTGTCCGCAAATGGGATTCACTGGCAGCTTTTTATATTTCGAGGGTTGGCTCATTTTATCATATTTTGGAGATTGGGATCTCGGATTTTGGCGATTTTTTAGGCTATTTTCACCACTTGGATTGGGGTATATGTTCTTGACTCGGTTTAGATTATAATTCATGCTTTTATCTTTGATTTTGACATTTGATTGGTGGATCTAAAAAGGAAATTCGGGTTTTTTGGAAAACATTTCTAATGTAAATAATTGGGTTTTGAACATTGATTCGTAGTCGGATTTGGATAAAACTTGTATGGTTGGACTCCTATTCGAATGGGTTGTCAAAATTTATGAGTTTTGTCGGGTTCCGAGGTGCGGATCTAGGTTGAGTTGTTTGTTGACTTTACGTATTTGGTTAAAGATTCTATCTTTATCATTTGAGTTTGATCCCTATGGCATTATTTGATGTTTTGAGTTGCTTGCTAGATTCGAGCCGTTCGGAGGTCCATTCACGTGGGACGACATCCTTAGAGTATTGTTTTGGCTTGTTTGAGATAAGTATCTCGCCTAGATTTGGTTGAGGGAATTGTTTCTAATATTTGATATTGTTTTTTATATGCGGGGTTGATGTATATATGAGTTGGCGAGCGTATATACATATGCCATGGATAGTCATGATTGGGGTAGATTCTAGCTTACTCTATGCTTTATTTGGTTGTGTGTTCTACTTGATTCTATGTATTGTTCCATTAATTGACTATGTGAGCACAATAAACCATGCTAGAGAAATGTTGAGGCTATTGGTACCTTATGTTGAACATGATAAGCAAATCTTGAGAGTTATGCTAAGCTTGCCTCGGAGGTACATGTTATGAACACACATTCGTACTTGTTCTTGTGTTGAGCCTTGATTAGGACATGTGCACTATGTGACATATATGTGATCCTTTGTATTACTACATGAACTTGGTTGCTATATTTGATTTTGCCGTAGTCATATTTTATATGTTGAACCCTATCCGCACTTTTGTTGATTATGTCATTGTGTATTTTATTGATGAGTTATGAGCGTATGCTTCTTTATTGTGTGTTATTTTGTATTGCTATGATTATGACACATGTGAACATGTTGGGCGGATTGTTGGGTGTTGACTCGAGGTTTCTACCGTACTATTATTATTGTTGATATTGCACTTGTGGCGAGACAAGGCAGGCTATATCGAGTTTGCACATGTGGCGAGAAAAGGTGCGATGATTTAATACACGTGTGGTGAGACAAGGCATGTAGTTACTTTATTTTAGCATACGCAGTGAAATAAAGGTAGCATTGAGGGGATGTTATATGATAGCACGGGGGCAATTTTATTGATTATGTTTGTGTGGTGGTACAGGAGGGGAATTCTTGTTTGTACTTATGACTTTTTTATATATATCATGCATTTTTATATGATTTGTTGCGTTATTTCTAACATGCTAATCTATGCCTCTGTTATTACTTGATGATTTTGTTGCCAAGATGGATTTACCTACGTGGATGTCACGATCCAACTCCCACCGGAGCCGCGACGGTGACTAGCACTACTTGCTAGGCAAGCCAACAGTTTCACAATAGAAATGAGCTCGATAAAGCAGAACTTAATAGTCACAATAACGTAAATAACATGAAATAACTGAGAAAACAACGATAATACTACTACAATAATTCCAATAATTTGGTGTCAACGAGTACATGGGCACTAATGAATGTCAAAATACAAGGCCAAATCCTCAATATAACTGTCTGAACAATAGAATAGTAATAACATAAGTAAATGAAAGAAAACTCCAAGGTCTGCGAATGACATAGCAGCTACCTCGTAGTCTCCCCAACTGGTACCGATGTGAACTCTAACAATCGCTGCGTCTAGAAGTACCTAGATCTGCACATGAAGTGCAGAGTGTAGTATGAGTATAAACGATCCCATGTACTCAATAAGTAACAAACCTAACCTTGGGCTGAAAGTAGTGACGAACTCGGAAGAAACAGTCAGTGACCAACATCAATAGTCAATAACAATTCAGGATATATATATTTAGGCTATATATTCATTATGCTGGGATCCACTGATGTCATTTTTACTATGAGTTATTTGCTTAAATTGCAATTACATACTCAATCATATTCATTCATTTGCATATCATATCTCAGTCTCTGTTATCATTTGTTGTCACATCATGTTATCATTGTTTGGGCTGATTGGAATGAGATTTGTGAGCCCGAAAGACTGAAGAGATTGATGACTGAGTGAGGCCGAGGGCCTGATCGTGAGTGATATTTATGGGATCGGGTTTCACACCGCAGCAGGCTTTATTGATTCATGATGAGATCGTGTTGCACGCGCGCAGCATGCCATAATTGGCTTATATTAGCACTTAGGCAGGATCCGCCCCTCCAGAGTCTGACATACCAACAGTGAGCGTAGGTATCTATTGAGTGCGAGTGTCGAGTGATTGGGAGGTACTGAGTGATTGAGAGTGTTGAGTGATTGGGAGGTGCTGAGTGATTGAGCGTGCTGAGTGAGGTTGACTACTCTGACAGCATGAGCACATGAGTTTATCACTGTGGTGCATTACATTTGACATGCATTCTTGGCATGCAGGCATTAGAGATGCATTTCCTCATATTTTACGGTATTGTGACATTCTTGACTTCACATGCACATTGACATGAAGACATAGAGATGTACCTTTTTCATGCTATCTGATGATGAAACATCTTATCTGTTGTTGAAAGTTTTGGGAAAAATCACATTTTTCTGATATACTCATATTTTGATAATTTCGGTGAAAGATTTAGGTGTTACTGTTATACCTGAAAAGCATGCCTATTTTTCGTAACTGTGAACGGTTGAGCATCATATCTTTGAGTTATTACTTGTACCGCTTTTATTACATTGTTACGAGTTGTTCTTGGCTACTGGTGTTGGATTCTGACTGTTGTCGAAACTCGTCACTGCTTTCAACCTAAGGTTAGGTTTGTTACTTATTGAGTACATGGGGTCAGCTGTACTCATACTACCTATCTGCACCTTACGCGCAGACTTTGGAGCTAGTATTGCTGTGTATGGATGGAGTTAGCATTGAAGACGTACCCGCGTTCCGGCTATAACTACCTCTTGTTCTTGGTAGCTTTAGATTTATAATATGTTTATGTATATTTTGAATAGATGGTGCATTTATTTCATACCAGCTTTGTAAACTCTAAGTTTTAAAAGCTTATGATTTGTATTACCAATCCTTGGGAGTTTTGTATAAAAGCTTAGTTATTTCATCATTTGTTTTCTCAGTTGATGTCCTTGAGTTGGATGATTGATAAATTAACTTACGTAGCGGGTTGGGTTAGGTGCCATCACGACTAGTTGGATTTTGAGGTATGACAATTTATGTGTCACATAATTCCATCACTTCGAGGGAACCCTATCCCCTATCCATATCCAATGCAAAAAAAGAACTATTTTCGTCAGCATACAGATCCTGGTGGACAAAAGTGCATGGGAGCTTTCTTGAAGACCATTTGGTAACCTTGGTAAATGGTGCGGGGCCAATTGCCGCCATGCCTTTAGATATCATGCCTCATAAGCACAACAAGAAAAATAAAGCTCCTACTTTAAAATCTAAAGTAGTTGTATCAGGCAACATCAAAGGACCTCCGTATAAAAGTGTTCAAAGAGAGAAAGTGCATGCTGGGGCTCATCAAGTTAATGAGGGTTCCTTTCCATTAGGTGTTTTTGTTACCACTTCCAAGAAACGATCATCCCAAAATGAGAGTGATAGCAGTCATGGAGATCAAAACTTTAAGCGGGTGAAGCTATATTCAAGCAAACAAGGAGACATTGATTTGGGTATAGTCGAGATTAATAACTGTATTGGTTCTCCTTCAAGGACTTTGACGGCTAATAAGCAGGGAATGATCAAAACATTCTTGTTATCTGGCTGCACTCAAGTGACTTCACTAATTGGTTATCTTTTCTATGTAGCCAAACAGTATCGACATTTCAATATCACCACACCAAAGCAAGCCACAAAGTAGTAGTGCAAATGTGGTGGAGCCAAACTCAGGGAAATCACTTCCAACATCTAAGTCAGAGCTAGAGGCGACTTCCAGTCCTCGTGGAGGATCTAAAGCAAAATGAGGGTCTACTTTTTACAAACGATCAACACTAACATTGTCTATCTTTAATGGAAGAGAGGCTGTTTTGACTCTTCGCAAGAATTTCATCTTGGATGCCTGGCCCAAAATTCATGCTAAGTTTTCCGACCTTACTGTAGACTATGTTTCTTCTCTTGGATACGAGATCCAGGTGATTCTCAAGGAGATGGATGGAAAGGGTATGTATATTTTCCCTTTGAAGGACCTATTAAAGTCTTTCTCTGAGCTTACCACTTTGTATGACCATGCACGATCAACTCTTTGTGATAAGGTTGTGGATATTGAAAAATCAGAGTTATTTTTAAAAGCCAAGGAACACTTTGATATTGTCTTGACTGAAAAGGGTGAGAAGGTTGAGGGACTGTCTGCCACCAGTCAACCTCTCAAAGAGGCCAAGGATAAGGTGAAGCAGTTAAGAGCTCTCTGAGATGCTGCTAAGAAAGAGGTCGAAGAGATTTAATCTAGAGTCTCATATGCTAAAGAAGAGTGCCGTATATGTTATGATGTTTCCTTGGCGACTGCTGATAACTTGGCCGACGTGGAGAAAATGAGGCACCACTCAGAGGCTACCCTTCAAGACTTGGTCAATTATAAGTTGTGTTTAAATTAGCCTATAGGAAGTATTTTATTTGACTCTTCTTTTTCTTGCATTTGATTTATATTGCACATTCTCAAGGATAGTTTCTTATTTTTTTCATAGTTCAACATCAACAATTGCTTGCTTATTCTGGGATATTGATGCTGATGTAGTAGGCTTTGACTTTATGTTTTTTTTAATATTGTCGTTGATGTGTGGTAGTTCTCTAGATTAAAATTTACACTCTTCATTTTCCTTCCTTTGAACACAGTATTGCTTATCAGCTTTGCGCCTTTGCTGTAGGAAAATTATATTTAAATATAAGAATGTTGAAATCATGAAACGTTTAATTTCTCGGAAATCATACTTCAAAATCTATGACATCTCCGAAATTTGGAATTGAACACCTTCAGAATCATCCTAGATAGTATTTTGAAGTCAACTTTAAATTCCGATATATTGACGGTTTTAGATTTGCGAGGCTTCACAAAAAAATCTATATCTTGGTGTAGTAATACCGAAATCACGGACCATTTGATTCTTTGGAAATTAAATTTCAAAATATATATTATATCTAAAATGTAAAATTTAATACCTTAAGGATAGTTTCGGATAGTATTTTGAAGTCAACGCTGGATTCTGATACGCCGGCGATTTTAGACTTGCGCGACTTTACCAAAACCTTTATATTTTGATGTAGGTATGTCAAAATCACTAACTGACTACATTTATGAAATATAAGCTTCAAAATATAAAACATATCCAAAATTTAGAATTTAATACCTTAAGAATAGTTTTATATAATATTTTGAAGTCAACATTAGATTCTGACATGCCGGCGATTTCAAACTTGCGTGACTTTATCAAAACTTTTATATCTTGATGTAGGAATGTTGAAATCATGAACTATTTGATTTTATAGAAACTAAAATTCAAAATCTTAAATATATCTAAATAAAGAATTTAACACCTTAAGGATAGTTTTAGATAATATTTCAAGCTCAACATTAGATTCTGACATACTGATAGTTTCAGCTTGGCGTGACTTCACCAAAACCTTTATGACTTGGTATAGAAATCTCCAGATCACAAGACATTTTTTTGCGAGAAATAAAAATTCAAGAGCTTTATCTTGGGTTCAAATATCACTGAATTTGAAATGCCTTGCCAGGCAATTTTCCTTCTTATACTTGTGTTCCCTTTTTGCTACCTCTCTTACCTTCCCTTTTTTTTTAGGGTAGAGAGTGGATTTTGAAGACCAACAAACTTGAAGGTTTGGCGAACCTGAAGACATAGCGAATCTTTGGACTTCAATGCAAATACTTGGTAGCCTCCTAAAAGCCTATATTTGTCCCATTGAAGACACCAATTTACCATGAAGGCTTGCCCCCATATGCCCCCTTTAAATCATATGGGAACCAAAGTTCAACCGAAGAATGGTATTTCATCCCGATTTCAAGTGTTGATTGAATGGGTTACACCATCATACTTCATTCGAACAACGAGTGGGGCAATATGTATCTTTTGAACTCATGCGATTGAACTTAGAATGAAAATCTAAGCTACTTACGTACCTAGGTGAAGAGGATCAAGTCATATCGTAATTCAGAATGGGTGAGGTTTTTTTTTTATGTCCTAACTTTTACCTAGGTCGCCTTTTTTGAGGTTTTCAACCTAGCGGATATTTTTTGGGTCGTACACAATTTATACTCTTACGGGCCAGGAGTAACATGCAGTTTATACTCTTGTGTTAAGTAGCGTATCTTCTTTCATAGATAGTAATTCTTTAAGAATTTTCTATTGATTGGACCGATTCTCAAGCCTTCTACATCAATAAGCTTGTAAGCACCACTCGAATAAACCTCTTGCACAACGTATGGTCCATCCCAATTGGAAGTAAACTTGGTTCCAGTTTGATGGGACATGATGATAATCCTTCTTACCGCAAGGACTTGATCTACTACTTAAAAAGATCTAGAGCAAACTCTTTTATTTAAGGCGCGAGACAGTCGAGCTTGGTAACATTCAAGACTCTGTTGAGCTTCCAACCTCTTCTCATCAAGAGCTTCCAATGTTGCTAATTGAAGTCAAGCATTTTCTTCATCGGTGATCCCTTCTTGAATAGCGAGTCGCAAGGAGATATTTGACGCTCAAGTGGCATCACATCTTCAACTCTATAGACAAGTGAATAAGGGGTTGCTCGCGTTGGTGTGTGATGAGTTGTTCTATATTCCCATAGAGCTTCTTATATACGATCATGCCATCCTTGTTTGGACTTAGAGACAACTTTCATCAACAAGTTGCACAGAGTCTTATTAAATTCCTCAGCTAGACTATTGACGGCAACATAATACATAGAAGAGTTACATTGCTTGAAGCCAAAGAGATCACAAATCTTGTTCATCAACTTATTATCGAATGGCTTGCCATTATCCTTTATTATGTAACGAGGAATGCCAAAGAGATATACTATATATATATATATATATATATATATATATATATATATATATAGTATATTTACTCGGTTGAACTTCCTTAAGAGTAACAACATCACCCTATTTTGAGAAGTAGTTAGTTGCAGCCAAGATGAATAAGTGCCCACCAGAGGATTTTGATAGTGGTCCAACAACATCCAATCCCCAAGCGTCAAACGGCCAGGATGCAACAGTCAGGTGCAACACTTCAGGTTGCTGATGTATAAAATATGTGTGGAACTGGCAAGCTTTGCATCTTTGAGCGTAGTCCAAGCAATCTTTTACCATCGTTGGCCAATAATATCTCATCATTTTTATATGAAAGTGGAGTTTTTTTCCAAATTGATGTGATCCACATACCCCAAAATGTACTTCTTGCAAAGCTTGGACTGTTTCATCTTCCCCTAAACACTGCAAGAGTACTCCCTCGAATGATCTTCTGTATAAAGTGTCTTTTTAGTAAAGAAAACGGGGTGTACGACTGTGGATTTCAGTCTTTCTCCTCGAATTTTCTGGAAGTATCCCATAGCTCAAGTAATCAATGATGTGTTATTGCCAATCTTCCATCTCAGCTTCATAAACAGTGACAAGATGCTTGAGATTATGTTTTTTCACTTTTACCCTCAATTGGTGGCTGTACTACCCATTTTTGGTAGATAGTAACTTGAGCTTGATCAGGTAGAGTTAACGATAAAGCTAGAGCAGCTAATACATCAGCCTTCTTGTTTTCTTTCCTAGGAACATATTGAATAGTCACGTCACCTACCCATCCCATTAATATTTTAGCATAATCATGATATAGGCGTAGTCCAGGTATTTTGACCTCGTAACTACCTAAAAGCTGGTTGATTACCAACTGGAATTTCCAAAGACTTGCAATTGCAATTGATTCATATCGACAGTCATTTCAAGCCCAAGTATTAATGCTTGATAATCAGCAACATTATTGGAGCACAATTGTGCCAACGTAAAGGAGTAGGGTAGAACTTCACCTTGAGAAGTGACAAATACTATGCCAGCACCAGCTCCTCCGTGATGTATAGCACCATCAAGGTACACCTTCCATGGAGGTTGAACTTCAATGAACATTGTGTCCTCATTAGGTAGTTCATCAGTTAGCTCTCAGTCATCAGGTATAGGGTGATCTGCCAAGAATTCCGCTAACGCTTGTCCTTTTATAGACTTCTGAGAGATGTACACAATCTTACATTGTTGAAACTGGAGGTACCACCTTGCTAGTCGATCACTAAGGACAAGTTTTGACATCACGAACTTGATGGGATTTGCTTTAGAAACAAGAAGAACAATGTGAACTTGAAAGTAGTGATTCAACTTTTAAATTGAGAAGACTAGCGCCAAACACAACTTTTCGATTGGCAAATAATTCAGCTCATTTGGTGTCATCATTCTACTTAAGTAGTAAAGGGTTTTTTCTTTCTCTTTACTATTTTCTTGGGCCAATAGCGCTCCAACTGACCTTTATTGTGCCAAAATGTATAGTATCAATGGCTTTTCACGTATTGGGGCTGCCAAAACTGGAGGTTTCATCAAAAACTGGAGGTTTCATCAAGTAAGTTTTAATACTTTCAAAGGCATTGCTACAAGCTTGGTCCTACTTGAAAGGAACACCTTTCTTCATAAGGCGTTGAATGGTTGGCACCTCCCATCTAAGTTTGAGATGAATCTCCTATGGTATGCTACCTCTCATTGCATACTTTTTAATTCATAGATATCTCGAGGCTCAGGCATTTTCAAAATTGCATCAACTTTGGCTTTAACAATTTTGATCTATCGATGTCGAACAATGAAACCAAGGAACTCTTCAGAAGTAACTCCAAATGCACATTTTAATAGATTCATCCTAAGTTGGTACTTCCGGAGCAACTCAGGAACCATTCTCAAACCTTTCAATTGGTCACTCCTCTTTCTTGACTTCACCACTAAGTCATCAACATAGAATTCAACATTCTCTTGGAGGAGGTCATCAAAAATATTTTGCATAGCCCTTTTAAGTGGCATCAGTATTCTTCAAACCAAAAGGCACTACCTTGTAGAATGCGGAATGTGGTAAGCTCTTCATTTTTTGGTGTCATACGAACTTTGTTATAGTTCGATGAATGATATTGCTTCATACATAGTAGTAGCGTCAATCATAAGCTCTGGAATAGGAAGTGGAAATTCATCCTTAGGGCATGCATAGTTGAGATCCCTAAAGTCAACACATACTCGAATTTGGCCATTCTTCTTTTCACAAGGATAATAATTGAAATCCATGTTGGATATTTAACCTCACGAATAAAACCAACTTCAATGAGTTTTTTAACTTCACTTTCGATCAAGGGAACCAAGTCCAACCTAAAGCGCCTTTGAGCTTGCTTAACAGGACGAGCGCCATTCTCAACTGCAACGTGATGGACTTCTACTTTAGGGTCCAATCCAGGCATCTCTTGGTAACTCCAAGCAAAGAAATCCTTAAACTCCTTGATTAAGTACTTTCTTTATCGACTGCTAGTAAAGCACTTAGGTAGGTGGGCCTCAGTTCTTCATCAGTGCTAAGGTTAACTCCTTTTAAAGCATAAACTGTTTCCTTCACCCCTTCTTCAAGTTCAGTTGGAGCATCTTTCACATCTTCATCTCCTTGAGGATCTCCATCATTGAAAGATATGTGGTAACACCAAGAAATATCCTCCAATTTCTCGCCAGCCTCCATTAGAGATAAAATATATTGCTCGCCTTCTATAGTTATGTGATATGAATAGCCCATGCTTTCTTCATCTTCATCACGTTGCTTGGTGTAGACCACAATGTGTGACTTTACTTTTAGTACCTCATCACTCGAAACCACAAGTTTTGTTTGTCGCCTCATTCTAGAAGGAACCAGACTTTGGAAATCATGAGAGATCTTCTGGATTCTAGGCGAAACAGGTGTTCTTATATTTTGATGATTTCTCTAGAACTTGTTCCCCTTATTTAATGGACCTAATCTCTCAAATACATAAGTCCTCACAGTCAGTGTTTTGAAAGGTATTTTTGAGGTGAGCCCTAGGGCGAGGCGCACCAAAAATGCTCTGAGGCGATGGTGTGGGGCAAAAGTCTCAAGAGGCGTACGCCCGGGCGTTTGAGATGCGTTTTTGTAGTGAGGCGTAAGCACCAGAGATTTTTTCAAATTAAAATAAAATTTGTTGAATAAGTCCTTCATATAATGCCCAAATTCTCAAAAGTCAGCTTGTAATTACTCAAAAGTTTTAAAAAATAATTGAAATGTATTAAATCTAAAAGTCAAGACCTTTTTTAATGATTGAAGCCCTAATTTATAGTCTTTTCCAATTCTTTATCTTGTCCGCTAGTCTGCTAATATCTCCCAAAAATAAAGAATATTCAATTTGTTTTGTACAAATACAAAGAGAACTTCATTCTCCTTCATAGTAGCAAGTTCAAAGTTCAAATTGCAGGTTAGTAATCCTTTTTGTTCCTCCATATAGAAAATTTTATTCTTTTTTGACTCAAGTTACTTGTGCTTGTAAGTAGCGTATAATAGATTATTTTGACTATTTTTTTGGGGAATGGAGCACATCTATATATATTTTTTACATTTTATAGTTTTCTTCAATTTTTATGCAACTTTACCTATTTATAGATATTTACTGTAATTATATTATTTTATAAAATATTAAAAATTAAATAGCCATGGGGCTTACGCCCCGTGCCTTGGGGCTTATGCCTCGCTAAGGCATATGTAAAATACCTCGCCCTACGCTCATGCCTTTTAAAACACTACTCACAGTTGATTTTCTAAGTCGATCAAAGACAGAAGGCCTGTTTGAAGCGGCAGATTCATCTTCTGTAGTGATATAATTGTTGCTTGCCCTTCTTATAGAGATGCGAACTGGTGACAGTTGCTTATATCCCAGACCTTCACGTGGTTTCCTTTTAGCAAATTCTGATGGGAGCTAATTTTAAAGGCTCATTAGGATTGTATCTAGCTTTTGCAAATAGTGTGTAAGCATTAGGATCAAAATATTCATTTGTACGCTTTGTAGGGAGTGCCATAATCTGCGATGGATTTTGGATCACGAACCCTCTAAGTAGCTTTGAGGACAACTTTACTTCCTCAATTAATTTGATCAGAAGAGTTAACACTCTTAGCATGTTAGTTTAGAGATTGGATGATTCACCCTCCTTTTTCTTCTCTTTAGGGACATAGTGGAGCGCAGGAGTTACTTTCTTGCCATAAGACGCAATGTTCCCTTTATGAGATTTATTCGAGATAGGGTGTACCTCCTCAACAACTATCACGACCCAAAAGCTATAATAGGTTGTGATGGCGCCTAACGCCGCCATTGAGCAAGCCCACACGTGAACCTCCAATTTATTATTACCTTTTAACACTAATAAACAAATGTTTCCTTAAATACACCGAATAAAAATAAAATCTCATGCAATGGTGATAGTAATATTAAGTACAACAGTGCACAAATGCTAGAAGCCACAAAATCCGGTGCCACAAATACATGAACAATCTAGGGAATAGACAAAACTACTATGACTATTGTTCAAAGTAAAATAGACAGAAACTGTAAACAAGGTAAAGGGAGACTCCGGTGCTGCAGATCGAAGCAAGGCAAGCAGCTCACCACTAAGTCTCTGTGGAAGTGTGGCTACGCACCCGTGTGACGATCGGAAGTACCTGTCTCAGTACCTGCACATTCAATGCAGAAGTGTAGCGTGAGTACGTATAATAATGCGTACCCAGTAATTATCTAGTCTAACCTCAAAGAAGCAGTGACGAGGGGTTGACTTGACACTTACTAGTAGTCAAACAGTAATAAAATGCATAAAGTAGACATGGAGGATGTACAACAAGTAACGACAAAACAGATAAAACATAAATAGTAAATTTCCAACATGAATCTGTATCAACTCAATAATATGTTATAACCGGCCTCGAAGGCGCTAACTCAACTATTAACAAAACCAAATCCAATCTCAAATATTAAGCACGAGTCTGCCGAGGCGAAAAGCCCGATCCCATATGAACAATGACACTCAGTATTGCCGAGGCGAACGACCCGATCCCATAAGAATAGTGTTACCATACTACCGAGGTGAAATGCTCGGTCCCATAAGAGTAATTTACAATACTATCAAGGCGAACGGTTCGATCCCATAAGCGTAGAGAAATTACCTCGCTCGCGGAAGTACACACGA
Source organism: Nicotiana tomentosiformis (assembly GCF_000390325.3). Classification (NCBI taxonomy): domain Eukaryota; kingdom Viridiplantae; phylum Streptophyta; class Magnoliopsida; order Solanales; family Solanaceae; genus Nicotiana; species Nicotiana tomentosiformis. The sequence continues at coordinate 40,809,546 of NC_090815.1, forward strand.
GTCGAGAAGACACGGATCTATAGTTCATCCAATAATTTTCAATTTTCCAAAGTAAGAGGCTAAATCAATATTTTTATTCTAACCTCAATCTCGGTCATAATTAAGAAAATCAAATACATAGAATAAATACAAATAACACAATTATGGTATGATATGAATCTAAGTCTATCAGGATATAACATAAATATAGCTACGTACGAACTCTCATTACCTCGTGCGTACATAGCTCCCCACAACAAGTAGAACACAACAATTAATATGCCTAAGGGGATAGATTCCCTCTTACAAGGTTAGGCAAGAGACTTACCTTACTTTCAAGTTCACTATCCGGCTCTTTAACCTCACTAGAACTCCACAAACGACGCTGAGCAAATCTGAAACTAATCAAAAGTCGTATAAACTAATCAATATATGCTCAAAATTTCATTATTTAACTATTAGACTAATTTTTCAACCCAATATGGAAGGTTCCTAAAATTCACCACCAAGCTCACATGCCCAAATTCCAGAAATTTTCGTAAATAAATGTTACCCATAACTCATGAACACAAATATATAATTTTTACTCAATTTCACAATCATTTTCATGGTCTAATCTTATTTTTACCAAACCCTAGGTTTTTCAACAAAATCCTAAAATTTCTACAATATCTATTATAAAATCTACCCAAAACCTATGTGCTCACACTGTGTAGAAAATACTTACCTCATGATGCTAGGTGAAAATCCCTCTCCAAAATCGGCCAAGAGATGTGTGAAGTGAATGAAATGGCCTAGGTCCCGTTTTTAAATTAAAACACTGCTCAGGCGTCCCTTCTTCGCGATCGTGAAGGCAAAACTTGCCCAGGCCCAGAAACTACGCTACGCGAACGTGAGTGAGACTCGTGATCGTGAAGGCTTGCCCAACCTAGCTTCGCGAACGTGAAAGGTAATTACAGCTGACCCCTTCCAGGCCCGTTCTTCTATGCGAACGGGGGACAGGCTACGCGAACACAAAGGCCTCAGGTCCCAAACCTTCATGAGGGTGAACACGAAGAACAAATCACCCCTGCTCCAAATCCTTCAACGAGAACGCGAGAGAACCACCGCGTTCGTGAATAAGAAAAATAGAACTAGCAAAATCTTCAATTTTAGACTTAGCTCCGGGTGGTCCAAAACATACCCAAGCTACAAGTAAAACTTGGCCACCTTAGGCCACCATTATGAAACTAAGTGTTCCGAATTCAACTTGAACCCTTCCAAAGCCAAACCAACCATCCTTACAAGTCATAAAATAGTAAAAAACACATACGAGAAGTCTTAAATAGGGAAACAAGGATCTATAAAGTAAAATGACTGGTCGGGTCGTTACAACAACAACTTTGACTTTACCAGCATTCATCTCAGCTCTTTTAGTTATGTACTTTCATTCTTTCTCTCCATGTTATCATTAGATTTTAGTTATTTCATGACATGGTTACTCAAGTAGAATTTTACATCGGTGAAGTACGGCTCAGCCTCAGTGAAAGGCTTGTCATTAGCAACTATATTCTTCTTGACCCCATCCTTGTAGTACTTCAAACATTGATAGTAGGTAGATGGAACCACTTTATTCTCATGTATTCAAGGCATTCCAAGCAAGACGTTGTATGAAGTCTTTGCATCGATGACATGAAACCATGCATTTGATTGCATATCTCCGACGGTGATCTCCAATTTGATCGCGCATATCGCTCTTTGCCCTTTTGAATCCTTGAATCATCAAGCGGCTTTTCGAGAGTTCTTCCATGGGGATGCCAAGTTCTTTCATAGTACAAATAGGTAAGATATTCATTGAGGATCCTCCATCAATCAAAATTCTATTTTCCCTTTCATTGTGTATGTATAATGGGTGATTATGAGAAGTGTCACCTATTAGATGGTCATCATGCGTGAATGTGACTTTTTCCTCGCAAACATTAACTTCTTGAGGAATGGAATCGATGGGCCTTTTCAAAGATGGTGCCAAGGGTAGGTCATCACTTTTCTCTTCTTCTTTATCAGCATTGCAACAAAAGGCCTCAATACCATCATGAAAAGTCTTTGTGCCGAACCAACTTGGTAAGAACTCCTCCAATTTCACTAGATATCGTGGTTTTTTAGGGTGGTGCATCTCGAACTTTGCTTTCTTCAGATGCTTAATTGGGTTCTATTTCCTTGGCCTTTTTACAATCATTTTTTGTTGGTTGTTTGATTGATTCTTTTCGTACACCTCTCTTATGGTGTCTACGACGTGTCGCTAGGGTCCAACCTTCGTCATCAGGTTGATAAACTTCAATTTTATTATTATCTAATAATTCATCATCTTTACTTTATTTGAAATTGCATAATTCATCTAGAATGAATGAGCCAAAGACGTTAGAGACTTGGTTCGTAGTTGCCTTCTTATCTTTAAGCATGATTTTCTTTTCACGATCCAGGTCCATAACTTTGTCCTTGAAGACAAAGCACTTCTAAAGAGGGTGACTCACAAGTCGATGATATTTGCAGTAATTTGCGTTAATAGCTTTCCTAGCTTCATTTAACTGCTTTATTATAACGACCCGACCGGTCATTTCGAGCATTTGCACTTCGCTCGATAGTTTGAGGGCATGAGTAGCTCCGTATAATGTATTATGACTTATGTGAATCGTCAGTTTTGGTTTTCAGGTTATTCGGAATCGATTTAGAAGAATGAATTTCATGATTTAAGCTTTAAGTTGGAAGAGTTGACCAAGTTTGACTTTTGTAAATTTGACCCCGGAACGAAGGTTTAAAGGCTCTATTAGGTCCGGATAGTGATTTTGGACTTGGGCGTATGCCTGAATTTACATTTGGATATTTCTAGAAGGATTCGGCGCTAATTGGCGAAAGTTGGAAACTTGAAGGTTTGGAAAGTTCAAAAGTTTGACCGGGAGTTGACTTTGTGGATATCGGATTCGTATTGTGGTTCTAGAAATTGGAATAGATTCATTATGCTGGACTTTTGTGCAAAATTGGAGTTCATTTCGAGTTGATTTGATATGTTTCGGCGCGAGTTTTGAAAGTTCAAGAGTTCATTAAGTTTGATTTAAGGTGCGATTTATAATTTAGACATTGTTTGATGTGATTTGAGGCCTCGAGTAGGTCCCCGTTATGTTATTGAACTTGTTCATATGTTTCAAAAGGATCCCGAGTGGCTCGGATGAGTTTCAGACGAGAATCAGATCGTTTCGGATCACTTTTGTTAAGGCTGGGCAAGTATGTTTTGGTGTGATCGCAACTGCGGGCCACTGGGCGGAGGTGCGATGGCCGCATGTGTGCAGATGAAGGTGCAAAAATGGAATTGGTATCCCAGTGTGAGGCCGTAGAAGCGGGTATTTTGTGCGCACCTGCATCATCGCAGGCGCGGTGATGCTGATCGCAAAAGTGGAAGGAGCGCAGATGCGGACCCTTGGCTCGCACCTGCGATTACGCAGAAGAGGAAGAAGTTCCGCAGGTGCAAGGGCTGGCTGTTGAGTGTGGATCCGCAGATGCGGGAATTGGCTCGCAAATGCGAGGTCGTAGGCGTGAAAGTTTTTACGCAAATACAAAGAGGCCTGGACAAAAGATAAAATTGTGGGTTTTGAGGTTATTCTCATTTTCGGATTTTGGAGCTTGGATTGGACGATTTTGGAGAGAGGTTTTTCCACACGACTTGGGGTAAGTATTCTTGACTCACTTGTGCTTTTATTTCATGAATTAATCTTCGTTTTAGGCATTGGATTATTAATTTTTAAAGAGAAATCGGAGGAATTGTCTATAGTTTCATATAATGAATTTTTAAGATTTGAATGTCGATTCGGAGTCGGATTTGAGTGAAACTAGTATGGTTGGACTCGTAATTGAATGAGTTATCAGATTTTATAAGTTTCATCGAGTTCTGAGGTGCGAGCCGGGGTTTGAGTTTTGGTTGATTTTGGGATTCTGAGTAAAGATTCGACCTCTATCAATTGGAATTGTTTCCTTAGACTTTATTTGATGTATTTGAGTTGCTTTTGGCTAGTTTTGAGCCGTTCATAGGTCAGTACGTGTGGCATGGCATTTTTGGAGTATTGCTTCGCTTGCTCGGTATTGGATTTGGCTTGTTCGAGGTAAGTAACACTTCTAAACTTGGAGCTGAGGGTATGAACCCTGATTAGACGTGTTATGTGATTTTGTTTGAAGGTGACGCACATGCGAGGTGACGGGCGTGTGGATGTGCACCATAGAATTTGAGACTCAGTCAATTCTGTAGAGCTGTGTAGTCAATTAACTTGTATTTTCCATGTGTTAGAGATACTGAGCCGCGACTCATGTTAGAAATCATGCTTAGGCAAATGCTGGTATTATTGGGACCCACTGAGGTAATTTCTGTTATCGAATTATATGTTTAAATTGTAATTTCATACTCAGCCATATTCATTCAATGCATATCATATCTCAGTCTCCATTGCTATTTATTGATACATTATATCATCATTTTGGACTAGTTTCATGACATTGTGAGCCCGAGAGACTGGATAGATTTATGACTGAGTAAGGTCGAGGGCCTGATTGTGAGTGATGTTTATGGGATCGGGCTACACGCCGCAACATGTTTTATTGATTTATGCCTGGATTTGGCTCATTATAGCGCTTGGGCTAAAGGAGCCTCTCCAGAGTCTGCACACCCACAATGAGCGCAGTTGATATTATATTGAGGGATGGATCTTCCCTGGGCATGGATCTTGCCTAATTATTTATATTGCATAAGATGAGCAGGGATAGAGCGACCGGGCCAGATGATATCTCGGTGGAGTTTTGGAAGAACGTGGGCAGGGCGGGCTTCGAGTGGCTTACTAGGTTATTTAATGTCATTTTTAGGATGAAAAAGATGCCCGAAGAGTGGAGATGGAGCACGATGGTTCCTGTGTACAATAATAAGGGTGATATCCAAAATTGCAACAGTTATCGGGGTATTAAGCTGCTTAGTCACAATATGAAGGTGTGGGAGAGGGTGGTGGAGCTATGGGTGAGGAGAAGGATGTCTATTTTCGAGAACCAATTTGGGTTTATGCCAGGGCATTCAACTACGGAAGACATTCACCTTATTAGGAGATTGATGGAATAATACAAGGAGAGGAAGATAGACTTGCATATGGTGTTCATCGATTTAGAAAATGCTTAAGATAAAGTCCCGACGGAGGTTCTGTGGAGATGTTTGGAGGCTAGAGGGGTACTTGTGGCCTACATTAGAGTGATTAAAGACACGTATGAGGGATCAAAGACCTGTGTGAGGATAGTGGGAGGGGTCTCAAACCATTTTCTGGTCATGATGGGGTTGCATCAGGGGTCGGTACTCAGCCCTTTTTTGTTTGCCTGACGATGGACGTACTGACTCGCCACATCCAAGGAGAGGTGTCGTGGTGCATGTTATTTGCAGATGACATTATTTTGATTGACGAGACATGAGACGGTATTAACGCGAGGTTAAAGGTGTAGAGATAGACCCTAGAGTCTAAAGGTTTCAAGCTGAGCAGAACTAAGACAGAATACTTGGAGTGTAAGTTTAGTGGTGCTACTCAGGGAGTGGAAGGGGAAGTGAGGCTGGATTCACAAGTCATCCCTAGGAGGGGGAGTTTTAAGTACCTTGGGTCTATTATATAAGGGAATGGGGAGATTGATGAAGATGTCACACATCGTATTGGAGCGGCATGGATGAAATGGAGGCTTGCTTTCGGTATTTTGTGTGAGAAGAAGGTACTACCAAAACTTAAAGGTATGTTTTATAGAGTGGTGGTCAGACCGGCTATGTTGTATGGGGCTGAGTGTTAGCCAATCAAGAGCTCTCACGTCCAGAATATGAAGGTAGCAGAGATGAGGATGTTGAGATGGATGTGCGGGCACACCAGATTAGATAGGATTCGGAATGAAGTTATTTGGGACAAGGTGGGTGTGGCCCCTATTGAGGACAAGATGCGGGAAGCACGACTTAGATGGTTTGGACATGTGAGGAGGAGAAGCACAGACGCTCTAGTAAGGATGTGTGAGAGGTTGACATTGGAGGGCCTTAGGAGAGGTAGAGGTAGGCCGAAGAAGAGTTGGGGTGAGGTGATTAGGCATAACATGATGCAGCTACAGCTGACCGAGGACATGACCCGTGATAGGAAGGGGTGGAGGTCTAAGATTAGGATAGTAGGTTAGGTAGTCTAGATTATTCATACCGGTAGTGTTAGTACATACTCTCGCATTTGGTTGGTAGTTAGGCTTATTTGATTTTTCTTTTCTTTTCTTTGCTTCTACATGGTTTTTCGGTGTTGTCACGTATTGTTTCTTGTTATTATTGTGGTACCTATGCTTGCCTGAGCCGAGGGTTTATTGGAATCAATCTCTCTACCTCTACAAAGATAGGGGTAAGCTCTGCGTACACATTACCCTCCCTAGATCCCACTATGTGGGATTATACTGGGTATGTTATTGTTGCTGTTGTTGTTTGAGGGATGGATCTTCCCTGGGCTGGATTGGCCCCATATATATATATATATATATATATATATATATATATATATATATATATATATATATATATATATATGGGATGGATCTTCCCTAGGCTGGATTGGCCCTATACAGTACTGAGTGGCTGAATGTCAGTATGTATATATATATATATATATATATATATATATATATATGGGATGGGTCTTCCCTGGGCTAGATTGGAAATATACAGTATTGAGTGGTTGTGCGCGAGTTGTGATTCATACTTGGGCTGGATCTACCCTATATAGTACCGAGTGACTGAGTGTGCTGAGTATTGAGCATGATGAGTGAAAATACGAGACATTGAGATTTAGCACTCTGAGAGTGTGAGTACATGAGTTCATCATTGAGATGCATTGTATTTGACATGTGTACTTGAGATACATGCATAGAGATGCATTTCCTCATGCTACCCGATTTTGGTGACATTCATGATTTCACCTGTATATTGACATGTAGGCATAGAGATGTATTTCCCTCATGCTATCTGAAAAATGAAACATCTTATTTATTGTCGAAAGGTTTTTGGGAAAAATCATAGTTTTCAAATTTATTCATATATTTTTGAAGTTTTCAGTGAAAGATCTGGGATCTACTATTATACTTGAAAAGCATGCCTATTTTCCGTAACTGTGAACCAGCTGAGTTATTTCTTGTACCACCTTTATTATACTGTTATAAACTGCTGTTGGTTATTGGAGTTGGACTCTGAACCTTGTCCCACCTCGGCACTACTTTCAACCTAAGGTTAGGTTTGTTACTTATTGAGTACACGGGGTCGGTTGTACTCATACTACACTTCTACACCTTGCGTGCATATGTTGGATGTTGAGGTAACTACGTACGGCGGGAGCTGGATCTAAAGATGTACCAGCGTTCCAGTCATAGCTGCCTCATGATCTTGGTAGCTTTAAAATTTTAATTTGTTCATGTATAGTTCAAACAAATGATGTACTTTATTTCATACCAACTTTGTAAATTCTAAATCTTAGAAGCTCATGATTTGTACTACCAGTCCTTGGAAAATTCTTGTATAAAAGCAGTTGTATTATCATTTCTTTTCTTAATAAATCTCATTAAATTGGATAGTTGTTAATTTGCTTACCTGACGGGTTGGGTTAGGTGCCATCACGACTAGTTGGATTTTGGGTCGTGACAAGTTGGTATCAAAGCTCTAGGTTCATAGGTTCTACAAATCATGAGAAAGTGTCTAGTAAAGTCTTGCGGATTGGTATGATGACGTCCATACCTATCTTCGAGAGGCTACAGGGCATTTAGGATAAACTTCCCATCTTTATTTCCTTATCGTGCGGCATTGATTCAACTTGAAACATAACTCTTTGAATTCCCTCCACACATTCGTGTGCGCATGTGAGTGCTCGATATTAGTTGTGCATCGCCGGTGTGTGATTCCATGGATGAGGTGCGAGATGTCATTTCTGTGTTCTGATGATGGGCCAGTCTGGAGGACTTGAGGTCGGGTTATGATTGTAGCTTGAGCACGGGGATTTCGGTTGTGTGAGCACGTGCTTTTGGAATTATATGTACGGTAGCGTCCCAATGAGTGTAATTTATGACTCGATGAGTGGTTGGATGGCTATATGATGAGTATGATGTGACTGCGGGATGTGTTCAAATAGTTTGAATGTGATGAAAAGAGTTTGCTTAAGATGCAAAAAAGACTATTGGGTGCTAGATTACTTTCTTGATGTGACGTATAGTCTCGAGTTGAGTGTGTTGAAAGATTTTTCATGTTGTTTAATTGTGAAATGAAGTAGATTTTCAGGTCTTGTGGTGAGTTTAGACTTAGGAAGATTAAGTGATGGTGTAGTAATCGCGACTGCGAAAGGGTATAGCAAGATGCCAATTTGAGGCTAAGCAGGTGGGTTATCTCATGCGAAGTAATCTATGGAGGTGTGATCCTTATAATATTGTATGGAGAGTTTCCTTCCTACCAACGGGGTATATGTGTTGAGATTTAAATTTAAATTTGGTTGAGAAAGTTAACCTGATCGTCATGTGGATGTATGCGTGCTTAGTAGATGATGTGAGGTACTATATGGTTTGTGTTACATGAGCTTATGAAGGATTTAGTTGAATCTCCGTGCAGTATTATGGCAGTAATAGAGTATGGGTATGGTGAGTTATCATATGTTCTATTCTATGGCATTGAGCTAAGTGGGGGAGTCTGCTATCGACGATTTGATTGCATGGTTACGTGTTGCATTGGTTTTGGTCTGAGGCATACTTGTGGATCGGTTATGACTTGCAGAGGTTGAGATTAAAGATGACTCAAGTAAATAAATTTCTGGATACGGGATGTGTTACACTTTATGGGTATATGGGAATCATGGGATAATTGAGTTATTATTCGTGAAGGATGTAGTGGGTGTGGAGTAGGAAATTGCTCGGTTGCTTAAAGGTGTGGATTACTTCTTTGGGTGTTGTTGTGCTAATGGGGCATAGGTCGTTTGGACCATTTGGGCGACGCAATTAAGAATTGAGCAGAATAGATGACTCTCAAGAAGGATCTAATGGATTCAAGAATTATAAATAGCAATTGAGAATTTTCCCGAATTTGTATATCGCTAGGATATGAGATTTACATTGGATGGTGTCGAGGCTCGAGGTATTTCTATATCATTGTGGATTTTATATTTCGGTATTAGAAAGTGGAAGAAACGGCTTCAGATTCACAGAAGGTCTCTTCAGAGTGGGTATCTCGGTTGCAGTACATTTGGGGTGCTTAAGAGGGAATACAACGGCTTATGGGTCTTAGGGCGGTGTAATTTTATGCTAGGATCTCTTGTGGTGAGCTTTGGGTTATGATCATGGTATTCTAACAAGGAGAAATATCAGCTTGAGGGCAATTCGGAAGGAACTCGGAGAAATGGGACAACTTGGTAGTATGTTGGATCAGTACGGTAATAGATATGATAGGTTCTTTGGGTACTTAGGATATGGTGAGGCTCTACAGGTGTTTTGGTGTCAATACTCTTGGGTTTGGCAACCTGCGTGGCTTGGTTGAGTTAGAGAGACTCAGTTATGATGATTTGGTTATGGGCAAATGGGTTTCGAAGAGTTCTCGATGGTTTCTATCATGGCTTGGGATGGATATTTACTATTGGCGTGAAGAACATGTTGCGTATTGTGATTTTCTCCCGGATGAGATCAAGTGGAAAGTTTCGGACTGATCGGGTATGTATTTTGCTTGTGACTTAGAGTTGATTATGAGATTCTCGTAAGTTTCATATGATGGAATGATAGATGCAGTGTGTTGAGTAGGATTGAGTTTTGCATGTGTATGGTCACGATTCATATTTGGAGGGAAGGTCATGAATTTTGGACAGCATGGACAGTTTTAGATATATAGATGAATGTTATAACTGCTTGGTAATTCCTGAGAAGGATGCACATTTCAGAAGACGCACTGAGTGTTGATTTACGAATGCTTCATTGGTATTGCGGTACTCGCCTGGTTGATCGATTGTTGATATTCAGATTTTACTATGTGGCACGGAAGAATTATGGAAGTATTCCTCGTGGGATGATCGTGTATGGAAGATGTGTTAGACATTCGGGTGGTGTAGTTGGGAGCATATATGGTGATTCGTGTGTTCTATGAATTTGGAGTCTGGGAGTTCTCAGAAGCAGATTGTTTCATGGTTGTGGACTGTGAAGTTGTGGCCAAATCTAGCCAGATGATAGTATGTGTTATGATTCAGTCATTGTAGACGTTCAGATGGTTATTTATCTATTTGTGGGTGACCAGAGTTGATTTGGGGTCTATTGGTAGGCCCAATGAGGATGTGTATTCTACACCAGGTCGGATTAGTTGCCTCTGTACTGCTATTGTTGAGAGATATGCCATTCGGTCAGAGTTGAGCGTATTCGTGTTCTAATATATTCTATGAGTTACCCATCTATGCCACAAGGGGTTTTGATTGGTTGGTTATAAGCACACATGGTGCGGTTCTGTTTGGGTCTTGTAGCGGGATTTGAGCGAGATGGTTATTGGGGTGTCGAATGGTTGATTGCGCCTTGGTTATGTTATTTCCGGACTGTGGTATATTGTGCTATTTTCTTCTCCGTGGTTATAGTCATACACTTCGGGTATCTGATGTCGAATTGCTTGTAGTTGTTGATTTTGAGCATGGTGGCTTGAGGTATTCCATATGGAACCGTGTCTGGATGGGGTCACTCATTATAGCTGGGTTATGTCGGGATATGATCCTTTGTGTTAGATTCGTGTGTCTTGGTTCTACTATGTAAGATGGGGTTGTAACATTGCGGTTGTGGTGGTACTTGTTGAGCTTGCGGGACCGTTCTCTCATTGGAGTCATTTTCTATATTTAAGTATATTTGAATTGTTGTGTATTGGTGCACGGATTGCACGGTTTGTGGCTCTGGGTAGGATTGGTGTGGTATGTCAGTAGAGTAGCTTGTTTATGATAAGATGAGGACGTTGGACCTAGAATGGGTGCTATCAGATCTGATTGTGGTATATTTAGAAGGATAACGTTGCTGATCGGCTTAGAATTGGCTATAGTTCTTGTCGAAGGAGAGGGAGCTCCATGGCTTGTTGATCTGATAAGTGGTTATGAGTTTCTGCGTGTTTCTTCTATCATTGGAAGTGTACGAAGAACAAGGTTTTGTTTGATACGAGGTAATCTCCATAAGTCCCAACATTGTTGCATGTCTCAACGAAGTGTGCTACATGTTGCTTTGGATTGCCTTTGCTATCAAACTGTTGAAATTTTGGAGATTGAAAGCCAGCAGGCATCTTCAACATATCGATCCTTGCAGTGTACGGCTTCACGTATGTAAAGGAGGACTTGGAAGCAAATTCATAGTTAATTTTTTTTAGTCCCTTAAATGAACTCCTTTAGTTGATCGATTGGAATCATTCCTTCAGGTGAGACAAGGATAGCCTTAGTGGATGCTACTTGTCTTTAGGGAGGATCACTCTCTGGAACTTCTGGGAGCTTGCTAGGTGCATGACTAACTTCTTCTTCCATCAAGATTCCCACCCTATCCGTTAACTTTTTAATTCTAGCATCTTGACTTTGCATGCACTTGGTCAAGCCAGCAATTGCTTCTGCCAAGTTCGACAACTGCTCCTCCATAGATGAAACATTCGTCAACATTGCTTGCATGATTGTTGTGGACATCGAAGTGTAGCATGGATTGTAACATAGATTGATCCTCGATTGTATCATGCTATGCAGCGTAAGTGGGAAGGATTCATCACTTGAAGTATCATAATCGTCCTTCACAGCTAAGTTCTTGGATCCGAAGAGGTTAAGTAGAGCTAGAGTTTTCTTAATTTTTTCGGCAATATCGCTTCCTCCTTTGGGTGCATTTGTAGAGGATCTTGCTCCTTTTGAGGATGAAGATCTGAAAATAGTGATTGATGCGGACGACACTTACAGTGCTTGTTATCCTAAAGAGCTTGCTTTGCTCTTTGTAACTTGTCCAAAGCTTCCAAAGGTAACATCGAGGATTCTTTCCACATCAGTATAGAACTTGAAATTATCAACCTTGGTGGAAGTTAATCTGAAGTTGATTTTCTTTGAAGCCATTTTGATATTCTTGAACTTTGGTAATTGAAAAGTTGAGATGATAGGTAGAGATTGTCCCACTAGGCGTGCTAGAATTTGTAGACAATAAAATTGGCGTCAAGAAAATAATCAAAACCGAAAAATATTACAACAATCGTAGTATTTTATTTTAAATAATTTGAGTGTTACAATCTCTATCAATCCTCTAATTCTTCTTTCCAACAATAAATAAATTCAAGGGCCTTTAAGTTTGAGCTTGAATTTGGATTTAAATTTGATTTTCTCGTCATAATCGCCTTGATGGTCGCCATGAATAGTGATTTTGTCACGAACATGTAGCATTTGATCTTGAACGCCTTGTATTTGATTTGACTTAGTTCTTGATCTTGAATACTTGAAACTTGCGTTGAAGTGCTTGAATGCTTGAACACTTGCCATTTGTAGAGAATTATGGCCTTTGATCCACGAGTTCTCTTGTGTCTTGTTGTTAGTCCTTCAATTTTTTCCTCTTAAAATGAGAGAAATGACCCCTTTATATAGTGTGGGATGGAGTAACCTCCAAGAAACGTCGATGGGTCATTGGCTTAGTCTTCATGGGTTGACCCAGTTAGTAGAAGACCATCTATATGGGCTATCCAATAGCATTGGACATTTATTTGAATCCATTTAATTAGATTTAAATAATAGCTTAATAATATTAGCCCATAATATTTATTTGGACCAAAATATATTTAATTTGAGGTTAAATCCAAATTTCTTATGGATTTAAGTTTAATAAAATTTTAATTGCCTACAGTTGGATGAGGCATTTTGTCCATCACGAAGCGAGGCGCAAGTCCTAAGGCATAAGCCCCATAACTCTTTCGTTTTTATTATTTTAAATGAAATTTATTTTAATATATTTGTAGATTGTTAATAATAATAGTGCTTCGTGTACTTAGTATATGGGCAGTTTTAAGGTTTTTTTCTATAATGACTTGGGTTCAAATCCTACTACCAGCAAACTTTTATTTTGGTTTATGTGTTTATTCAATATGCTAGTATATTATTGGGATTTTTATAGAGATACAAAAAGAATCATATCTTGTAATAACACACAATACTATTTCACTTTTATAAAAAAGCAGTAAATCTTCACATAATATATACAACATCTAATAAAATCACAAAATTAGAAATTTTAGAGATCTTCATGCAACTAATTACATGTTACATTCCTCCCACCTCTTTCTTCTTATCTTCTCTTACAGAATCTTCAAGCACAACTCTGAACGAAAGCAATCAAAGAATTTGGGAATTAAAAGAGAGACTCCCCAATAGTTTATTCAACTTCTTCTCTCTAATTAGAGGAATAGTTGAAGAAGCACCATTAATGACCATTTAAAGCCTCAATCCGAATCTGAAAAATAATTTTAGTTGTTGACTAGTGGGTGTGGTTGAAAATCGTTAGAAACATAGCGCAACTATATACAAAGTTTGAGAAAGATTTGAGATGTTTTTCAGAGATAAGAAAAATTAGTACGGTACTGTATGTCACATGTATAGCACTCGTATGCATATGTATATTATTTATATATTATATGCATGTCATGTATATAATACTGATGCACGTGGGATATGGCATACATATGATGTATACAAGATATACCCAGGGCGGATCTACATAGAGTCGAGGGGGTGCGCCGTCACCCGCAGTCCTCAGTCAAAATTCTGTGTATATATCTAAATATGTAGATAAAATATCTTAGATATAATAAAATGGCACCCTAATGAGCAAAACTGGGTGCCAATGGTAAAGGTTCGAAAATTTCTCCCCAATATTGTATAATTTTTGGAGCTTTGGTTAGTACTTTTGGACAATTAATGTGAGGTGTCAGATGTTCACATCTTGTTTTTATTTATTCTTTGTTTTACTTTATTAATTCTTTTTTACCTTTTTATTTATTTAATCTTGTTTGACTTATTTATTGTGCTTTCCTTTGAGTACATTAAAATAACAAAGCTCCCTTATTTCTCCAAAATCGTTTCCCACCCAAAACCCTCCCCAGCTACGGTGTTGCTGTCCCAAACTGATTATGGTAGTATTTTGTTAATTGGAAGATATTTCCAAGTGCCGGTAGATAAAAGAAATGGATGTCTTTTATTTTTTTCATGGTAGAAAAAACTTAATGATATTGGTAATACTACTGGAAATTTTATGATGTGCGCTAAGTTTTCATAATTGTTTTCCGTTCGATATATTTGTCTGTATAAACTGAAACGATGAACAATCCGAATCAAAACCCAAAATTGATCAAACTGAACATTTACCCTTTTTGGTCTGTATATATAATAATACGTCTACGTACAAAATAATATTGCACCCGTAACCTTCAAATCTTAAATCCGCCTCTAGTTACTCATATACCCATGACATACAAAAAATATAGAGTAAAGTAAAATATTTAGTTGGAACGAAATAAAATATTGCAGTATTGACGAAAGTAGCAGCACCAAGATAGCCACAAACTTCTAACATATTGAATATGAAATAAACTAGGATTCTTGAGAAAGTTTTAATATACTTCCTCCTTTTTAATTTTATATAAAGGAAAATATCCAGTTTGGGTTCGGAGGCCAGATTTGAACTTTCAATTCTCCACACTGATGAAGTCAGAAGTAAACTCTCTACTTTGCAATGGGCGCTAATGGTATTTGCCGGCAGCCTGATATTGTGTGTGTACGGGTAAAATCGGGGATAAAGTTATCCTCGATTTTTCAGTGAAGAAACGAGAAGACGACGTGGTTTGACGCAGTCTTAGGCAAAGCCGAGGACTCCCCAGATCAGAGACCAGGGGGACAAATGACGCATCAAGATTCGGACATGGACAAACATGAGAGGAATCTAGCTCGAGCAAAACAAAAAATTTAGGCCAAAGAGAAGACGGTTAAAGAAAACGAATGAGGGTCTGAAATATCCACCATCAACAGGATATTACAGCACTAATCTCGCCCTATATCAACTACGGATCATAATTTACTAGAAGAAAAGGATTTTTACCTTATTTAGATTTGTACTAAGATTGAAACTCCCCTGCTATATATAAAGGGGAGAACATTTTCATTTTTCAACCATTGTTGGCACGCATGTCAAAGCAATAAATTTTATTTTTGTCTCCCAGCTATTGTTCAAAGTGTTCTTCAGCTACTCTTTTCTTTAGTTGCAACCGAGTCGGAACTAGTTTCAGTGCTCAATATAAAGCCAGGCTTAATTGTTCCATTACGTTTGGTTTGATCATTTTGTTTCTCTTTAATTTGATTATTTGTTATTCTTAGATTTTTCGTGTTAAATTAAATCACGTATCCTTTAAACTGTGTACAAATTTTATTGTTATTCATTTTAAGGGTAAACAGTTTGACGTCCACCGTAGGGCTAAGGATAATAGTGGTGATTTAATACGAATCTCTATAACATACCCTATTTTACACTTGCTCTTTGAAGTTTGATTTCAGGTCTATCCAAAATCGAGTCAGGCTGCCACGGTGAAAATAATAACGTGGTACGAAGCAATGACGTGCCCCTTGTTGACCCTAATGGCGTTTCAATCGCTGACCCGGTCGACGCCAATTCATAGGTTGCCATCAATACCATCCTACCAACTGATCCCTAAAATAGAATTTGCGGGGCACCCCCGCCATCAACTCGGGAAGCGCCTGAAGGGGGAGGCGATAGAGTTAGCTTACGATTTATTTTTGAAATGTTACAAGCTCAGCAAGTGGCAATAGCACAGCTGTAGAGCCAAAATCATGCATGGAACACGACCGAACCCGAGCAGGTTGGAGAAGATGCTCAGAGGGACGAACGAATTGTCACAGAATCAGATGGGTTCGTACTCGCAGATACTTTTGAGGTGATAAAAATGCTCGAATAACTAACAAAACGGGTAGAATCCAGCGAAAAGAATATAGAGGCAAATGACAAGAAGGTAGAGACTTACAACTCAAGGGTCGATCAGATCCCGGGAGCGCCCTAATATTGAAAGGAATCGGTCCAAAATGTTCATTCAGAAGCCTTTTTCCCCAAGTGCAGCACCGAAGACAATTCTGAAGGTTCTGAATGCCCGATATCCCCATATATAACGGGACCACGGATCCAAATGAGTATGTAACCTCCTACACATGTGCAATAAAAGGCAACGACCTCGAAGACGATGAGATTGAGTCGGTGTTACTGAAGAAATTTGGAAAAATCTTATCCAATGGAGCGATGATATGGTACCATAAATTTCCTCCAAATTCTATTGATTCATTTTCTTTGCTTGCACATGCCTTTGTTAAAACCCATGCCCGCGCCATCAAGGTTGAGACGAGGAAATCTGACCCATTTAAAGTCAAGCAAAGGGACAACGAAATACTTAGGGAGTTCGTGTCGAGGTTCCAGATGGAATGGATGGACTTTCCCTCGGTTACATATGATTGGGTCGTTCAAGCATTTACTCAAGGAATCAACCCCCGAAGTTCCGTTGTTTCTCAACAGTTGAAGCAAAACTTGGTAGAATACCCTGTAGTCACTTGGGCCGATGTTCACAATAGGTACCAGTCAAAGATCAGAGTTGATGACGACCAGCTGGAGGCTCCCTCGGGGTCTATTTACCCTAATAGAGTGAAACGACAAATCTAAAAGAATTGTGGATCAGGAGTCGAGGCCACCCCGAGATCGGTACCAGCCATACAACTCGGATAGAAGGGGAAGCGGACCCGGTCGCCACCGACCAGGAATGATAGGAGAAATGACCAAGGTCCTAGCAACCGAGGTTTGATGAGTAGAAACGGTTTTGACAGATCACTCGGGAGCAGAGAAGCCCCGACACTATCAAAATATAACTTCAATGTGGATGCAGCAAGTATAGTGTCGGCCATCGGTCACATCAAGGAGACCAAATGGCCAAGGCCACTCCAGTCCGATCCCACACAGACGGATCATAACTTGATATGTATATATCACAGTACTCATAGTCACAGGACCGAGGATTTTCGACAGCTAAGGGAAGAAGTGGCTCGTCTATTCAACAATAGGCATCTTCGGGAATTCCTAAGTGAGCGAGCCAAAAATCATTTCAAAACCAGGGATGCCAACAAACAAATGAGGAGTAGGAAGAACCATAACATGTGATCAATATGATCATAGGGGGAGTAGATGTCCTACAAGGGCCAATGATATGCAGTCAGATTCAGTGATTTGTCCAGACATGCACATGCCTTGGTTTCTACAGTTAGAGAGCAAGTTCGTCGATTTATCGAGGGGATAAACTATGGTATTAGGTTCATCATGGCTCGAGAGTTGGAGACAGATACCTTATATCAGTAGGTGGTAGATATTGCATAGAGGTTAGAGGGTATGCAGGGCTGTGATAGAGGACAGGGAAGCCAAGAGGCCTCGAGGTACTAGAGGATTTAGTGGTGGTCACGCAGCAGCTACAGCCCATCATGGTAGACGCTTTGTGAGTCATCCAGTTCACTCAGCATGTCCAGCTTCTAGTAGTGCTCCAGTTATTCCGAGGTCGCAGGTTGCACACTATGCTTAGCCACTTTCTAGTACACCTCCTACATGGGGTGTCTTCAGCGGTCCGTCCAGCCGACCAGGCCTGAGCCAAACCCAGAAGCCACGCCCCCTAAGAGCTTTCTTTGAGTGTGGCGATACCCACCATATGGTTAGAGACTGCCCTAGACTCAGAAGGGGTGC
Organism: Nicotiana tomentosiformis; assembly: GCF_000390325.3. NCBI lineage: Eukaryota > Viridiplantae > Streptophyta > Magnoliopsida > Solanales > Solanaceae > Nicotiana > Nicotiana tomentosiformis. Next base: position 40,827,348 of record NC_090815.1, read on the forward strand.
ACCTCCGGAGACTACTTAGGCTTCATGGATTCAATCAGGTCCACAGACTTCTCAGGACATGATTGTTGCCCCGGTTGTTGCTCCACCCGCACATCCAGCTAGGGGTGAGGGACAGGCGGGTAGAGGTCACCCTAGAGGTGGAGGTCATGCCAGATTCTATGCTTTTCCAGGTAGGACGGAGGTAATTGCTTCAGACTCAGTCATTACAGGTATGGTTCTAGTTTGCCATAGAGATGCATCAGTCTTATTTGATCGGGGATCCATTTTATATGTGTCATCTTACTTTGCTCCGTATTTTGATATATCTCGCGATTCTTTGAGTTCTCATGTTTATGTATCCATGCCTGTGGGAGATTCTATTATTGTGGACCGTGTGTATCGGTCGTGTTTAGTTGTTATTGGTGGTTTTGAGACCAGAGTTAATCTATTGTTAAGAAGTATGATAGACTTTGATGTTATCTTGGGCATGGATTGATTGTCACCCTATCATGCTATTCAGGATTGTCATGCCAAGACTGTGACATTGGCTATGCCAGGTTCACCACGGTTAGAGTGGAGGGGGTGCTTTGGATTATGTTACTAGCAGGGTTGTGTCATTTCTAAATTCTCGACAGATGGTTGAGAAGGGATGTGATGCTTATCTAGCCTTTATGAGAGATTTCAGTGCTGATACTCCTACCGTTGAGTTAGTTCCGATAGTGAGAGACTTCCCAGATGTATTTCCAGTAGATCTTTAGGGCATGCCACTCGATAGGGATATCGATTTTGATATTGACTTGTTGCCGGGCACTCAGCCCATTTTATTCCACCATATCGTATGGCCCCAGCAGGGTTGAAAGAGTTAAAGAAGAAGTTGCAAGAGTTACTTTATAAGGGTTTCATTCAGCCTAGTGTGTCACCGTGGGGTGCTCCGGTCTTGTTTGTGAAGAAGAATGATGGTTCTATGTGCACGTGTATTGACTATCGGTAGTTGAACAAGGTTACATTGAAGAACAAGTATCCATTTCCACGCATTGATGAGCTATTTGATCAGCTACATGGTGTCAGAGTTTTCTCAAAGATTGATTTGCAGTTTGGTTATCATCAGCTAAAGATTCGGGATCCGGATATACCAAAGGCTGCCTTTATGACTCGGTAAGATCACTACGAGTTCCTCATGGTCATTTGGGCTGACCAACTCCCCAACAACATTTATGCACTTGTGAACAATGTATTCCGGCCTTATCTTGATTCATTCATCATTGTGTTTATTGATGATATCTTGGTGTACTCCCGCAACTGGGAAGATCATGAGCAGCACTTGAAGATAGTGCTCCAGACCTTGAGAGAGAAGGAGTTGTATGCAAAATTCTCAAAGTGTGAATTCTGGCTTGATTCGGTGGCGTTTTTGGGTCATGTGGTGTCGAGTGAGGGAATCAAGGTAGATCCGAAGAAGATTGAGGTAGTTTAAAGTTGGCCCATACCATCCTCGGCTATAGAGATTTGGAGTTTTCTTGGTTTGGCCGGATATTATCACTGTTTTGTAAAGGGTTTCTCATCTATTGCTGCACCTATGACCAGATTGACCCAGAAGGGTTCTCCTTTCAGATGGTCTGAGGAGTGTGAGGCGAGCTTTCAAAAGCTCAAGACTGCTTTGACTACAGCCCTAGTGTTGGTGTTGTCTGTGGACTCGGGGTCTTATACTGTGTACTGTGATGTGTCATGTGTTGTCCTTGGCACGGTGTTGATGCAAGACAGTAGGGTGATTGCTTATGCGTCTCGACAGCTGAAGACCCATGAGAAGAATTATCTAGTCCACGACTTGGAATCGATAGCTATTGTTCATGCATTGAAGATCTGGCAGCATTATTTTTACGATGTCCATTGTGAGGTCTTTACCGACCACCGAAGTCCTCAACATCTGTTCAAACAGAAGGATCTTAGGTGCGGCAACAGAGATGGTTAGAGTTGCTTAAAGACTATGATATCACCATTCTATATCATCCCGGGAAGGCCAATGTGGTGGATGATGCCTTGAGTCGAAAGGCGGAGAGTCTGGATAGTTTAAAATATCTATGGGAAGCAGAGAGGCCATGAGCATTAGATGTCCAGGCCTTAGCCAACCAGTTTGTTAGATTTGATGTTTTGGAGCGCAATCAAGTTCTTGCTTGCGTGGTTTCTTGGTCTTATTTATATGATCGTATCAAAGAGCGTCAGTATGACGACCCTCATTTGCTTATCCTTAAGGATACGGTTCAGCACGGCGATGACAAGGAGGTTTCTATTGGGGATGACAGTGTGTTGTGGATGCATGTCAGGTTATATGTGCCTAATATGGATAGGTTGCGTGAGTTGATTCTTCAAGAGACCCACAGTTTGTGGTACTCTATTCATCCGGGTGCCGCTAAGATGTATCAGGATTTGAGGTAGCACTATTGGTGGAGGATAATGAAGAAATACATAGTGGAGTATGTAGCTCGGTGCTTAAATTGTCAGCAGGTGAAGTACGAGCATCTGAGGCCAGGCAATTATTTTCAGAGACTTGAGATTCCCGAGTGACAATGGGAGCATGTCACCATGGACTTCGTTGTTGGACTCCCATGGACTCAGAAGAAATTTGACGCGGTATGGGTGTTTGTAGATAGGTTGACCAAGTCAGCTCATTTCATTCCGGTAGTGACTACCTATTATTCAGAGCAGTTGGCTCAGATCTATATCCGCGAGATTGTTCGGCTTCATGGCGTGCCGGTATCCATCATCTCTGACCGAGGTACGCAGTTCACATCGTGTTTCTGTAGAGCTATACTTCATGAGGTAGGCACACGGATTGAGTTGAGTACAATATTTCATCCCCAGACAGACGGACAGTCCGAGCGCATCATTCAGATATTGGAGGATATGCTTCGTGCCTATGTTATGGATTTCAGGATTTCTTGGGATCTGTTCTTGCCGCTTACGGAGTTTGCCTACAACAACAGCTACCAATCGAGTATTCAGATGGCTCCATATGAGGCACCATATGGGAGATGATGTCGTTCTCTAGTTGGTTGGTTTGAGCTGGGAAAGGATAAGTTATTAGGTACAAATTTGTTTCGAGATTCCTTGGAGAAGGTTAAGTTGATCTAGGATTGGCTTCGTGCAGCCCAATCTAGATAGAAGAGTTACGTAGATCGGAAGGTTCGTGATGTTGCATTCATGGTTGGAGAGTGAGTCTTGCTCTGGGTTTCATCCATCAAGGGTGTGATTAGGTTCTGGAAGAAGAGCAAGCTGAGCCCTAGGTATATCATACCTTTTGATATCCTTGAGAGGATTGGTGAAGTAGCCTACAAGCTTGCATTGCCACCTAGTTTATATGTGATTCATCCGGTGTTCCATGTTTCTATGCTAGGGAAGTATTATGGTGATTCGTCTCATGTTTTAGCTTCAGCACAATCCAATTGGACGAAGATTTGACTTATATTGAGGAGCCGTTGTCTATCTTGGACAAACAGGTCCGGAAGTTAGGATCAAAGAACATTGCTTCAGTGAAGGTTCAATGGAGGGGTAATCCGGTCGAGGAGGCGACTTGGGAGACCGAGCATGACATGTGGAGTCATTATCCTCATCTATTCATCAATATAGGTATATCCTTATGCATGTTCAGGGATGACTGTTTGTTTTAATAAGGGGAGAATGTAACGACTCGATCAATCATTTTGTGTAATTGCCCCCTGTTACCCTTTTTATGCTTCACACATGTGTGTTTATGGTTTTATAACTTACGGAGTTGGTTAGTTTCGTTCCGAGAAGCTTTCGGGTTGATTCAGACCCTTTGATTCTTGACTTAGAAGTTTAAATTAGAAATGTTGACCAAACTTTGACTTTTGTGAAAACGACCCCAGAACAGTATTTTGATGGCTCTGATAGCTTCGTGTCGTGATTTTGGATTGGGCGTGTGTCCGGAATTAATTTTGGAAGTCTGTAGGTTGATTTGCCGAAATTTGGCATATTGAAATTGAAAGGTTTGACTGTAGGTTGACTTTAGCTATCGGGTTCGGAATTTGATTTTGGAATTTGGAATAAGTTCCTTATGCTATTTAGAACTTGTCTGCAAAATTTGATACCAATTGGAGTTGATTTGATAGGATTCGGATGTTTAGTTATAATTCTAGAGATTCTTGAACCTTACTTTGTGATTCATGCATTTTAGAGTTCAATTCGTAGTTTTAAATGTTGTTTTTGTGTTTTGATCGCGCGAACGAGTTCATACGATTTTTTTAAGACTTGTATGGATGTTTGGTTTGGAGCTCCAAGGGCTCGGATGAGTTTCGGAGTGGATTGCATTGAAATTTAACTGTTGGTGTTGCTGGTGCCCAGTTATCGCAATTGTGAGCACCAGCCTCACAATGGTGAATGTGATAGTGCGGGCTCAGATGTCGCAATTGTGACTACCCCTTCTCATTTACGAAGATAACACGAGTTTATCTAGGTTCACATTTGCGAACAATGGTTCGCTTTTGCAATGATGTCTAGTTCGCAATTGCGAAGCCTTTTCTCACAATTGCGATGATCCATGAGGTTGTCAGGATTCGCAAATGCGAGCCCTAGTCCACAATTATGAGGGTTCGCATTGTTGCAAATGCGACAACTGCGGCTGGTACAAAGGTCTAGGAGACAGGATTTTTCAAAATATTCTCTCATTTTTGAACCCTAGACTCGGTAGAAGGCGATTTGGAGAGGGGAGTTTCACCTATAAAACTTTGTGTAAGTGATTCTAATCTATTTATAATCATATTCCATCAATATATCTTAGATTTTAACATCAAAATCATGTGAATAAAAGTAAAAAATTGTGAAACTTTGTCAAGTTTTTGAAAGATAAGAATTTGAGTTTTGAGAGTCGATTCGGACTCGGATTTTGGAACTAATCACATATATGAACTCATGGGGTCATGGGTAGTCGGAATTTACCATTGGACCCGGGTTTTGAACGGACGGGCCCCGGGTTGACGTTTATTGATTTTTTAGAAAAAGTGTAAATATCGTAACTTTATCTATTGAAATTGATTTCCCTTGCATTTTTGATGATATTAAGTCGATTTTGGTTAGATTTGAGCCGTGTGGAAGCGAATTTTAGGGGACAAGCTATTTTCAAGAGTTGATTTGGCCTAGTTAAGGTAAGTATCTTGCATAACTTTGTGTGGGAGAACTACCCTTTAGGATTGGTATCGATTGTGTCTTTTGGAACTATGTGAAAGCCGTGTACGCAAGGTGATGAGTGGGTACACGGGGTGTACGTGGTATTTGACCAGTTTAGGCTACTTAGACTCTTTCCATGATTTAATTAAATTGTCGTATCATGTTCTAAATTCTCATAGTCAATCTATTCTTACTTGTGTTAGTCTATCCTTACATGTCTTAAATAATTTTATTAACACTTGTTCTATATCCTAATTGATAAATTGCTCTCATACTTTAGTTGAATTTGTTGCCTCTATTATTGTTATATGTTATCTCTTTCATTGTTGATCATCATTATTTGAAGTTATTGTTCGTGTTATCTCTTTCATTATTGATTATCATTACTTGAAGTTAATGTTCATGTTATCTCTTTCATTGTTGATTTCCATTATTTGAGGTCATTGTTACACGTATCTCTTCCATTGTGAGTTATTCTTATTTAATATCATGGTTATACATTATCTCTCTCATTGTTGAGTTATTGTTGTTGAAGTTGTGAAAGTCGTTATCAAGTTGAGGCGAAATTGTTATTGTTGATACATCTTCCTTGTTGAGCATTTTATGTCCATTGTTGTTGTTGATATTCTTGTACACATTTTGGTGCAGCCATAGGCTATTGTTGTGGAAATATTGATATTTTTGATTGTTGGTAAGTTGTGATATATAGGCACTTATGGTGCGAGTGTTATTGTGATGCGATATTGACGTGCATGCGGCAGTATAAGGCTAGGGATTAATGTGCAGGCGGCGGCATAAGGCGAGACTTATGTGCGTGTTGCTTGTAGGGGAACTACGTAAAGTCACGCGGCGTCCTAAGATGGTCTAAAGTGCATGTAGCTATTTTGGAAAAAACTGTTTTCAAAACCTATTTAAATGTAAGTCTCACGCAGCAGTATAAGGAAATATTGTGATTCAAATTGAGAAATTTGAATTCGAGGCACTACCTCGGTTGTGATTCTTGATATATACATGAGGCGGTACCTCAGTTGTGATTCTTATTGTACATGAGGCGGTATCGCATTGTGATTCTTGTTGTTTATCTCCTGTTGCAAAGAGTTTTGATGGGAACACTTCTTGTCATTTTGTTCTTCCTCATTCTATCAGTTATTGTATGTGTATGGTCATTGTGGTTCTGTTTAATTAATTTCTTTATGTTATTTCCATGCTTACAATTTCAGTATTAGTTCATGCTATTCACTTGTTTCGTATCAGTTATTTCTCTGCCTTCCCTTATTTATCCTTGTTATGTTTCTTACTATTTATTTATATCCTAGTAGGTATCTTGACCTGGCCTCGTCACTACTCTACTGAGGTTAGGCTTGATACTTACTAGGTACTGTTGTGATGTACTCATACTACGCTTTTGCATGTCTTTTTGTGCAGATCCAGGTACGTCTACCCGTGCCGGACGCTAGAGTTGATTTGAGTTTCTGCTTTTGGAGACTTCAAGGTATACCTGCTCCATGTCCCCAGGCCTCCGAGTCCCCTTCTGTTTAGACATTCCACTGCTTCTTTCTTGTTTCAAATAGTATTGTAGTTCGAGACTTGTAGTACCATCTTGTAGAGCTTATGACTCCGTCCCACCAGGTTTTGGGGAGAGTGTTGGTTATTGTATTGCTGAGTTTATTATTATAGCTTGAAGGTTTTTTATTTGAAGTTTAGTAGTATTTCCGCTATTTCTCTATGCATGTTAGGCTTACCTAGTCGTAGAAATAAGGTGCCATCACGACATTATACGGAGGGAAATTAGGGTCGTGACAAGGCATCATTCAACCTCACAATGATGCATTGGTAATATCTGCACTTATTAATAATTCTCGAGTTAAGCATGTGTTAATTGATCTAGGTAGCTCGGCTAACATCATCCGATGGAGAGTCGTGAAATAACTGGAGTTATTGAAACAAATCGTATCGGCAGTACGAGTATTGAATGGGTTCAACATGGTATGCGAGACATCGAAGGGTGAAATAACCCTACCGGTAAACACGGTCGAGACCACCCAGGAAACAAATTTTTATGTAACCGAGGGGGACATAAGATACAATTCCGTGTTTGGGAGGCCATGGATCCACAACATGAGAGCAGTGCCTTCGACCTTGCATCAGGCGTTGAAGTTTCCAACTCCGGGCGGAATCAAAATGATCTACGGGGAAGAACCGGCCGCAAAGGAGATGTTCGTTATCAAGGAAGTGATCCCAGTTCCCGCGATCACAACATCAAAAGGTGAGGAACTGGTTGAAAAGAAAAGCACCAAATAGCAATCACCGATCCCGATCCCGACCCCGACCGGGCCGGAGAAATGAGAGGAACACTCAACGATAGAGGAACACTCAATGAATGATTTCGGGGTCCCGGGATCCTTCATAGCACCCGATGATACCGATGACTCCAAGTCGATGATCAAGGAATTAGAACAGGTCATACTGATCGAGTATCTACCAGAAAGAAAGGTATACCTGGGCACGGGGTTAACCCCTGAGCTTAGAAAAAAACTTATTGATTTCCTTAAAGCTAATGCCGATTGTTTTGCCTAGTTCCACTTAGATATAACAGGGATGCCGCTAGAGGTGACAACTTACAAATTGAAATTAGATTCAAAATTCCACCCGGTCAAATAGAAGAGGAGGCCGCAGTCCGAAATCAAGCATGCATTCATCAAAGACGAGGTATCTAAACTCTTAAAAATAGGTTCCATTCGGGAAGTTAAATACTCGGATTGGCTAGCTAACGTAGTGGTTGTGTCTAAAAATAGAAATAAGCTTAGAATGTGTGTAGATTATAAGGACTTGAACAAGGCATGCCCGAAGGATTTGTTTCCTTTGCCTAACATCGACCGAATGATCGATTCAACGGTCGGGCACGAGACGCTAAGCTTTCTCGATGCCTATTCCCGGTACGACCAAATACGGATGAACCCGGGTGACCAAGAGAAGACTTCTTTTATAACTAAATTCGGCACCTATTGTTATAACGTGATGCCTTTCGAATTAGAAAATGTCGGTGCCATGTATCAACGTCCAGTTAACCGAATGTTCGAGGAACAAATAGAAAAATCAATGGAAGTTTATATTGACGATATGTTAGTTAAGTCCCTATGAGCAGAGGACCATTTGAAATATTTGCTAGAAACCTTCGACATATTGAGGAAATACAACATAAAGCTGAACCTGGAGAAGTGTGCCTTCAGAGTCGGCTCGGGCTTCCTCGGTTTCATGGTGTCTAACCGGGGAATAGAGATCAACCCTAATAAGATAAAATTCAAAGAAGATATCACCATAGTTGATAACGCCAAGGCGGTACAGAGACTGGCCGGGCGGATAGCCACATTGGGCCGGTTTATTTCGAGGTCATTGGACAAAAGCCATCGACTTTTCTCATTACTAAAGAAGAAGAACGACTTCTCTTGGACCCCGGAATGTCAACATGATTTAGAAGAACCCAAACGATACTATCAAGCCCTCCTTTGTTGCCCATCCCGAAGGCGAACAAACAGTTATACCTCTACTTGGCAGTCTCCGAGGTCGCGGTAAGTGGTGTCCTAGTCCGGGAAGAAGAAGGTATGCAGTTTTCTATCTATTATGTTAGTAGAACCTTACGTGAGGCTGAAACGAGGTATCCGCACTTAGAGAAATTAGCGCTCGCCTTTTTAAGCGCATCTAGGAAACTAAAATCGTACTTTCAATATCACCCCATATGTGTCATGACCTCGTACCTACTAAGGAATGTTATGCATAAACCCGACTACTCGGGACAACTAGCGAAATGGGATGTAGAAGTTAGCGGGTATGATATTAAGTACAAATCCCGAACTACTATAAAGTCTCAGATTTTGGCAGACTTCGTGGCCGACTTTACACCGGCCTTGATCCCCGAGATCGAGAACGAATTATTACTTGCCTCGGGGACTAGGGGTTTGGACCCTATTCACGGACGGTGCTTCTGACGTGAAAGGGTCCGCGTTGGGAATTGTATTAAAACCACCCACGGATAATGTAATAAGGCAATCTATTTAGAAATGCGAAATTGACTAACAACGAAGCCGAATATGAGGCTATGATTTCAGGTCTAGAATTGGCTAAGATCCTGGGGGCTGAGGTGATCGAATCCAAGTGCGACTCCCTCCTCGTTGTTAACCAAGTCAACGGGACATTTGAAGTAAAAGAAGATCGGATGCGGAGATACCTGAATAATTTGCAAGTCATATTACATCAGTTCAAGGAATGGACACTACAACATGTACCCCGATATCAGAACAACGAGGCTGATGCGTTAGCTAATCTAGGTTCATCAGTCGACTCCGATGAATTCAATTATGGAGCGGTGGTGCAATTGATGAACTCGGTGATAAAGGAAGGTCACGCCGAGGTAAACTCAACAAGCTTGACTTGGTATTAGAGAAATAAATACATAGACTACCTTCATTAAGGGAAATTACCATTGGATCTCAAAGAATCGAGGGCTCTACCAGTTAAGGCTACTAGGTTTAGCTTGGTTGAAGGAAAATTATACCAAAGATCATTATTCGGACCGTTAGCAAGGTGCTTGGGTCCTAGGGATACCGACTACGTGATGAGGGAAGTCACGCGGGTACTTGCGGAAAATATTCGGGAGCAGAATCCTTGGTCCGAAAATTTATCAGGGACGGTTATTACTGGAACGAGATGGAAAAGGATGCAAAATACTTTGTCCAAAAGTGTAACTAATGTTAAAGGCACGCCCCAATGATCTACCAATCAGGGGAGATGCTTCACCCGGTTCTTTTCCCTTAGTCGTTCATGAAATGGGGAATGGACATCATCGGTCCCTTGACGTGGCACCTGACAAAGACCAGTACATCTTACTTATGACCGACTACTACTCTAAGTGAGTCGAAGCATAGGCAATCGAGAACGTTAGGGGAAAAAAGGTCACTGAATTCATCTGGGATCATATAATATGCCATTTTGGGGAATCGACCAAGATCACGTGTGACAACCGGAGGTAGTTCATCGGCGGCAAGATTAATAAGTTCTTCGAAGATCACAAAATCAAAAAAATATTATCGACACCTTACCACCCAAATGCAAACGGTCAAGCGGAGTAAAGAAATAAGACTATACTGTAGAACTTGAAGAAGAGGTTGACCGACTCAAAACGAGAATGGAAATTGTTTTTGCCTAAGGTCCTATGGGCATATCGAACAACTTCGAAGTCGAGTACCAGTGAAACACCATTCTCTCTAGTCTACAACGCATAAGCTTTGATTCCGGTAGAGGTAGGAGAACCAAGCCTAAGGTTTCAATATGCTACGAAGGTGACAAATGACGAGGCCATGGCCACAAGTTTAAATTTGGCAGATGAAAGGAGAGAAGCCGCCCTAGTCCAGTTAGTGGCTCAAAAGCAACGAATGGGGAGATACTACAATCGAAGGTCAAACCTTCGACACTTTCAAGTCGGAAACTTAGTATTGAGGAAAGTTACACTACATACCAAGAACCCAAATAACGGAAAACTAGGCCGGAACTAGGAAGGATCGTACAGAGTCACCGATATAACCGAAAAAGGCTCATACCAGCTCGAGTTCGGAAATGGTATACGACTACCCATCAATTGGAATGTGGCACACTTAAAGCAGTATTATTGATAAGGTATGAACACAATCTTCTTTGTGGATTATTACACTTTGAACTAACCCGTGCAGGTACTCAGTCGAAGTCAAATCTAAGGATTAGGTCTGAAAGCACGGTTGTACTATTTTTCCTTTGGACCGATTTTTTTCGAAGTGGGTTTTATGGAAAGGTTTTTAATGAGACAATAATAAGCATGCTACCCTAGTTTGGAAGACCGGTCTAAAACAAGGGACTACAGATCGTCCATATCATATCAATATTATTCGAGCCCTCAAAATCCAGTCTCATTTACTAGGGGGCCATCACGCCCTGAGTTGAGAACTGAAGTCCTAAGTTCGGAAATTTAGAAGGCATTCCTATTCGATATTGAAAGCATTAGGATTAATTGTAAGGGTCAAATGATCAAACGAACCATGCCCGCATAGCTCATTCTTGCCATGGCAGATAGCTTTTGTACCATCGATTATTTACATGACACTCAAATTAATAAAATAAATTTGCCTTTTATGTTTCATCGGTTCACGTTTGCACAAGCAATATTTTTATTAAATTACTTAGAATGAATATTAGGTTCTAAACTCCTAAGCCTACGGTCCACCCCGAACTAGAGAATGCTACCCGATAATAAGATCGAAAAATTCGGGCTACTAAATCCCGCAGGCACCTAGCCTTCTAGGCAGGGCCCAAACATGAAAGTCTACGTCCAACTTAAGGGACGAAGCCTTTAGAGCTTCGGTCACAACATATAAATGGCTCGGAGATGTCTGAGTTCGTACATAACAAGTAAGGTCCTTACATATTTTTAATCCACAAAAAGATTACTTCGGACCCAGTCAAGTTACTCGGTCTCAAATTACAGCCATAAAAAAAAGCAACCTTCGATAAAGAATAATTGTGTCTGATTAAAACGTTTAAATATTTAACAAAGACTTCGTTTTTAATTGGGTCTTCCGAAGTCAAAGCGACTCGGAGTTATTACTTAATCCAGGCCTCATCCGGGCTTTGGGGGAACGAACAATTTGAGTGATGTTAAAATCTATGCAAAGGCATCGATGGCATATTATGAAGTCCAAAACACAAGTTATAAGTCTTAAATATAAGCAAATACAGAAAAGTAAAGGGCACAATATATAGCCGAAGAGAAAATTTTCATATATATATATATATATATATATATATTAATACCAAAAGATATTTACAAAGGCGCTATGAAACAACCCCAAAATACAAAATATGTAGCTACAAAAAAGAACAAAAAATAAACTAAGGTATGTCCTGTCTAGTCTTCGTCGGAGCCTGACTCGCTTCCCGAACCATTAGGCTTATATCTCGCTCTGGACTCGGATTCGAGCCTCTTCGCTTCTTCGATCTTGGCCGCTAGGTCGATCCTTCGGGCATGGATCTCCTCAAGAGTCTCTCTCCGAGACAGTCACTTTACATATTCGGCCTTTATTATTACACGGGCCTCGGCTACCTCCACATCGTTCTTGTACTAGGCCAACATATCCTGAACTTCGGAGGCCTCGTTCGAAGCCGCCTTCAATTTGGACTTCATTGCAGTGTATTCTTGGCCGAGAGCATCCCATTCTATAATGGACGAGTCGGGTTGTGCCCGGAGCTCCTCATTTAGTCGAGACCATTTGTTAGCTTTTTCTCTCATCACCCGGAGCTGTATTTTGGTTGATGCCAAATCCTCTTTGGTGGCATCCCGCTCCGAGCCCAGGAGATCCATTTTTACCCTCCACTCCTCAGGTGAGTGTTTGACCTCGTCCATTTCGAACCTCAGCTGGTCGATCAGGGTTATCTTCTCTTGAACTTGCGAGGTTGCAGCGTTAGCATCTGCGTTTAACTTTTCGTTATTGATCTCAAACACTCTTACCTTTTCGACCAGAAGGGCGTGTTCCTATTTCACCTTCGAGGCCTCCTTTTGAGCTTTTTCCAGCTCAACTTGGAGGACAGAGAATTCCTATATCTTTGTTACTCATTTTAGGGGCAAACATTGTGTAATATGGAACCAATAGTACACTAAAGTTCGGGAAATTCTGAGTCAAAAAACAAATATAATATACCTAAAATTTAACTTCCAGCATAAACAAAAAATAATGATATAATTTAGGGGTGTACACGGACCGAGTTGGTTTAATTTTTATTAAAATCAAACCAAACCAACTTTATCAGTTTGGATTGTTTCGGTTTTGTCGGGTTTTTTTGTTACATGAATATTATTTCAATCCTACTTAGTTAAATTTTTTATAAGTAAATATATGTTTAGTAAAAATTAAAAAAATTGACAAACATATGATCTATTAAAATATTTTTATGGGAGAATTTTGTTAATAACACATGATAGTTACTTTTTTAGTCGTCTGACAATAATTTTTCGTTGATGTATACTTTCAAGGTTAAACGTATTTAATAATCTATACTATATTAAAAGCACGAAGGTCATTAGCAAAATATCATTCGTATTTTTTACCCTTTAAAAATAAAGCTCATATTGGATAAAATAGTCATTTAATTATTCTCATAATATTTAAGACTTTGATATTAAACTTTGCCTTATTTGAATTAGGTATAAACTCCTAATATTTAGGTATTTAATTTAAACTCAAATAATATTTTACCTATATATAATTCAACAATCATTAGAGAACTACAAAATAAAGAATCTGCATCGATTTGTGGCTCCTTAACCTAATTCATAAAACTAATGTTAATATAGTGTTTGTATAATAAACCTTCGGCAGTTACTCAAAAAATAAATAGATGAATAAGCCATCTCCATTTCAGACATAAAATAATACAAAAAATAGTTTATTTCAAATATTAAACTCAAAACTGATTTTCCCAAAATCAAATTAAAATCAAAATTAATACTTATAAATGTGATGGAACTTTAGGACCTTCAATTTTAGGTAAAGAATGTTAAAGCAGATCTCTCCTTATAACTTATGATTTATTATGGCAACATTTGTTATTTTAGCAAAAAAGTTATTCATCAAGATCCAATGAGTTAAATTAATATCCTTACCAAAAGATTTTTAAATAAGCAAATTATTAATATGGAAAATATCCCAACCTCTTTATTTGAAATTTTTTAATATGTATTATTTGATAATTCTTTGAAGAATCATAATAAAAGTATTTTTTGGATTCTATATTTATTTATCTGGATACACGCGCAAAGCGCGTACCTTAAGACTAGTTAAACATAAAAATCAATATGATACCTAATTAATAATATGTTCTATTTAATTTTAGATTATCGAAATAGTATTTCAAATTCGAAAAAGATATAAGAATTTAATAAATCTTGACATATGAACATGGAAGAACAAAGAGATTGAGGCATTTTCATAACACTTGATAAGAAAATGATCATTTAACCCATTAATTAAGGTTAATAAAAATGGAGTATTTCATATTCTATTAAATATTACATCCCATAAGAGAATCATAAATATTTCTAGAATTTGTGTAAAGAAATTATATAAAGTCTTAAAAGTATATATAAAAATTATGTATTTATATGTCGGTTTGGTTCGAATTGCTTTACTCAATACCAAACCAAATCAAACCAAACCTAATCGGGTTTTTTAATCAATTTGATTTGACTTTTCGATTTGATACGATTTTCCGGTTCGATTTGTTTATAATTTATTGTCATTTACCTAAATATTAATAGATAAAGCTATTGCTAGTTAGAACAGCCGAGATATGTACAACAGTACAAGGTGATAATAGAGAAAAAGAAAGACTAAAAGATGACATAGATTCTGGTTAGGTTGGTCACCTATTCCATAACTAGCCCCACTCCCCTCCCGCCATGAAAGGGACAACTGACATTTGTATTGGAACACGTCGCCTTGGAAAAAGAATTAAAACTCGCCTTTCTCTATAGGAAATTCGCAGATGTGTCAAGTAATTCAAGTGTTCAATTTCTGTGGTCTTTGTTAAGCTTTTTGGGTGCTTGCTATGTGCAATATTGAAAGAGATTCTTCCTTTGGGTACCCTAATTTTCCCCCGACATTTAATGGAACGTTCCAATTAACTCTTATCCCTAATTGTTTTACTATCATTAGGTCCTAAAATTTTACAACTCTACCAAGTGTGACACATTCACATAACTAGTGCTACTCCCATAACTAAAATAAAAAGTTTAACTTTAAAGCAAGTGGAACTAACTCATTACCTTTCTTAATCGAGATGCCTTTACTTTAAAGAAAAAAATATCGTAGTCTAGTTATGTGAGGACCAATTTTTTTCTAATAATTTATTTTTAAAATAATTATCTAGTATTCGTGACTCACTAGACCGACTAATTTGAATTCGCGTCGGATAGAGACTAAATCATACCTAATCAACAAGTTTTCTATTCTAAAAATTTGAACCCGATACTTCTAATAAAGGTAGAGGATTCTCAACTATGCCATCGTACGATTTGGTGGAATGTGTGGACCAGTTATGAATACACTTGCTCATATATTACTGAAACTAGCTATGGCCTATGTGACACACATAATAAAATTTTACCCTGTCAATTGACTAACTACATAAAAGGGTGAACCTACTTGAAAGTTCAGCCGTCAGTTTTGATGGTAAGATAGGTCATAAATGGTAAGGTTGAATTTTATCTTGCAAAATACCAAGTGCAGTATAAATTTACATATACACAATGAAATTTAGGAAAACACTGTAGTTACTCCTAGTCCTTCGTTTTTTATTCACCTTTAGCTAGATGGATATGATTTGTCATTAGAACAACAAAATAGAATTGGTATTATTAACTAAGCTAATAAAAGTAACTGTTAGATTCGGATTGATTGCACAAAAGCTATCTTTTTATCACCCCAACGAAGAGAAAATAAGAAAAGGAAAACAGATATTTTAAGTTTTGTAGTTTATCTTTTTACTATGCTAGTATTTATTCATAAAAAAAAAAAGGATTTTTTGGACTACTCCGTCCAACCCGGATGGTATAGCAGTCGATTTTTGGTTGCGTACAATAGATCTTTATGGTTCGGTCATAGCGGAAGCTTAATGCACCGGGTTGTCCTTTTTTGTTGACCAATCGAAATCGGTCGGTGAATCTCAAACGATTTTTAGCGAATTTTTAGTAGTGAATATTTTTTTGCTATGTTGTAATCTTTAAGAAAAACCCAATAGCATAGAATTTTGTTTTTCAGAGAAATTAAAAATAATAGAGAGTGATTTTTTTTTTCCTTTCTAGAAAAGCCATGCCTCTTTCAAAGTGGATACCCATTAGTTATTACAAATTATGCCAATAAAGAGATGTGTGAACAGTGGTACCTTAGGAATCAATTTTAGTTCGTTTCAACGTTTGTGTTTAATGTCTTCTTGTTCTTATTACCTTATTAAAATGATACTATACATGAATTATAGATCTGTTAATTTGTTTTTTTCTTTTACTTCAAAAGCTGTAGAAAGTAACTACCTTCTGCTACAAAGTGTCCTATCTTTCCTACAATAGAATCATAGTAATTCCCCATTCCCACTCATTTACAAATTTTTTATGCACATTTAATATTTAAATTGAATCAAGTAATTTAATGTAAAAATGATAAATTAAAGAAAGAATATTTATTAGTTTGTGCAGTCCCACTCTCTAAGGATGCTAGCAAAAAGATTTCTTAATTTTGTGCCTTTTTTCCATATTTGGTCAATTTACTAAGCAATTATCCTCACCTTGTAAATGCTAAAGGAATGGAAATTAACTGGTCCCTTTTTTTCCTTACACAATTAATCATTCAATCAATGCCTATTTGGATTTGACAATTCAAATCATCTACACCATTCTAGTTTATTCCATCTAATTTCGTGCCACCTCTAAAGGATATACTATAATTTTGTCATACATGCATTACTGTTCATTATTTCGTTTGCAAAATTATCAATTTAACTTTTTCTGAATCGTGAAGAGAAAATAAAAGGCAAAGTTGAAATTTAAATGGAAAAAAGTTGCATTTGAAGGAAAGAAATTTAATTCTGTTCCTCTTTCTTACCTTCATTGCATTTTGTCGCATAATGATAAGGAAGAAATGCAAGAACCTGTTAGGACAAGTTGGTGGAGTCATTGAATCAAATTTTAAATTAGTTTTGGCTATTTAACTTGGTGTACAACACTTAATGCAGGTGAAAGATACTTCCAATGTAAATTCTTCCACCAAATTATCTAGTTGGAAGCAAGATCTACGGTTACTTACGAGTATATTTGTATTATGAATTTAGAACTCAATAACTTAAACGAATTAAAATTCCGAACTCATAAACTTCGAGTGCTTGATCGAAAAGGTCCACGAAAACAAATACAAAGCATGTAAAGTTAAAGGGTGAAATGAATTTTTTAATGAAGAGGAAATTTAAGATTGGGATACTTTACTATAGGAGCACAGAAAAATGAAAGGCATACTAAACAAACATTTGGATTGTCTTTCTTTATATAGGTTTCATAATATATGAATTAAATTCCAATATCCACAAAAAGAAATGTGTACTCTTTTCTCAATCTCCTCTGTCACATTTGATTCCATGCATGGAATTCTCATCCTAGAAATAAAAGAGTTGGGGGGGGGGGGGGGGGGAGGAAAGAGTCTTTGGTTTTCTGTTGTGATTTGGTTTTTAAATCACCCTAATATTATGCTGGTCTTATGGTCATTAGGAGTGATCGATCTATTCAAAATATTTTTTATAAAGGGATTCTTGAAATTTTGAACATTTAATATTTGTGTGTCTGAGTTGAGGGGGAGATTACATGGATATGGAATTGAAAGAGTCTCCTTTTTTTGTGGGTCTGATCATTTACTTCCCAAAAGTACCCTTTTTATTATTTGCAGGATAGTTATAGGCTATAGTGCAATACTCAAATAGAGACTTAGTGATCTGTATCCAACCCCATATATATTAGACTCTTAAAGTTTTTTCCAAATTTTCTCTCTTTCCTTTTGATCTGAGGTTCCTCTGTTGCTCTAAAGCTTTTTGGGCTAGTAACTGCTGTTTACTACTAGATCATGGAATGTAGCATTGTGGCATGATTTCAACTTGAAAAACTCTTCACTTGATCTTGTATTTACTCACAGGATTTTGCTTGATATTTGATTTGTTTTTACTCAATGGAAGAAGATCAAGATTTGAAGTATTTTTGCAAGTTGTGTAACAAGAGGTACCCATGTGGGAAGTCATTTGGGGGTCACATGAGGTCTCATGTATTATCAAATTCTGCTAAATTAGAGGAAAAAGTTGAACTCAAACACAAAAAGGTGCAATCTTGGATTAATCTTGGGAAGAAGAATAGCAAGAGAGATCACAAATCAAAGTTTGAACTAGGTGAAAATTCTGGTTATGGCCTTAGAGATAACCCCAAGAAAACTTGGAGGGCTGTCGATTCGAGGTCCCCTTTGCCTCAAGAGAATGTTTGCCAGCAATGTGGTAAGGTTTTTCAATCACTGAAAGCTTTGTGTGGTCATATGGCTTGTCACTCGGGCAAAGATAAGGGCTCGAAAGATGATCACTCGTGGACTAGTGAAAACAAGAATATAGCGATGGATAGCAACTCGGATACTGAAGCTGAAGAGCCAATAATGCTGAGGAGCAGATCAAAAATTAAAAGGTACAATAAGTCTAAGTCTTCTTCTTTTTGCTTGGTTAACAATAGAAGTTTTTCCTCATCTGTTTCTGAGATTGATGAGCAAGATCAAGAGGAAGTAGCAAAGTGTTTGATGATGTTGTCAATGGATTCTGGGAAATGGAATGGTGTCATCAATTCAGTTGTTGAGTCTTCTGACAACAATTCTGTTGTTTTTGAGTCGAAATCATCATCTGTCGACATGAGAATTTCTAGAAAGGATAGTCTAAAATGTGCTGACAATGTAGATGGAACACCTCGAAGCAAGAAAAAGGCGGACAGGAACTTAACACTTAATGTTTTGAGTGCTGAAGTTCAATCTGAGAACTCTGATTCCGGATACTTTTTAGACGATTATATGAATGTCGAATCAGATGCCTCTGTTGATGAGTTCCATAGAAAGCATAATTACCAACGTAATACGTCTAACAAGAGCCACGGAGTTTGGTGTGATGAGTCTAGAATTGATGAGGGAAAGGACTTGAACAGAATGAAAAAGTGTATAACAGAATTAAGGAATGCTTCAAGCAAGGACTATAAATATGATAGCTATGGCATGACTTCAAATTTGGTTAAGTGTGAATCAAGAAAGAGAAATAAGGATAGTTCTTATCACTCAGAATTAGGAAATGAGTCCTTTAATAATAAGAAGATAAATCTTGGTTTGAAAGGTGCAGAAGGAATCAAACATACTCAGAAGAAAAAGTATGAATGTTTCAACTGCAAGAAGACTTTTAGCTCTTACCAAGCTCTTGGTGGACACAGACCTTGCACTAAAAAGACGAATGCCTATATTGAATCGAAATATGAAACGAATGAAAATAACCGTGATGCTGATAGGGAGACATTTAGCAACAAGAAACCAGTTGCTCATGCTCGAGATCTCTCTTATAATCCTGAGAAAAAGATGAAGGCTAAGAAATTCAAAGGACATGAATGCCCATTCTGCAACAGGATGTTTAAGTCCGGACAAGCTTTAGGTGGACACAAAAGGTCACATTTCATAACTGGTTCTCAGTATCAAGCTTCAGCATTCAAAAGAGAAGTTGTTGATTTACTTGATCTTAATCTTCCTGCGCCAGTTGAGGACGTGAACGGTGAGCCTGCCTTTGTGTCTTCTTGGTAATAAACAGATCCGCAATGTTTGCTGGTAAGCTCATTTTCAAATAGACAGAACAGAAGCAATGCTAAGTTGTATAGACAACGCGCTGCTACTAGAGTTTTTTCTCAGTTGTAAGAACCTTACACCAATGCTACTTCTGGCATGTTCCATGAATATGCTTCAATTTTTGCGAGTTAACTTCATTCATCTCTCTTTAGCTTGAGACATTCTTATGTCCATTTTTTTAATTTCATTGCCTCTATGATCAATATTCATAGTATAAGGACTAGTTATTATTATCCCTTTGATTTGTCATTTTAGATACTAAGTGAGATGCTACCATGCTTTAAGCTTTCTTGCTAAGTGATTTGGCTCCTCCTCAATTAAAAAGTTCACTAAATTGAACAAAATTTGGAATAAAAAAATTCATATGTCCAGCTGCAGTATGTGTTATTTCTTTAGCATCTCTCTGAGGAATTCACTTATTGAGTCAGAAAGTGAAAGCTCAAGAAATGATATGTTCCAGATTTATGATGAATTATAAAAAGTACTTGCTCAAGAGCATCTTTATATCATATTTAAAAGTGATTGGGACCTCCTAATAAAAGTTTATAAGGATTTAAGAGATATATAGTACTAACAGTATAATGCTTTATACTATTAGAGTAATTTAACATGTAATAGCAAATTACTTGTTTTTTTACTAGGTTGTTAATTAGTCTTCATCAAAAAAGAATTATTTGTAATTGCCTTATAAATGATTTGATCATGAAAATAGTTATTTACTTCGTCATTCATGACAATTTAAACTTTAGTGTCTCATATAAGAATCCTTTACTTTCTGTTCTTCTTTTCGGTTTCAACACATTGCGGCCATCCCACGTCTAATATGGGCGGAGTTAGTGCTTTAATTACTAGTTCGATAGAATTTAATAGTTTTGGCTAAAATTTTATATTTATGTAAAATAAATTTAGTTAATATGTATGTATAATTTATCTAGAGCCCAGTAAGTTACCTTTTGTAAAATTCAAAATTCACAAACTTAAAATTTTGAATCCGCTTGTGTGTCTAATGGACAAGTCTAAAACTACAATGTTTTCACAAATCATAAATATCCGTGTGTGCTCTGAAATAGTAAATTATGGCAACGTTTAGAAATAAAATGCCTCTAATTTTTTTTCACTTACTAGTACTTTTGAACAAAAGTAGATTTTTGAACTTCCAGTTTTGATGTGAAGAAAGAAGGTAAAAAGGAAAGTTCAGCATTATATTAATGTGAAATAATATAGGGGATATTATAGCTACCTCCTCTCTATTTCATTTGTTGTAGTTTTAAAAATATTTAACATTCTTTATTTTTCTTGTTTTTAATATTCTTTACTGCAAAAAATAACAACTAATTATTTTCCAAGATACTTTACGTATTACATACATTATGTTAAATCAAAAGTAAGGATATTCTAATATACCAAATATGTAATAATAAAATTTAAAGAAAGGGAATTTCGATAATAGATCAAAAGTTTTAAATAACGTTATCAATTTGTGTAGAAATGGCGTGGGATAGCCACTTTTTAACATGGTATTTAGTTTTTATCCAGGATTTTTAATGTTGAGCAAAAATAGTCATTACTCTATTAAAATTAATACGAAAAGACGTTTTTACCCTTTCTGCATGAGTGCTTTGTAAATATTAAAGACATGGTATCCTTAACATTTATACTGCACACATAAAGTTAATGGCGCCATGTCCTTAATATTTACACTACACATATGAAGTTAAAGACATGATGTCCTAAAGTATAACAACGGAAGGTGCAAATATAGGACACTTTGTCTTTAATATTTACACAGCATTCATGAAGTTAAGGACATCATGTCCTTAATATTTATACAACACTCATAAAGTTAAGGACACTATGTCCTTAATATTTACACTGTACACATGAAGTTAAGGACACCATGTCCTTAATATTTACACTGCACATATGAAGTTAAGGACGTGAGGTCCTAAAGTTTAACAACAGAAGGTGCAAATACAAGTTAAGGACATTATGTCCTTAACATTTACACTGTACACATGAAGTTAAAGACGTCATGTCCTTAACAATTACACTGCACATATGAAATTAAGGATATGATATCCTAAAGTTTGACAACGGAAGGTGCAAATACAGGACATTTTCTCCTTAATATTTACACAGTACCCATATCTAGCACAGAGGTATTTTCATCCGGACGGGTAAAATATTATTAAGCACTAGCTAAAGAGTAATATATTTTAAACAGTGACTAAAGAGTAAAGACATCTCTAATTAGTGGCTAAATGTGCACTTTTATCTACTTTGATAGAAATTATGTATGGGGAGATGTTTGCAATAGAATTCAAAACATGTGGAATACATGGTGCAATAAATTTTGGAGGAAAAACATAAGTAATATTTAAGAAAAAATTTCAGATACCTAGCAACAATAGGTATTTTACAAAACATGCAGCTAAATAATTATTCTTAGCAACAAGCTATAAATATGGATCTAGAAAGTTTTAAAAAAATCCAAAGCATTCAATTCCTAAAACTTTCCAAAGCGGTTCCGATTCTCCTTAAGTGAATACACTTCCTAAATTACTGCCAAACAATAATGAAGAGATTAATGCATTTTCTATTGCTATGTGCATATATGAGATTATTGGACTCTATTGCATTTTGAAAACATATTTTACATTTATTTTCGAATTTTTTTAATGTATCTTACTTGTTGCAGAATAATACGACCGCACAATTTTTTTTTCAAACAATATCGAATTAAACGGTAAAATTATACTCATATATACTATTGGTATAAAGTTATATTTTTAATTGTATGTCAAGATAATTTTTTACACAATATAATGATGGTATTAAATAGTTTATAAATTACAATGGTTTTTTTAGTATATTAATATGCAGAGTATCCCCACGATGTGGGATAATACTGAGTATGTTGTTGTTATCCTTCGGCCATTGTATGTATATATTGTGTTTTAATGGAATAATAGTAGATAATTAAATATATACATGGAATAAGTATATACATGGTATTATAATAGTGTGTGTATATATATATATATATATATATATATATATATATATATGCGGTATAATATATTTATAATCAATATATATGACATATTTTATTTATACTACTCATATAAATATTCAAAGTACTACAAATATTCAAAGAATATTTGAATGCTAAATTAAAGGAAAGAAATTTAGAATAGAGAGAGAGAGAGAGAGAGAGAGAGAGAGAGAGAGAGAGAGAGATTTGAATGCTAAATCAAGCAACTAAAATAGAATAGAAAATAGTAGGAGAGAGAATGTAAAAAGATAAATAAGGATAAAACTGATCCCATAATTTGTGTTACTCATTAATTGTGCACAAAACCTTTATCATGTGCTAAAATTGTAATATAATATGCTATATATGGAATAAACAAGAATTAGTATCATTTTCTTAAATACTTTTTGAAAGATGCTCTGTAATGTATTTTTCTCATAAATGAATTTTCGAAACAGAAAAAGTATCCATAAAGACGAGAATAAAATAATATATTCCCTCCGTTTTAATTTATGTGAACCTATTTTTTTTTTAGTCCGTGCCATAAAGAATGACATATTTCCTTATTTGGAAATAATTTACTTTTATGTAATAATTTATAGCCACATAAAATATATTTGACTCATTTTATACCACAAGTTCAAAAGTCTTCTCTCTTTTCTTAAATTTCGTACCCAATCAAATGAGTTCATATAAATTGAAACGGAGGGAGTATGTGACTACATATATTACTAGTTACTAGTATTAATAAGCGAGAAGCGAGAGGAGCTTCTGGTCAATGTGAGTTTACCAAAAAACCACAAAATTCAGTTTATTCCAATTTTGCCCCTCAGACTCTCAGATGCTTCAGAGACGGAAAGGGCTTTGAAAAATTAGAAACATTGCGCTATTCTCTTACTATCGCTTCATCTTACCACTGCTTTCCTTTATCTTCGTCTGTAACTTTCTTGTTCCTCTCTCTCTCGCGCTCTCTCTGACATATATAAAGGTAGGGGGATATGGCGATTGCAGTGGCGACTCAGCCACACCAACTCAAGGTAACAATAGAATAAGACAATTTTGGCAAAATCAAAAACTATTGAACTTTTGGATTTATATTGAAAATTTGTCGCAAGCTTAAGGATTTTAGGATTTTAACCTATTGAATTATCAGTATTCTCTTTTATTCGATTTCAATATTGCGATGAGCTTGAATTTGACAGATTTGTGGCATCCCTTTTGGAGCAATAAATTTTTTCTCCATTTCCAATTTGAGGTAAACAATTAGTACTACTTTTTTTATTTCAGCTTAAATGACAGGTTTTTGGAGCAGAATTTAGTATACATTGGAAAATTAGCGAAAAATCTTCAGTTACCTGAGTTCTAAAAAGGAGTTAGGGTTGTGGGTTAGGGATTTCTCATGGAAATGTTTTAGAACAAAATGGGATGTTGACTTTCTCCAGCTCTGTTATGAAAAACGTTTTTGAAAAAAAATACCTTTTTTTGGGGTGTAAACTTTTTCTTTTTGTAAACTGGGTTTATTAGGATTTTTAACTTCTGCAGGGTCTTCTGACGGCATAGTGGTGGATAACCTGAGATGGACTCCACTGATTTTCACATTAGAAAGCCCCTTGGAAGAAGAAAATCTGGTCATGTATAAAATACAATGATAAATAGTATTTAATAGATGGCTAAACTTATAATTAGTTTAGCTACTCAACTAATCATGCTTTGTTAATTCAAGATATTACTCATCTGTTGTTGTTTAATGGAGATGCCACGCCATTCTTATTGCAGGTACATTTTAGAAAGAAAACTATTTATCCTTTTATTCTTTGAAGTTTAGATTTATTGGTGAGCTTGAAGTTTGTGTGGAGGTAGTTCAGTATGTACAGTATTTACAGGAGACGGCACATAAGTATAAGGCATTGTATCAACCTTGGGGGACTTGGAGCCTACAAAATTTATGCCATGGGTAAATTCTATACCTACATTTATAACTTCCCTATTGTAATTAATATTGACTCTTCTAAAACAAATTTACTCTTGCTTCAGTTTGTTAAAATATTACAGTTTTACATCAATTAGGAATGATTTGATTAGGTATTTTCATTGTGTAATTATACGCCTACTAAAATTGTACGTACTGGATTACTTTAAATCCCAACCAAGCTTGGCGGAAATAATCAAGCATTTCAGTGCAATTCTTCAGGGGGAGTTCACGATAGGAAGCGACACATTTAGCATTCAGAGTACTTACTCTTAAGGGTGAGTAAATTACATTAATTTTAGAGTTTGCAGAATTAAATAAAGTGTGTAGCCTCTGTATATCTGGCAAGTTTATTAGGTGTCTACTGAAGGCATTTGCTTGCTTTTCTTTTGTTAGTCGTTGCATATGTAGCTTTGATATTTTAAAGGCTATAGTTCTAAGGTAGTGTTCTGTCATAGAATGATGTTGCATGAAGAAATGTGGTAATATCTTGAGTCCCTTATGTATGCCTTTTTTGTTATGTTAAAGCTTGTGTATCTCTCATTTTATCAGTAATTTGGAATTTTTAACAATTGTCATGACTGCTTTATATAATGCTTAAGCCAGCAGGTTGAGTATCATACTGTGAAATCAAAACTTTCCTTGTTTACTTCTTGGGGCCTGGGAGAACTGTGAATCAATTCTTAGCTCACTGATCTAGCTCACTTTTCTTAATAAACATGCAGCTTTATAATAATATTGGAGTACCAAAATATCACCTCACACTGGAGAGAGTAAAATACAACAACTTGAGAAAATATTTATAAAGAAAAATAGTTCAAAAATAAGAAATCAGTTAGACAAATCTGCTGCAGAATTTATTCATCTATAAAGGCAGAGGATTCTGTCATAAAATAAAAGGGAAAAGTGAAATGGTTAACAGCTGAAAACTCTAACACACTTTCCTTTTTATCATGTTTTGGTAGGTATTTCGAATCACGTTTAGCACACCTTTTATTAGGTAAAAAGTTCTGATACTTTACCGTAAAAATTGACACATTGTGGGATGCTAAAGCTCATTTTCCAAAAGACTTCAGAGCAGAAGTATCGTTATTCTTTTAGATTCACTTTTCTATTTTTTTTAATGTTCTCTCTATATAGAAGCTTGATACAATTTACTATTATGCTCGGGATAAACATTCTTTCTCCACATATGGATGCTGCTGCTCCAGTAGTCCGTGTTGACTTGTCCTGTTTTGAAGAAAAGGATGGTCATCCAGTGGGCGCATTTGCTAAAGTTTAAGAAATACTTATATGTGCGAATTAGCCAATCAAAAAGGATTATGATGCTTGCAGTATGCTTCAATGCATCACTGCATCAAATTTGATCCTGGAAAAGTTGGAAAGTTGGAATCTTAGCTCGAGACTAGACACAGGCATGCTTATCGGTCAATTAACTTTGGAGAAGCCTCAAGAGAGGCAAGGACTTGCAGCATTGGAAAATAATAATGAGGACTTGCAGCATTAGAAAATAGTAATGAGGACTTGTGTTAGTCTACTTTGGAGCAGCAAGTCGGTCATCCCCCAAAATGGTCCTCCGAAACATTACCATGGCAACATACTCAACATGTCAAGAGAATGAAAAGAACTCTAGCAGTTACAAATTTGTAATTGAAAGTCTGAAAGTTGGCCATGATGATTGTTAAGGAGCTAATTTTGATAAACCTTGTATTGTATCTCTTATTTGAAGAAAATAACTCTCTTGGTTTGGTCAGTTGAAATGGACCGCATGGTCTTATATGCATTAGACTTGAGAATAATTGATGCAACAAGGATTTCTACTGGATGATCAATGTAAATGCCTTCAAGATCGCAAGAGCAGAGCCAAATTATCCAATCTACTGTAATTATTTATGTTGGGCTCGTGATGTGCACGGGCAACACCTTGCTAGTATAGACATATTTGACAATGCGTAGGTTAGAAATTCTTCTCTTTTTTTCTACAACCCTACAAGAAAGAATTTTTTTTCAGTTTTTTTTTCTGAAAATTAAAAAACATTATTAATCACCAATAATATGTAAAAAACAAAGGCACCATAACTATCCTATGGCACCAGCAATCCTATCGACAAAACATCAAAACTCTTGCAAAGAACAAATAAATGAATCTCACATCAACAAAACACGGAAAAGATAAGCAAATATGCTTTAGACCCTAATGACATGTTTTAAAGTCGTGCGGGTCTAGACTCAAAGCGGACAATATCTAGTGAGTTGGGCTGTTACATATAATATTAGAGTCACTCCGCGTGCAATCTTGAATGGTAATGGGGCAACACCCCAGGCAAATCCCGCATCGACAAATATATGAGAGATGCTTGGAAATATAAGTAATCACCCTCGTGACATATTTTAAAATTATACGAGCTTAAGCCCAAAGCGGATAATATCACTAGTGTGCTGGACTATTACATAAACTCAAACAACTTCATATTACCCCTATCTTAAATGCACGAGGTTTTTTTTTCAGTTTTTGTAAAAGTAGTTTTTCAATGTTTTGTAGCTATTGTAAATTTTGAAAAGCTTTTCTTTCTTCATGTTGGTCGAAAATAGTTTCTAAAAAATGAATTTCTTTTGTTGAAACTCTTTTTTTTCTTTGTTCTTTGTTATTGAAGCAAATGCGGTGTTGGAGTATTTCAGTTCTTATGCAAAATTTGTTGGGCCGTTGTACCTGAAAAGAGCGTCATGGGCCCCATTGAAACGTGTTACCTTTCCTTGCTCCATGGGTAATAGGGATGTCCAAAACCAAATCAAAACCGAAAACCGAACCGAAATTGAAGCTTAATGGCTTATTGGTATCGGTTTAACGGTTTAACGGACGGGGAACGGATTGAAATTTTTTTATTAACGGCTTATCGGTTTGGGGGCGGATTATTCAATTTTCTTAACGGATAATCCGTTAACCCGTTAAGAATATATATATATATATATATATATATATATAAATAAAAGATCAAAAACCCTTCCACTTCTTCCAGTACTCTATCTCTAAGTTCTAACGCCTAATTCCTAAATAATCAGAATCCTTACGTACTATGCATCAGAAGATCCCAGGCTTGGCTTAGTTTAGCTTATTCTCCCACCCTACAACAAGATTGTTTAAGTTGATGTCTATGGTTCACCTCTGCTTTTGTTTTTTAAAACTAATGCATGTTGTCTATGTTTAATAGAAGAACAACAGTGTTGTGCCACATCTTTTTTCACTCTACAACACATGACACTACATCATTCTTATGTAGGCGTTAAAAGACATGTATGTCTGAACTCAATGTATAATTTCCTATTCTGAATTTGTATGTTAGGCGGTCAGCAAACAATTAATACACGCAATATAGATTGAATTAGGCCGATAAACCGCCCAATAACCGCCCGATAAGAGCTAAACCGATACCAATCCGCCCGATATCTTATCGGGTGGCTAGCGGATTAATACATTTAAAAACCGATAACCGTTAAGCCAAATCGTTAAGAGTAATTAACCGCCCAATAAGCAGCCCTAATGGGTAACACTTATAACTGACCTTGAAGTTCTGGGTAATCATAAGTCAAAAGTTCAAGAAGTGTCATTTTTTTTTTTGCAATTTTGACCCTATTCAGAAAAGTTTTGGAAAATAGCTCACATCAGAAAAGGACAATGCAAGAATTTCTGGTACTTGAAAATTTTAACGTGAAACTATTTTTTTTTTAAAAATTCTTAAAGTAGTCAAAAAATATAAATGATGGCTCTAAATCATCCAGCGTAGAAAAGAAAAAGGAAACATCATAAGTACCCTGTGCTATGGGGCAGTTAGTCAAAAGCATAAGTTGGAAAATGTTCAGAAAACTGTATACTGTGGATGTGGAGACCTTAGAAGGGTCATTTTTATTGACCAAAGCTAAAATCAGCATTGTTGTCTGATATGAGTTCAGTTACATAGATTTAAATTATTCGATTAAATTGGACAAATAATTCTTCCAAGCAAGTCTAACATGTTAAAATAGAGATCCTTCAATTACATCTAAAATCCTGAAACACAAGGCTTTAAGTTTCTAATTAATCCTCATACAGTAGTAGCCATCAGACCAAGGAGAAGAAGAATTTCCATATCTATTTACAGTAGGTGTGCAGAATGCAGAATTTATTAGACCATGCATTCTCTCTCTCTCTCTCTCTAACTAACAGTTACCAGCTAAAGCATCATCTTGACTAGAGTTCATTTATCTGGCAACATGCAGACTAACACAATGCAGATGGCTGTAAAGACTTGAGCATCGCCAAATTTCACAATCTGAATAAGCTAATCATATTTCCTCACTTTTTACTGGTCTCCAGCCTTCACCAGCAGCATTTTTCCGAGCATGAGATATGAACCCAACTATGTAACCCATAAAAGCTCCAAGCACAAGTACACTTCCAACCTTTACAAACCATGAAAAATTAGACTCCATCTCTTCCATTGTCGCACGACCGTCATGGCTACCACCACCATTCAGAACTTGACCTGAAGCTAGGATCTCCACTGTATCATGCACCTCCCCGTCATGGTTTCCTACATAAGAAAGTGTTAGTTTTTCCTTTGTGGCATGTAGCCTCATGTATCCAAATTCACCCCCGCGGTACAGAGATTGCAGGGGCTGTGGGTAAATAGGATCAGTAGGGTGGTCCACTCTTGGTTCCCAGATAGGCTGCCAGTCCTGTCCAGCCATCCCAATCACGACGTGCATCGGAAAAGCCTTCCGTTCCTCCCCATCCAAGCTCAAGCTTCCACAGGTGAAGTTATTCAAAGGGCAAAACCTCTCGTACCTATGTACATGCCCCCACAATACAAGATTCACATGGTTCTTCACAAGAAGAGGTTCCAAATGCGCGAGCATTCTCTCCCTTATAGGGGCATCTTTTTTTTCATTGCTTGTTGTGTACATTGGCCTGTGCCCTTGAAAGATGACAAAAGGAGTCTTTACTCGATCAACTGATTCCAAGTCATGCTTTAAAAAGTCATATTGGTTACTACGCGGAAGGAAATTGGTTTCAGTTGACATATAGACAAAGTGAACTGGCCCAGAATCAAATGAAAAATAAAGATTCCGAGTTGCGGGAGCACGCATTCCAGTCGGCTCTGAAGAGTTTCCAGGCATATGGAACTTAAGACTGTAAGGTACACCACATTCACCTCCCCCATCTGTCCCATATAGACGGCTTGACCAGTCGGGCTTCCAAGGTTGAAGTGGCCAATCATATTCATGGTTGCCAATGCATACATGGTACGGAACTCTGGATGCAAGAGGTTCTACCTGAGAAAAAAAGTTATCCCACAACCAAGAGTATCCTCTTGCATAGCTGATATCTCCAATATGTGAGATAAGAGCAGGCTTATCACCAAGAGCTTCAATATCACGGCTAATCCACTTAATGGTTGATGAACTTTCATCCTGTGTACGAAGAAATGTCAAGTATGGTGTAGCAGTCCCCATGTCTCCAAACAAGAAAGCAAATGTTTCACCAGAGTCTCCATTTTGTGACACAAAACTGTAAATGGTGCTCCAACCCCCTGAATCACTGCCAACCTGTATGGTAATACATCATTAGAGATATAAACAGTGTCAACTGTTACATCCTTCACGAAATGGAAGATTTCTAGTTTTCTAAATTATTGTAATTACCTCTAATAGTGAATAAGGATCAAAAAGCTGATTTTGTATGGATGGAGTTTAGATTAGTAGAACTTTCGAAAAATTCTTAAATAGAGGATGTTTCAACTATAGCGGATAGTTCTGAAGTCGATGAAAATTTTATTTCTGGGGGCTCTATGTATTCCAGTACAAAGATTACATGCATGAACTAGCTCATCACCAAAGGAAATGATTCCACCATGCGTCGCCCTATTGTACAGTCACTAAAAGCCCCTGAACCTTTCTATCATGTGAGTACAATCAGTATCACAAACCAAAACTTCACCGACCTGTGTACTGCTCAAACCTCCCACTACATGTAAAAGCATAACTCTTACCAAGAAAATAAATTTGCTAATGAATTAAAGAAATGCAGAATATATAGGTACATGTAAGAAGAAAATTAGCTTGCTCTCCGACAATGCTATTCTCTGAGTGCGAACTCTAAAGCAAAGACACGGAAGAGGTCTAGAGAAGTGTATAAAGGGACATTGCTTCGTAAGAAAAGGTAAAAATAAAATAAGTTTGAAGCTAGAGCGAAGAAGTACTCTTATAATAAATATCCATCCGTAAAGATATCTCATGATAAAGTCAATTTCAACTTTCACTCTTTCATTAAGGACCTGGAGTGACCTCTTTTACGAGTGTTGAAATTACGTGATCATATTGAAATAGGGTTAGCAATAAACAAAAGCAGAGAGGTTGGTTTATGTGTTATAGTAAACCACACATTTACTAATGAAGCTTTCAGAAAAAAGAGAGACGGTAGTAAAATGACAAGCATTAAGGTTTTCTTGATGGGGGTGGAGTGTCAATGAGACTTGAGGTTTCTGGCCCGGACATTGATCATCTGACCAGATGGAGCAAGGATCAAATTCTACGCTTTCAGAACCATTAGTGTATTGGATACAGTAAAGCTAATCCCACCCCCATCCACCCCACCCCCTAAAAACCCTCTGAACCTACCCAAGAACCAATAGTACAAAAATGGAAAATTTGGATTTTGAGAAATTAAATTAACAAACTTTTGTATCTTTGTCCCCCTCTTTCAAGTGTGTCCAGTTAGCCCTTAGGGTCAGAAGAGAGCTCCACAATCTATGAATCTAAATAATCTATCTGAACATAGCATCAACACCACACCAATGCCAAACTAGCTGTACTATCAATCATGTATATGAGGTTTGCTCTATTCAGAACGATTTCATTCTAATACTAGTAAATAATTTATGGAAATGAAGAGTTTCCTAAAATCTGAGAAAAATGAACACGTCATCAAAGCAAAGAGGCGGATACGAACCCTCAGTACGATTAACTGGTAAAACGGATTACTGGATTAGCATTCCACTGCTTTAGTTCACTCAACCATCTCTCTCAATTGAAAAAAGTAAATTACTGCAACTACAACTAGGTGTAATAAGATTTTATCTCAAGTAGTTAATATAACTTGGATTTAAGTTATGTACACTGAAATGTAACGAATTTCTTTTACACTATCAGTGCAATTTAACATGTTGTAACTTACAATTTGATACATGCAATTACATGATTGTGTAAATGCTTTTCGCACCGTGGAGAGAACTTAAACTCATACTATAACTTATTGTCAATCCGAACATAAAAATATTTTTTTCCAAAAAACAAGACTGAAAAAATTACCTGATAATAATACTTCTTTCCCTTTTCCAGACTAACCATAACTCCGTCATGTACATACCCAGGATCCCTCCAACCGATGCTACTATTAGCTGGAGTATCACACATATCTTCCCTCTCATACCTCATGACTCGGGTTCCCACAACCCGATCCAACCCATTTCGGGTCATCCCATATCTCACGTAACTCTCTTTACCATCAGGTGTCACAAACATGACCCGCATCTCATCCTCATGACCCGTGAGTGCCAAATGCACCTGTTCGGGACCCCGACCCGACTCAAACCCAATCTCCTCCGACTCCGCAAGAAGATGCTTCGTCTGAGGCAATGGGTTGTGGTCATGATCCACTAGCTCGGGAACAACCTCGGATTCGGTCCATCTGAAGATCCGGAACTGATACCCGGATCGAAGGTTGACTAAAGGGATGGAAATGGAGCCCGACCCGGATTCCCATTCGGGTGAGGAAGAAAGGAAAAGGTAGCCAATGAATTCGTCGTGGGGTGAGTTGGCTGGTGAGTAAATTCCTAACCAATCAAGCTTAGAAGGTGACTGAATACCGGCCCATTGGATTGTGATAAAATCACCGGATGTTGATAAGATTTTTGGGGTTACAGAAATGGAGATTTGTGAAGAAGAAAATGATAATGAAAAGAAGTTGAAGAGGAAAAAGAAGAAGGTGAGTGAAGGGATCATATTCATTGGTGTTTGGTGCTTTTTCTGTTAAATTTGCAGCATTTTAAGAAAGGGTGTTTAGAATAGCTGTGGGATACGTGGGATTTTTTGACCAATTGAGTTACGGTGTCAATACAACTTTTCTTTTTCTTGTTTTTTTCCCCCTTTAATTTGTACTTGAGAATTAAGGTATAAACGACGCATATTCTCTTTGAGAATTAAGGTATAATAAATCATTGATTTATTAGATATCATTGATCATGTAATAGTATTGTGTCTCATTTTATTTTCGGCCTTCTTTTAGTCTATTCCTATGTATGGGTCAAAATTTACCTTTGACATAATTAAATCGTATTAGCATTAAGAAGGCCCTCATGGGCTGCCATATGTCACCGGTATGACTTCGATAAAGACATGTCCAAGGTCAAAGTGGTCTCTTAAAAAGTGAAGGGCAGAGCCGACAAAGTTATTGAAGATCAAGGTCGAAGAGTCAGCGAAGATCAAGGTCGAGGTCGAGCACTCATCGTAGACAGAGTGAATAACGGTTAGTTTTAGGATAAGACATCAAAAAAGAATATTCTAGTGGATATTCTCTATACTTGTATTATTATGGTTTTTTAGGTATATGTTCCCTATAAATAGAAAGAGACAAGGGGAGAGGAAGGGAGGATATATTCACTTGTAAAAAAACATATTGACTTTCGATATAGAATCTGGCTTTATTACAAACATACAACATACACCTTTTCTCTAAGATTCTTGTCTAACTTTTTCACTTGATCCAAGAACAACCTAGGCATTCGAACGCTCATCAATCATTCATCATTGTCAGAAGGAATATCCACAAATCTCACTTATTTTCGAGTGATTACATATTCTTATTTATCTAAATGTCATTCATTACTATTTATTGTTACTTAATGTTATCTCCCTCCTTTTGGTTCATTGCATATTGTTAGTGTTGTAGACATTTATTACCATACGAATAATATACATATTATCCTATTACAAAATCAGCTAACGTATCTTTTGGACATTAATATTGGCTAAGATTGACTCTATTTTATTAAATCTAATTGGTTAAACCCGGATCTAAGTTTTAGGTCAAATAGTTTGGCGCCGTCTCTGGAGACTTCTTAGCCAATCTTTTAGTTTCCTTTGGATCTACAACTCACGTGAATTGCTAACCAAACAAACCACAAGGTTTTTCTCTTTCTCTGCACGTACGAAAATTTACATGGAAGGTAACCAAGGAGATAAGACTAAAGTGATAGGTGACATCCTCGGTAACCTCCTGAACGCTATCAACGAGAGTTATGAAATGCTGGGTGATGATGTTACACCCACTGCCTCCCCCAGGTGCGAGAGGTCGCCTCCTCCCCATTGTAGCACAACAAAACCAAATAAAAAAAGGGCCTCCACATCCATAGGAGAAGGGACTCCACCAACCATGAAAAAGCTCCTCGAAGCGTGGTTGACCGACACATTAGTAAGCGTGCTCAACAAACAAGCTCCATGCACGACTATAGAGACCGCAAGTGCCCATACGATACAACGAGGAGACGAACAAGGCGATCAACCAACCCCCCAACGCTAGGTATAACTCATAATATTACTAACCGTGCAGGTGATGACGACCTCGCTGCTGTTCTGAAGAGAATGGAAGAAATGGAAAATGAGAACAAAACGCTCAAAGATCAAATGAAAGAACTCCAAGAACGAGTCGACAAGATACCGGGTGCCCCTAAGCTACTGCCAAAGAGGAACGCCGGCAGGTTCGTAGAACAGCCGTACAACAAGGAAGCAACCCCACATGCCATACCAAAGACCTTCAAAATGCCACAGTATCTCAGGATATATGATGGAACAACCGACCCCGAAGATCACGTGGCTCATTACGTCACCGCCGTGAAGGGCAACGATCTCAACAAGGAACATGTGTACTCTATTTTGCTGAAGAAATTTGGCGAAACCCTCACTGGATGGGCATTAACATGGTATTCACAACTACCAGCCCACTCTATAGAAACCTTCGAAGAAATGGCTGACAAGTTCGTGACGGCGCATGCCGGGGCCAAGAAAGCCGAAACAAAAGTAAACGACATCTTCACCATCAAGCAGTCCCTAGGAGAGAGACTAAGGGACTTCCTCGCCCTATATAACAAGGTAAGGATGACCCTACCAAATGTATCCGAAGGGATGGCAGTCGCAGCTTTCCAGAACGGGTTGAGCAGAGAGGGTTCAAGAGCGACCAGAAAGCTGCTGAGCCGGTTGATGAAGTACCCTCCAATCACTTGGGACAAAATCCATAATGCTTATTGTGTTGAAGTCCGGGCAGATGATGATGACCTCAACGGGCCAACCCAGCGACTCATCTCGGTACAAGCCGAACCCAGGAGAGAGTGTAGAGATAACATAAGAAGGAATCACCCAATCTCACGGCCGAATAGAGAACGACATCAGCCTTACGTCAGAGCCCTCGTACCTCATTCCTCCCGCTATGATGAGGGTCCATCTAGGCCGAGAACGGGACTCACAGGAATGAGAGAGGTATACCCCCTATTATATGCTCACAACTTTTGTGTTTCACCTACAGAAATAGTCTATGCCCTGGAGAAACTCGGAATGAAGGTGAAATGGCCGCAAAAGATGAGGTTCGACCCAAGCACCAGAAAATCTGACGCCCTCTGCGAATTCTACCAGGAACGCGGGCACAAGACAAAATATTGCATCGCTCTTAGCCAAGAGGTTGTGAATATGTTGCAGCAAGGACACCTCAAAGAGTTGCTGAGCGACAAGGGAAGGAATACCTTCGACAGGGGTCGAGAATGCCAGGGCCCACCGAAGCCACCCTCATCGGCCCGCACCATCAATATGATTATCGGTGGCAACGACGTTGCCTCCATCAACGGTATCAAGTTCACCGCCACTCACAAGCTCAAGAGATCGATCACCCAAGAACGCTATGATAGACTCAAAGAAAGTATCATCTTCGAGGAGTCAGATGCCGACGGTTTGACTTTCCCTCACAACGATGCTCTTGTCATTACCTTACGAATTTCAGATACTGATGTTAAGTGTATCATGGTAGATGATGGGAGTGAAGCCTGCATTATCCATCCCCGAGTTGTTACACCCCATATTTTCGTACACGAAAGTACGCCATAAATAAATTGATGGAATCTCGGAAATGAGATGTTACATCCCGCATTTTCATACGTTAAAGTTTCGTCGTAAGTTAATCGACGTAAGTTGAATGAGATTATTTTGAGATCATAAGCATTATGCTATTTCAAACAAGTGATAAGTAAATCCGTGAAGGTGAGAGGGTAAGCGAATCGAAGAAAATGAATTTTCAACGAAGTTTGACATTTTGGGATAAAATACGGCCCGAGCTGAAATACCCGGTATTTATGGACTAATGTCATACAAGGTACCACATGACCATAATAGTGAGGTGTACAAAGTATGTTAAAAGCGAGTAGTATTTTAAGTAATTTGAGATAATTTCTAATTATGTGAATAATCGGGTAATTATTGATTTTAGTGGGAGATTAACAATTAATTAAGATGTTAGTGGTTAATTGGTTGGGAATGGATGAGCATTAACGTGGCAGCCAACAAGTCACAAATATGACTCTTAAATCATTCTTCAAGGTGGCAAAATTTATGAGATTATATGGCTTAATCATACCAAGTGTGGGGCCCACACCCACTTATATAAAAAGCCTCTCAAAATCACAAAATTGAGGCTTATGACTACATGTAGTAACGGATGGAATTCAAGACTTCTTTAATTCATAAAAATAAAGATATTTACATCTTTAAAGTAACGGATAACTTTAGCAAGAAAAGTTATTCAATATTGTGATCAAATTCATTAAGAGCGATGGATTAAAAATTCAGCAAGGTAACGATCTTAAGCAAAAGTTTCATACAAAGTTATACTGCGTAATAACAATGGGATTTGCAAATTCTAAGGGAGCGCGATACAATCTTTCTCAAGAATATCACACGGATTTTCCCCCTACTTCGGTCCGCCGTTACACTTTGTCGCAATTGACGTGTGTTAAAGGGATCGTCAAGAGAATCAGCTCAAGTATGTTAAGGTTAAGTCCTTCCTTCATTTTGGCATGATCTCGTAACTACATGTGTTTGATAACGAGGCATAAAGAGAAGTTCATACTCCCAAATTTATATACATTATCCTAGTCACATAAGTTACAGTATTTTCCCTTATCAGGACTTTATATTCAATTGAGTATTGTCTTCTTCCAGTCAAGAGAGCAGAGGGTTTATATATATACAATATTACAGTATTTTTACCACCATCGAGCTATAATCGGTGGACAAGCCCCAATTGGACAACCTCTGATCAGATGGTAAGTTATATACCGAGCCTACTGCGGTCGAGCGCCTATGAGCGAGCCCAGCATGGCCGAGATACAAAGCCTAGTATGACTGAGCGCCTATGAGCGAGCCTACTACGGTAGAGCAGTTACACGTTCCGAGTCTTATAGGGCTGGACATCTATTTTATTTACTATATTGAGAGAGTTGAGTCAGTATCAGCAGGTAAGTATATCTCTAGATCATTTTTGACTCCCAGTTACTTTTAGTTATTATATTATCAGTTCAGTTTCAGCTTTCAGTTATTTGATTGCCTTGCATAATCGGTACGTTATTTCGTACTGACGTCCCTTTTTCTGGGGATGCTGCATTTCATGCGTGCAGGTTCAGATAGACAGACGGGTAAACCTTCTCAGTAGGTGTTGCCCGAGTTCATCTTTATCGGTAAGCTCCACGTCCTTCGGAGTTGCCGGGTCTAGCATTTTGTGTACATCTTGTGTATATATGTATATAGGTTATGGGTAGATCGGGGCCCTGTTCCGATCACAGTACATCTACAGTAGAGGCTTGTAGATATATCATGTCAGTTAGTGCAATATATCGGGCTTGTAGGCCGTATATGTATATTTTGTTGGTTTGTCAGCTATAGTAGTTGTGACGGCCTTGTCAGCCCAGCTTTATATTGATGTTTAGTCAGCGTTAGCTTTTGTTCAGTTTTATATTTTGCTTCGCAAATTGTCTTGCGGGCCAAAGTATGACATTATATGTTCAGAGTCCCTTTCCTAAACCCTATCTTATTCATAATACGACGATACCTTTATCCAGAAAGATGGTTGGTAAAAGATATGGTTGTGGAAAGAGTTGAGTCAGAGGAACTCGATTTTGCATCATGCTTATAATGAGTAAATGTAAGGTCTTCAGTAGATCATGTGCGTACTAATATATGTAAACTTCTTGATAAGGAGCCTTAAGGCAAGAATATCTATCCACCCATATGGTGAAAAGCAATAAGAGATTCAAAAGATAGATACAAGTTTTAACAAGTAAAAGAAGTAAGTTGAAGAAGGGAACGGGGTACCCAGTTAGTGAAGATGATCATTATCTATAATTCAGGAAAAGAGATATAAGCATTTTGAGTTACCTTCGACAGTAACAGAGGTATGTACAATTAGCCACACCGATCTCAGTTATGCCCCATGGGAGCTAGCAGATATGGTTTAAGACATGACGGAATATCAGGATCCGGCTGGGATTAGAGTAACCCAAAATGGTGAATGGATTGGTTGTGTTAGTTGACATTTCCGAAGGATATTACAAAGGTGCTAATAGATCTCCTTGTGAGACACCCAGATGGTGCATTCTAGAATAGTACAACCAGATATGAACACTGGGGTGTTCAATTTTTTTTTATTTTCAAAGACATGCACTGGAAGCCTTGAAGGGATAAATATTACCTTAGTGTGGCTCCCGTCCCTAGTAAAGAGAGAATGTTAGGCAACCCTAAGAGCCGGTGAATGGAGCAAGGGGAGCTAAAAGCAAAAGAATGTCTTGTTCGAGTTTTCAGAATAAAGTGATAGACATAGATGTTAGCGGGAAATAAGAAGAGAGTCAATGAAGCATTATGAGTAAGATATGATACGTGGATGACAACGGTAGATCAAAAAGATGACAGTGTTATAGAATCTATAGTCAAGTGAAGGAAAAGACGCGAGGTGACAGGTCTTGAGACAAAAAAAGAATATAGGCCATAAAGTCATATCCTCATTTTGAAAAATAAGTTCGTGACTCTAACGTGATTACCAAAAGGAAAAGTTAGACTCCAGAATAATAGAAATCAGTATGGACTGATGAACAAGATAAACTAAACATGAATTAGGGACTGAGTGATTTGATAATAATCGGTATCGTGAGAATTTCATATTTTGTTCCGGCGATAATAGAATGGAAAACAGAAGAAGATTCATGAGAAATTCAGAGAATGGTCATTCAGGAAGACGCTTTCCTAAAGCAAGAAATGTGAGCAAAGTTAAGCTTAAAGGACTGTGTGTGCTAGTTACACTAGGTGTCTCCCTCATGAATAAGAAATTTTGTTATCCTTGGTACAGAAGGATTTCCGGAAGGCGAGTAAAGGTCATCGATGATGTGAAAAGATGCCAATGTTGAAGAGGTAAAACATCTATAGGTAGATCGTCATAGCTCCAACTCGTAGTACTCCCCTAAAGGGGGGAATATGGAGTGATGTAGTATTAAGTCAGAATTAAGTGGTTCTAGTAATTATGGAATGGTAAAGGAAGAATGCAACAAAAAAAAGGGATGAGATTGCATTTATTCAAAACCCACAGATAGGCTACGATTCCAGAACATTATGCAAACACGACGTCAAGGAGAGAAAGTGAGGGTTCCTGCCTGAGATGTTATTGATAAATAAGGAGCCAGTACGAGACATAAGTTAAGTCAAAGGAAATAACCCAAGAAAGATTGCAGCGAATATTGATATAAGAGTAGGCCAACGATTAGTTAGTAGTTGATTCAGGAAGAGCCTAGTTATGACTAGGTAAGAGGATACGAACAAATCAATAGATCATGCAAGATAAACAAAGT
Source organism: Nicotiana tomentosiformis (assembly GCF_000390325.3). Lineage (NCBI taxonomy): Eukaryota > Viridiplantae > Streptophyta > Magnoliopsida > Solanales > Solanaceae > Nicotiana > Nicotiana tomentosiformis. The sequence continues at coordinate 40,866,936 of NC_090815.1, forward strand.
GAACCCCAACATGGGGAATTCAGTCTCGCAGAAATGACATTGTAACCTTGAGAAGTATTCAGATAGGAGTTGGGGTAGTTAAAGATACATATGAGTGTTATGGGAAAATAGTCAAAACTTCAGTTCAGGAGCAACCGTACAAGCACATAAGTGTGGAGGTAAGTAACTAAGGAATTTTATAGGTGAGTACGAACATCAAGAATTCCATTGGCTATACGATATTACGATGTAATAAGCTCACAGCTTTACTAGGGCCAGAAGGTATCCCTAAGTACTACAACAAATGATTTGCTAAGGAAATAAGAAAGAAGGCTCCAACCTAAGCTCAATGACCTAAAGAAGGAATGGTCTTATAACAACAGTCTCACAACGACATTGTATGTACTCCATAAGAAAGTGGCACCTACCGTGGCTAAAAAATGGGAAGTAAAATCAGAAGTGATATTCAAGATCATATGATTGGTATGGAATTCCAACATGCATGGGAACTAAGATAACCTAAGTATGCACGCAACAGGGGGGCAGAAGACCAGGAAAAGTAATATCTTACATTTAAAGAAATATGAGAAGGAACGAAAAGAATTATTCGATTAATGATCCAGAGTTAGTTTTGTTATGAACGCACTTAAGATTTCGGAGTATTATCGATACAGCGTACATGATGACAATCATACAGCCGTAGAAAATTCTGGTATAAGTTAAAAGAAATAATTAAGTCCAGGTCATAGACAAAGGATTGAATTGTTAGAAGATTGTATCATGGATATTCCATAGCTCCCATGAAAGGCTAAAAGTAATAACTGATACCATGAGCCGCAGATCGAGAGATAGCTTAAGCCTACATAAAGACTGATCAGAAGGAGGAGGAAACTAAAAAGTTACATCAACGAAGTAAATCAGGAGTCTGATTATTAGACCCAGAAAATTATAGACCTCGTGATTGAGAACATTACAGGATTACTCTTAGATATCAGAGGTACAAGAGAAATAATACAATAGCCATATTCTATAATGGCTCTACGATAAAGCCAGTTAGAAGAAGTACTAGCCTCATAAGAAGTCGGTATGAAGCTCCCACCAGGTTGTGTATGCACCAGAGGTGCAAGTATTATAATAGAGCTTCAAGTCGTGGATATGAATTATACCTATGTGGAAGGGAGGTCATGAAAGAGATAGAAGAAGTGAGGCAATATTTTAAGGTAAGTAAGGTAAAGGTAAACAACGTATGAGATACTAAAGTCCAAAAGGTTGTGGATAACCCATACTTCAGATAGAGGGCTAGAAGCGCTGGGATTCAGTATCCAGGTATGATAGTGGCGTCATCAGTGGCATATCTTCCAGCCTATGGTTTCTAGGTATCGGGAGGTCTAGTTAAAAGAGTAAAGAAGTGTTTGAGAAGATGTGATATCTCGCTTGACGTTTCAAAATAACATAAAAAAATCTATGGTGCAAGCAAATTGAAGAAAGGTTGCGAGTAGTATAAATAGATATGTGTAGGTTACAAGCTAAAGTATGGTAGAGCGACAAGGTTTTAGGAGGACAGGAGTAAGGATGAGAAAGGGCGAGTGAGAAGGTGACGAGAATGGATAAGTCCTCGGGACTAAGCCCACGAAAACAAGAGAGTTGATGGTTTCTCTAAGTTATAGAAAGCGCAGTATAGCCTGAATAAATTCAAATGAGTCTAAGACTAATAGCATTTAGAAGAGATGGAATGATGCCATGTTAGTAGAATGAGGGTGTAATTGTGATAAATAAAGGATGACTTTTGGACCTTACTTGAGTAATGATTTGAAAGGATTTCATCAATTGTACAGGATTAAAATATCCACGTAAGGTAAATCACATTGGGATGCTATGAGGTGGATCAGTCTCATTACTCAATATGTCCCCGATGAGACGTGAGCCCTAGCGGCAGTGTCACATAAAAGGTCGAGTTATCAATGGTAGATTATAGATCAATGTTGAGGTGAATCAACAATGGATGGATAAGAATTACAAAGTATGATTTGAGCGAAAGAGTAACCTGGAGTTTGGTAGCAGGCCTTAGTAACGATAAATCGAAGTAAGAGTTATGGTATAGTATGACCTACCTAGATGCAGTAAAGTCATACGAATGGATAACCGGGTCTATGAAATAAGATATAGCAATATTTGTAAGTTCAACAAAGTGCCGAGCGAAGAACTTCAATATACTTATAGATACCAGAGGGATATTTTATCATGCTCTGTATATGTTCACAAAGTGAGGCCTAGATATTGGCAAACAGCTGGAGGGAAGAGTCGCATAGGCGCACATATAAGGAAAAAGTCATACATGCTGCATGACAGAAAGTAGCAAGAATTACGAGATTGGAAGAATTACGACCACGGGCCGTGGTATGAGAAAGAGACCTACAGGTGGGCTTACCCTGGACTTTGGATTTATTCACAGAACAATTGCCTAATTGGCAAGGAGAGTATTAAGGTATTCACAAGAGCTATAAGTTATGATAATGATAAGTGCATCAGTCAACATTCGAGGACGAATGTTCCAAAAGGGGGAATGATGTTACACCACATATTTTCATACGCAAAAGTATGCCATAAATAAATTGATAGAAGCTCGCAAAATGAGATGTCACATCCCGTATTTTCATACGTTAAAGTTTCGTCATAAGTTAATCGACGTAAGTTCGGGAATGAGATTATTTTGATATCATAAGCATTATGCTATTTCAAACAAGTGATAAGTAAATTCGTGAAGGTGAGAGGTAAACGAATCAAAGAAAATGAATTTTCATCGAAGTTTGACATTTTGGGATAAAATACTGCCCGAGCTGAAATACCCGATATTTATGGACTAGTATCATACAAGGTACCACATGACCATAATAGTGAGGTGCACAAAGTGTGTTAAAAGTGATTAGTATTTTAAGTAATATGAGATAATTTCTAATTATGTGGATAATCGGGTAATTATTAATTTTAGTGGGAGATTAATAATTAATTAAGATGTTGGTGGTTAATTGTTTGAGAATGGATGAGCATTAACGTGGCAGCCAACAAGTCATAAAATATGACTCTTAAATCTTCAAGGTGGAACAATTTGTGATATTATGTGGCTTAATCATACCAAGTGTGGAGCCCACACCCACTTATATAAAAAGCCTCTCAAAATCAAAAAATTGAGGCTCATGACTACATGTAGTAATGGATGGAATTCAAGACTTCTTTAATTCACAAAAATGAAGACATTTACATCTTAAAAGTAACGGATAGCTTCAGCAAGAAAAGTTATTCAATATTGTGATCAAATTCATTAAGAGAGATGGATTAAAAACTCATCAAGGTAACGATCTTAAGCAAAAATTTCATACGAAGTTATGCTGCGTAATAGCAACGGGATTTGCAAATTCTAAGGGAGCGAGGTACAATCTTTCTCAAGAATATCACATGAATTTTTCCCCTACTTCGGTCCGCCATTATATTTTGTCGCAATTGACGTGTGTTAAAAGGATTGTCAAGAGAATTAGCTTAGGTATGTTAAGGTTAAGCCCTTCCTTTATTTTGGCATGATCTCGTAACTACATGTGTTTGATAACGAGGCATAAAGAGAAGTTCATACTCCCGAATTTATATACATTATCCTAGTCACATAAGTTACAGTATTCTCCTTTATCGGGACTTTATATTTAATTGAGTATTGTCTTCTTTCAGTCAAGAGAGTAGAGGGTCTATATATATACAGTATTACAGTATTTTCACCACCATCGAGCTATAATCAGTGGACAGGCCCCTATTGGGCAACCTCTAATCAGATGGTAAGTTATATACCAAGCCTACTGCGGCCTAGCGCCTATGAGCGAGCCAAGCATGGCCGGGATACAGAGCCTAGTATGGCCGAGCGCCTATGAGCGAGCCTACTACGGCGGAGAAGTTGCACGTTTTGAGCCTTATACGGCCGGACATCTATTTTATTTACTATATTGAGAGAGTTGAGTCAGTATCAACAGGTAAGTATATCTCAAGATCATCTTTGACTCCTAGTTACTTTTAGTTATTATATTATCAGTTCAGTTTCAGCTTTCAGTTATTTTATTGCCTTGAATACTCGGTATGTTATTTCGTACTGACATCCCTTTTTCTGGGGATGGTGTATTTCATGCGTGCAGGTTCAAACAGATAGACGGGTAGACCTCCTCAGTAGGTGTTGCCCGAGTTCATCTTTATCGGTAAGCTCCACGTCCTTCTAAGTTGTCGGGTCTAGAGTCTTGTGTACATCTTATGTATATATGTATATAGGTTATGGGTAGATCGGGGCCCTGTTCCGATCACAGTACATCCATCAGTAGAGGCTTGTAGACATATCTTGTCAGTTAGTGCAGTATGTCGGGCTTGTAGGCCTTGTATATATATTTTGTTGGTTTGTCAGCTATAGTAGTTGTGACGGCCTTGTCGGCCCAGCTTTATATTGATGTTTAGTCAGCGTTAGCTTCAGTTCAGTTTTATATTTTGCTTCGCAAATTGTCTTGCAATGTGGCCACGGCCAAAGTATGACATTATATGTTCAGAGTCCCTTAGTCGCAAGTTGGTACGCAAAGATAGGTGAGGCACCGGGTGCCGGTCTCGGCCCCCCAAGTTCGGGGCGTGACACGAGTCCTCACCTAGATGAGACTCGAGGACAAAATAGTGCCACATTGCTTCATACTAAACGATTTTAACAATGCAATTGAATGGACCTCGGGAGAAATTACACTCCCCGTTCTTGCCGGCAACATAACTCTAGAGACAATGTTCCACATCATGGACCAAGCCACCGTATATAATGCCATAGTAGGACGACCATGGATACATCCCATGAGAGTCGTCCCTCCAGCTTATACCAAGTGATCAAGTTTCCAACACCTTGGGGAATATCCAGCATACGCGGGGAACATCACACGTCTTGAGAATGCTACTGAGTCGCCATGGATGGCTCGACGACACAACAAAAGAAAGACAAGGAAAAAGAAGCATAAAAATTAATAGGGTCGAGGTCGACACAAGAAGAGACAGAAAGTTCAACCTCACCATCAATGATGCCATCCACGAGGAGGTAGAAAAGCTACTAGAAAATGGCTCAATCAGCGAGTCAAAATACCCTAAGTAGATAGCCAACGTGGTGATAGTCAAAAAGAAAATTAGGAAATGGAGGATGTGTGTAGACTTCATAGACTTAAACAAAGCATGCCCGAAAGATTCATTCTCATTGCCACACATTGACCAACTCATTGACGTAACGGCTGAGCATGATCTGCTGAGTTTCCTGGACGCATACTCGGGCTATAACCAGATACTCATGGAAGAAGAGGACCAGGAGAAAACCATGTTCATCACCTATCAAGGAATATATTGTTATAGGGTCATGCCGTTCGGGTTGAAGAACGCATGAGCCACCTATCAGAGGTTGGTCGTAAGAATGTTCAAAGACCAACTCGGCAAGACCATGGAGGTATATATCGATGACATGCTGGTCAAATCCATAAGGGCAGAAGACCATACCGACCACTTAAGGGAAGCTTTCGACATACTAAGATGGTATGGGATGAAACTAAACCCAGAGAAATGCGCATTTGGCGTAGCCTCAGGAAAGTTTTTGGGATTCTTAGTGTCACAACAAGGGATCGAAGTCAACCCAGACCAAATCAAAGCTATCGAAGGGATACCTGAACAACTGACTACTAAGAAGAAGGTCCAAAGGTTGACTGGTCAAATCGCCGCCCTATCGAGGTTTATCTTGCGGTCATTCAATAGATGTCACAGGTTTTTCGGTGTACTCAAAAAGGACAACGGACTCGAGTGGACCCCAGATTGTGTAGAAGCTCTGCGAGAACTAAAAGTGTACCTGTCGTCACCACCTCTACTCTCGAAGCTCGAACCCGAGGAACACCTCCTCGTCTACCTCGCCGTTTTCGAAGTGGTAGTAAGTGCGGTCCTGGTCCAAGAAAATAAAGGTACGCAATCACCCACTTATTACATTAGTAAAACACTTGTTGACATCGAGACGAGGTACCCAGAACTCGAGAAACTGGCCCTGGCACTGGTCGTAGCTTCACGAAAGCTTAGACCCTATTTCCATTGCCACCCTATCTCGGTCGTTACCACATTTCCTTTAAGAAGTATTCTACATAGACCCGAATTGTCGGGGAGGCTGGCCAAGTGGGACATCAAGCTAAGCGATCACAACATAACATATCAGCCTCGAATAACGATAAAGTCACAAGTGCTCACCAACTTCGTCACAGACTTCAGCGCAAAGATAATGCCTAAGGTCGAGAAAGAAACCACCCAAGCTTCTCTTCAAATACAAGACCTCTGGGTCCTATACACCGATGTCGCATCGAATTCTTCTGGATCCGGACTAGGACTCGTACTCGATGTTTCTATCGGTGAAGTAATTTTCCAGTCCATAAGGTGCCCAGATATGACTAATAATGACGCCGAGTATGATTCTGTAATTGCAGGGTTGAGACTAGCGCTCAAATATGGGGCAAAGCGGTTGAAACTCTGTTGTGATTCACAGGTCGTAGTCAACCAAGTCATATGGACTTTCCAAATCAAAGAACAAAGGTTGCAAAAATATCAAGCTGTGATATGTAAGGTGCTGCCCAATTTCGACGAAAGCCAGCTGGACCAGATCCCACGAGCCCAGAATGTCGAAGCGGACGGCCTCGTCAAACTGGCCGCAGCCCCAAAAGCATCACAATCGAGGATAAAAGTATAGTCCACCTCCTCAACTCGTTATTAGACCAAATCAAGGTAAGATCGGTAAGTTTAACTTGGGATTGGCGCAATTGTATAATCACCTACTTGCAGGACGGCACACTACCAAACAACAAAAAGGAAGCTAAAAAACTAAGAATGCAAGCAGCCAAATACAGCCTCATTCATAACGACTTATACAAGAAAACATACGGCGGCCCTCTGGAAAAATGTTTAGCTCCAAACCAGACCCAGCGCATTCTTGAAAAAGTCCATGAAGGCCACTGCGACACTCATTCTGGTGATCGAGCACTCGTTAGGTGCCTCATGTGGGCGGGATACTACTGGCCCACCATGAAAAAAGATGCCTCATAATTTATGAAGAAATGCGAACAATGTTAGAAATACGCCCCAATAATTCACTAAGAAAGTGAACATCTCCACTCAGTCACCTCTCCATGGCCATTCATCAGGTGGGGAATGGACATCGTGGGCCCCCTCCCGGCAGGGCGAGGTAATGTGCGTTTTCTTTTAGTTTTAGTTAACTATTTCTCTAAATGGGTAGAAGCAGGAGAGTTCGCCCAAATACGCGAACAAGAGGTAATCGCCTTCATATGGAAAAACGTCATCTGTCGATTCGGCCTATCCAAGGAGATCAGCTGTGACAATGGACCCAGTTCACCGGAAAGAAAACCACCGAATTCCTCAAGAAATGGCACATTAAGAGGATACTTTCAACCCCTTATCACCCGGCAGGCAACGGGCAGGCAAAATCCTCCAACAAATCCATATTAAACATAATAAAGAAAAAACTCGAAGAAGCCAAGGGACTTTAGTCGGAAATACTCCCAGAAGTATTATGGGCATATAGAACCACCCCGAAGACAAGCACAGGAGAGACACCATATTCCCTAGTCTACGGAACCGAAGCATTTATACCAGTCAAGGTCGGAGAGCCCAGCCTAAAGTACTCCCATGAAAGCGACACTAGCAATGACGAGAGTAGAAGGCAAGAGGATCGACGAATGAAGAGACATGGCGTACATAAGAATAGCCGCCCAAAAGCAACAAGCAGAACATTACTACAACAAGAAGGAAAAGGTCTGGCCGCTCAAAGTCGGAGACTACGTACTCAAAGTTAAAACCCAAGCACGTATAGATCCACGAGAAGGCAAACTGGGAACAAACTAGTATGGTCCGTACAAAATTATAGCCAAAGCAAACAAGGGTTCATTCCAACTAGAGACAATGGAAGGAAAACAATTACCAAACAATTGGAACATCATCCACCTCAAATACTTCAACTTCTAAAAGGAAGAAGCGTCCCCCAAGTCGTATTCTTTTTCCCTCACTTGAGTTTTGTCCCATTAGGGTTTTCTCAAGGAGGTTTTTAATGGGGAGACGGAAGGGAAACTTCGAGTCAAAGTATGCGAAGAACATACTGATTTCTCTTTCATTTTCCGACTCCTCAACTCTCCAAGTCGAACAATAAAGGGACTAGATATACTGGGACTGGAACGCCATCCAATGCCCGAAGTTTGTAACTTTCTCCAATTATGTAATCAGAGCAACAACATCAAAGTAATATAAACTTACATTTATCAAAACCGTCTAAACAAAATGTTAAGTTCGAACAAGCTCGAACAACACCTACCGGCCCTCGGCCGCAATTTAACAAAAGGTCAAGTTCGATCAAGCTCGAACAACACCTACCATCCCTCGGTCATGATTTAACAAAGGTCAAGTTTGACCAAGCTCGAACAACACCTACCGACCCTCAACCGCGATTTAACAAAAGGTCAAGTTCGACCAAGCTTGAACAACACATACCGTTCCTCGACCGCAATTTAACAAAAGGTTAAGTTCGACCAAGCTCGAACAATACCTACTGGCTCTCGGCCACGACTTGATAAAAGGTCAAATTTGACCATGCTCGAACAACACCTGCCGACCCTCGGCCACGACATAACGAAAGGACAAAGTTTGAGTAGGCTCGAATAAACATCTATCAGCCCTCGGCCACGTCTCAATAGAAGGTTAAATTCAACCAAACAAAAGGTTAAGTCCGACCAAGTTCGAACAAAGACCTACCGGCCCCCGGCCACGATTTAACAAAAGTTTAATATCGACTAAGTTCAAACAACACCCATAGGTCCTTAACTAAGGAGACATACTCGATATATATTGACAAAGGGACGATTCGGCCTATGGCTATTCAGCCCAAGGTCTACGGTCAGCTAGAGGACGACAACAAACAATATAAAGGAGCAAAACATGCAAGTACTAGAACAATTAACGGCAAATAAGAAAGGCACAAGTGAAAGCAAAAATCAATTTTGATATTTATATATAAAAGTTTGTTACAAAGGCTCTTGGAGACGCCAAACCAAATCATACAAAAAATGTTAAAAAGTAACTACTGGCCATCGCCATCACGACCTGCAACATCCTCATTAGCCCGACCTTCAACAACATCACCACCCAGACCATCGACACCATCACCGTCCCGGCCTCTAGCATCCCCTCCATCCTCACCCTGAGGGTAAATAGAATCGTACCAGGCCTCCTCCTCAAGATGATCCATGGCATCCTCCCCATCCTCATCCTCTTTTCCAGGCCGAGGCGTAGTAGGGTCGTAGCCACAAGCAAGTCGAGCCTAGTGAGCCTTGACCCGAGCATCCTCAAAGGTTGCCTCAGAAACGGAGTCTGTCGCATGCAACTCACGAAACACATCCAGTCGGGCCTCAACATGAATCCATTCTTCATACAGTTCACAGGGGACGTTGGGGAAGCCATAAGCATTAAACAAAGAAGGTCGCGCAAGCATTTGGGCCTTCCCGGCCTCCAAAGCAGCAACTCGATCATAAAGATCAGAGGTTTCCTTTTCCAACTCCCCGATCCTGTCCTCAAGTCGGTCTTTCTTAGCCCTCACCATTGATAGGTCATTTTCCCGCTCGAAATGAAGGGTTCGGTTCGCCAACTCAAGGAACTCCACTCTCCTCCATGCCTCTAACCGAGAAGACTCTGCCTTCTCAAGCTCCTCTTGCGTCTCGACGATATCACCCTTGAGGGCCTCCATCTGAAATTGACACTCGCCTAACTGGCCTTGCAGCTAAGCAACTTGAGCTTAAAGGTTGCTACATTAGGCCTCCACGCCTTTGCTAACTTCTAGATCCTCCTCCATAGCCCTTAACGTCACCTCAAGAGCGTTGAGACGCTCCATATCCGCATCAGCTCTTCATCTTTTTTACTTTAAATCCTTTCTCAAAGCTAGTACGTCGCCTCCTTCGCGAAATCGATCCCGGAGCTCCCGGTACTTTCCACGGCACATTGTATACTTATCTTTCAGTTTCACGTAAATATCTTTACGCCTCTTCTCCCGCCGAGCACTCTCAATCTCTAGAATAACCGTCTATAAAATGAAGAAAAGATATTAGAACCTGCAAGGAAACCAGGACATAAGGAAAGGAACGGACGACAGTTGTACTTACCCTGAGAGCGAGACCAACAATGCTATTCGACAAGGTAAAGTCATTTATCTTCTTGAGGGTCACGCCCTCAACATAAGAACAGTGAGGACCGAGGGAAGGGATTACCTCCTCGGTAATTACAAGCAGATTATGATCCATTGGGATCATAATAGTCCTAGAGCCCCCCTCCATCCTCACCTCAAGTTAAGTCAGCCCCTCATCAATCATTCTTAACTCGTCCAGATCCATGTCAGAATCAGATCTTATGTCTTCCTCAGCAACGGTCTTCCCTCTGTCACTGGCAGACGATGAGACATTTACTGTAGCCCTAGAGGTCGAAGCCTCCCCTTGCCTCAGAAGTGCGAGGTCATTGTCAAGCGCCCCTCATTTGACCATTTCCCCCTCAGTACGCACCGATGCATCCACATTTATCTCCTCCAGTTGTGGGGCCTCAGAATCTACCCCAGTACTTTCTCTAACATGTATTACGGCCGACTCTCGAAGAATGAAGTCACCCTCCTCTAAGTTGAAGACCATTGGAATTTCTCCCCCCGCTTCTACAACTCTCCTTTTACGAGGCCTTAGACCCCCCATCACCAGGGGAGACATCGTCTTCCTCGTCAACCAGCGAGAAGAGTTGAGGAGCAGAAGCAGTAGACGAGACAGTGACAGGCTCTTGGACCGCAATAGCTAAGGCGGGGGCAGGTACGGAAGGTATAATAGTTTCCACATGGGCAGAAGCCGAAGGCGCATCAACCTTCCTCCGAAAAGAAGGCACATGCGCCCGGCTCCTTCGAGAAGACCCCCGGCCTAGGAAAGAAACAAAAGTAGAAGTTAGTAGAATGAATCGACATACAGGAAAAAGTGAAACGGCCACGACCAGAGAAAAGAAATTACCTGTCGAAGGAAGAGCCGACTTGAACTTCTTAAAATGCTCGACCAACTCGCGGATCCCTACGACATGGGGGAGAATTTTCTCAACCCAATTGGAAATATGCGCGACTAAAAAAGGAGACTGGTTACTGGTTGCAAGAAAGGAAAAATCATTTAACTAACTCAGAGCAAGGAACAAAGAGAGAAACAGGGCACTTACGTGTGTAGTTCCAAGCCTCATGAAATCTATCGACGTTAGCCACAACGTCCTCAGTTCTAATGTTGAAGAAGTTAAGCCAGAACCGACGACTGGCCTTGTCATCCGTCTTCACCACCAAGCATTTGCCTCCACGGTGGTGAAGGTTCAGCATTGTTCCCCTATTAAAGATAGGGCCGAATAGATGCACTAAATACCGCAGCGTCAGTTTGATCCCGGCCAGCTCGGCAAATTTAGTCAGCAATTTGATAATCTTGTAGACGTACAGTTCAAGTTGAGTAGGGCAAACGTTATAGTGACGACAAAATTCTTCCACCAATGGAAGAAGGGGGAACCAATAAGGAAGGGATAGGCGTATAAAGCGCATTACCCGGGGCGATGAACCTGCATCGCATCCCCTTCGGTCAGGATCAGTTCGACGTGGTTGGGAAGACCAAACTTGGCTTTGAATTCTGCCAACTCTTTAGACGCCATTGTCGATAGAAAAATCCCGGGTGCCACATCCGGTGATGGGGTGAGATCACACCTGGCGTCGGGGTTACGGGGGAGTATCTCCTCTACCGACGGGAAAGCTTCATTCTCAGCAATGACGGAAACACTCTCCCCATGGGTGGAAAACACAACCGCCAAGGGAACAATGCGACTCCATTCACCAGCATATGAGGGCAAGTTTGACATGCTTCGAGATAATGAAGAAGAATACAAAAAGGAAATATTAGGGTATGGTGTAGGTCAACGAAACAGAGAAAGAAGATTCAGAGAAAAAGGCTGGTATTTCGAAACATTAGAAGAGCAAAATTTCGAATTCACATTCAACAACCTCTATTTATAGAAATCATGGCACCAAACCCAAAACGGCTCGTCATAATTGGCACCGGAATAGAAACGGCAAATCCAATCAAGGGTCACGCACAAATCGAAGCAACACATCAGGATTAAGCGTCATCATGACGCATGATGTCATAACGTCACCCTAACCCTGAAACCTTAGGAATTTGAAATATGCGGCCCACAGAGGGCTACGTTGCCTTCTCGCCACGACGACTATGACTCATGTGGTCTACTCGATACGTTCGACCACGAACGACATTATCCACTCATTGAACTCATCTGCGAGGATGACCTCAATATGCGGATGGACTAACTATATGGGTCAAAATTTACCTTTGACATAATTAAATCGTATTAGCATTAAGAAGGCCCTCATGGGCTGCCACATGTCACCAGTATGACTTCGATAAAGACATGTCCAAGGTCAAAGTGGTCTCTTAAAAAGTGAAGGGCAGAGCCGACGAAGTTATTGAAGATCAAGGTCGAAGAGTCAGCAAAGATCAGGGTCAAGGTCGAGCACTCATCGTAGACATAGTGAATAACGGCTAGTTTTAGGATAAGACATCAAAAGAGAATATTCTAGTGGATATTCTCTATACATGTACTATTAGGATTTTTTAGGTATATGTTCCCTATAAATAGAAAGAGACAAGGGGAGGGGAAGGAAGTATATTCACTTGTAAGAAAACACATTGACTTTCGATATAGAATATGGATTTATTACAAACATACAACATACACCTTTTCCATAAGATTTTTGTCTAACTTTTTCACTTGATCCAAGAACAACTTAAACATTCGAAGGCTAATCAATGATTCATCATTGTCAGAAGGAATATTCACATATCTCACCCCTTTTCGGGTGACTTACCTATTCTTATCTACTTATGTCATTCATTGCTATTTATTGTTACTTAATGGTATCCCCTCCTTTTGGTTCATTGAATATTGTTAGTGTTATCAATGTTTATTACCATACAGATAATAAATATATTATCTTATTACAAAATCAGCTAACGTTTCTTTTGGACATTAATATTAGCTAAGATTGCCTCTATTTTATTAAATCTAATTGGTTAAACCCATATCTAAGCTTTGGGTCAAACACCTACAAAAATGACATTTTTTTATTTTTAAAATTACTTAATTTTAGCAATATCATTCTTCTCTTAATGGCATTTTTTTGTTAGTACTCACTTAATATAAAATTTTATATTTTTTTAAAGAAGAGAGAAAATAAAAAGACATATGGATTGGCTCACCATTATCATTTAAAAGATACTTTTAGTACTTTGTACCTATTGTTTGGTTTACATATCAAATACCATCATATAAAAAGGAGAAGAAAGTACTTCTATTTTTTATATTAGATGGTGAAAAGAGTAACTGTTTAGTCAAATATCATCATATAAAAAGGCGAAGAAAGTACTTCTATTTTTTAAGAGGGTGGTTAGCAAAGTTTATAAACTGGTCAAACTAATTTATAAGTACATTTTTACTTACCTATGTATTTGGTAAGTATCTTAAATGCTTATAAGCCAAAATCAGTTAAAACTTTCAACTTATGGCTTTTCAGCTTATAAGCTCTTTTAATTTGACCAAATTTTTAAGTATTTCATTTTTAATAATATTTTTCAACGATAAGAATATCTTTACCAAAGTAAGATTCCTAACTTCCTTTACATTCCATATTAGTTTTCCTCCTTTTCTTTTCAAAAATAGCCTATCCACACGTTTTTACCCAAACACATTAATTGTATTATCAGTTTCCATACTTAATCCAAACATGTAAGTAATTATTTATTTATAAAAGACAACATATATAAATGGTCTTAAGTTATTCCTTATAAGTTATGACCAAATAGACAACCCAACAGATCCATTTACCTAGTAGGCACCTCAAATTGTTTGTAGTGTGTCTTGTGCACGCCCATGCCCCACGGATCTTGTGACTTAGTTACACTCGCCGATGTGCTAAATTAACAAATTAAAAATGATACATGTAATTTTTTAATTTTTTACATGTAGTTAATTTTCTTTAAAAAACATAATACTAATAAAAAAGCAAAAACCAAATCAGACCGTCCTCCCCCTCCCCCAAACATCTTTTCCTCGTCACCACCAGCCACTTTTTCTTGAAGTCCGGACCAAAATATGATTCTTTTGGACTCAAATAATCAAAATGTGTGAAAAATGAGCAGTGACCATAATATATATATATATATATATATATATATATATATATATATATATATATATAACGCCCTTTTAAAGGGTGCTATACCTTAACGGTCGTTTGCCCAGTTAAGTATAGCGCCCTTTTAAAAGGCGCTATATATATAAAGTCCTTTTGAAAGGCGCTATATATATTATGTGGACCCACTAATAATTTTTCTGGGCTTAACTAACATAACAATAATTCAACTGGGTATAGCGCTCATATTTAAGCCGCTATACCTCAAATAATTGTACCACTGGACTAGTTTTTGCCTTATTTAAAGAGATTAAGAATTTTGTAAAAAACCATTATGACATTATGAAACCCTAATTCTTCGCTCTTCAGACATTATGACAAAATGTAAAACAATTTAACGAAGAAATATTTCAGAAGACTTAAGAATTCATGTTAAGTTGTCACTTACAATGGAGTACGATGCATTAATATCGTTATTATGTAAAAAAATGAGTACGAGCAAATGTTTGGTGAATATTAAAGTAATCAGAAAATATCCGTATTCTGTCACCCCGCAAGGGGTTGCTTGTTATGCTCAGTTTAACATCGAAGACGATGAAACTCTTAGAGATTTTTTGAGGACTCCGGATGAATACGTGGAATTTCTTGTGATAAAAATGTTGGAAATGTACGTCAAGGCTGAAGACGTTCGCAATAATGAGGTTGCGCAAAGTAGGGATATCTCTCAGTTATCGGGTGGTTATTTTGGAGCAGTTTTAGCCGAACAGGTTCCGGCTGAAAGAGTTTGGCTTGATCTAAACTTATCTCCATGAGCGAATGAGGAGCGAGGTAATAATTTCTCTCCTAGTTTACATAATCCACAAGACGAGTGGTAAACTTCAATTTTCTTTTGTGTTACGATATTTATTTTTGATGTATTGAATTTGTATTAACACTCATATATTCCACAGGGGGTACCGGCCAATTATGAATTTTACAAGTTATGAATCAACGTCAGTTGGAATATGCCTAGTTCTGGTGTGATTTCACCATTTGTGGTCCATCCGGGAGTCATCACCAACAGGATAATATCCATCATGGGATGTCAACATATTATGATTTGTAAGTGAAGTGATAAATCTATATGTAAAGCTTGGATCAATTTGAGTAACTCATTATTTTGTTGGTTGTGTAGTGAAAATGAGCAACTTGAAGGTCCTGTTCTTACTCAATTGCCCGAAGACGACATATTTAATCAGGATCTGGCAGATGCGCAGAGTCAGGAAGAGAATAATGATTATGACAACAATGCCGATGAGTCTGGAGATGACACACCCTTCCCTGATGAGCGTGATGATGAGGAGGAAGAGAATGCTGAACCTGATTTGACGAGGGAGCATGTTTTACCTCCTGTTAGACCAAGAGTGTACGAGTCCCACGTGTCATTTCATTAAAGGGAGATTCTCTACCTTGATCATTTGCCAAGTATGCCGGATGTGGATGCCCTCACAAGGGATATTGACGAAATTCAGACAACAATGTCGAATGAATCTAGAGCAACGGTGCTGTCAAAGGGCATGCTTTTTCCCGATAAAGTACGCCTAAGTAGGGTGGTGCGAATGTACAACGTAAAAGAGTCGTGAGATCACGGTATTAGAGTCATCTGCGGATGTATACAAGGTAGTTTGTCGTAAATGGTTTACGGGCTGTAATTGGATGTTGCGTGCGAGGAAGAAAAAAATAAATATGTGGGTTGTGGGTAAATACATTGGCACCAACAATTGTGACATGGACACATTCAGTGAGAATTATTTTAACTTGAATGCTGACTTGATTTCTCTTGTCTTGATTCCACACATTGAAGCATCCATAAGGTACAAGATCAAAGAGTGTTTATCATCTGTCCACCAGGAATATGGGTGTACCATTGCCAAAATAAAGGCATTTCTCGGGCGCAAACGTGCGTTTGAAATTATTTATGGTAACTGGGATAAGTCCTTTGCATCTCTACCCAGGTACATGGCCACATTGCAACACTTTAACCCTAGGTCCTTTGCATCTCTACCCATAACTCATTAACCAGGAATACTGCAAATCATGTTTACAGTATGTTTGGAATATGACCGTTGAATACGAACTCCAAATCTTTAAAATGCAATGACAAATTGCGGCAGTGAAGGAGAAACTAAAAGAGGCGGAAGAAGAAAAAAATAGGTTGGAAGACAAATTTAAGTGGTTGAAGTAGAGAAAGTAACTAATTGATATTTTTTTTAACAACTAATAACGATTTCTTTATTTTACTAATTTTTTTAGCATACTAATACTATAGTCCGGATAAAAAATAATAAATTAATTAAATCGCAAAACAATCACAAAATAACATAGAGCACATTAAAAATAACTAATATGCATTTTTTTATACGAGTTTTAACAAAAACTAAGTCGGAATACCTCGATTTAATATTTTTGAAAAGTTGAAGATTTGGTGATTTGGAGTCGAAACGAGCAACCCGCTACGAGATAACGCCTTAGCTAGAATGTGGGACCGGTAGGCTCCACTCGAGCTTTTTTTTCGTTATCAATGGAGGAGGGACCGCTGGTTTTGTTTTTTAATTGGGGGGGGGGGGGGAGGGTCGTTTTCTGTTGGTAGGGAAAGAGAAGGGACGACTTTTTATATAGGTATAGTGCCCTTTATTAAGACGCTATAGTATACCGTCTTAATAAAAGGCGTTATACCTTCCCACTCTTTTGACGTTCAAATATAACGCATTTTAAAAGGGCGCTATGCTTAACTGGGCAAATGGCCGTTAAGGTATAGCGCCCTTTAAAGGGTGTTATATATATTATGGTCACTGCTCATTTTTTTCACACATTTTAATTTTTTGAGCCCAAAAGAACCATATTTTAATTCCGGACTCCTTTTTCTTGTCCCTCTCCCCAGCCTCATACTATCTTCTTCGTCTTCGTCTTCGTCACCCGCCACGGCAAGGAGACTCGAAAGGAGTAGTTCGGTAGATATTCGGCGGAGAGGTGGTGAAAGTATGGTGTTATATTTAGAGAAAGTCTTGAAAAGACTCTTGGCTCTTTTGAGAGTGTGGTCAGTGAAAAAGGTGAGAAGGTAGTAGTTGGGTGTGTTGTCTGAGAGTGTCAATGTTAAAAATATGAGAAAAAAAAATGGAGAGTAGTGTATTCTTGTTTAAGAAAATAAGGTCTGGTTCTGGAAGCTAGATGAACCTAAAATTCTTTGTCAAATTGAAACACATGGGGATCAAAATCCAAAAAAAATAATATTTGAATTGACTCATAACTAAAATCATCTTTATGTTGAATTTCTGGTTCTTTTATATTTGGTATAAGCCCTTTATAGTTCCTTTTTGTTAACGTCATTTTGCCAAAGCCATACCACTTTGACCTGCTATCCATTTTCTCATCTGTGAGATGATCTCTTTCATGGTACAAGTTGTGGCGTTAAAAATAATAGCAGAAAGTGGTTAAAGGTGGAGGTGGGCGGATGGTGGTAGAAACTTTTGCAGACAAAAGAGAGTGAGGATAAGTGGGATCCGTGAGTTAAACAAGAGATAAACACAATTTTAAAGCTTCACTTGGGGCGAATATTTGATCGTTGTAGCTAATTTAAATTTGGAAGGGAATAGCATACGTCTATATATACACGTATTGGAGGGTAGCGGACAATAATTTAGTCGATGTGGGATCCAATTAGTTTGTCTGCTAAAAGGACTTGACTCTCAAGTCGGTGATGTTTTCTAGTTACATGCAAATTGGAGAAAGGATATTTATAGTTTAGTTCTATTAAATTAAGGAAAATATCCTTCTGAGTCTAGTCTTTTAAGTTTATACCTTGACAAGTTAGGGGAATTTGTAAGCATTTATTTTATCGGATTTAAATCGATAAAATAATGTGGATTATATCATAAATTCAAGATATTTTGGTCCAAATAAATTTATTGGACTAATTAGATTAATTATATAAGTCCAATATATATATAGATTAAATAAGTAAGTCCAAATCCGATGAACCCACTTTATTAGGTCCAAGATGTCGTTTTCCTAGAAGTCCAATTTGGTGCAACATGTCAAATGACGTGGCACGGCAAGTCAAATGGAAGAGCCAATAGGATCGTGCCACCTGTCAAAATGACAGGCATGCCAAGTCAAATTAAAAGGCCATTGAAATCGCGCCATGCAAGTGACATGTTCTGGCCAATCAAATGCAGTCTTGTCACGCTTCAATCTGATTGGTGAAAAAGAGTTTGTTCTCATTACAACTCTTCTCTTCCACAACTATAAATAGGGGTCTTCATAACTCATAAAAGACACCAGAAGTTATAATAAGAAGCAAGAGAGAGCTCGTGGATCAAACGCCGCAAATTTCTCTACAAGTTTCAAGCTTCAAGCAATCAAGTTCAAGTTCAAGAATTTAAGTTCAAGCTCAAGAACGGCGAACAAATCAACATTCAAGGAGTACGAGTTCAATTCAAAGTTCGTGCTAGTTGAATTCAAGATCATCGTTCGTGGCAACAAATATAGATTCAAGATCAAGTTCAAAGGCCCTTGAATTTATTTACTGTTGAAAAGAAGAATCGGAGGATTCATAGAGATTGTAATACTCAAATTATTTAAAATAAAATACTACGATTATTGAGATATTTTTTGGTCTCGATTATTTTCTTGACGCAAATTTATTGTCGATACAGTAGCCATACATGACTATCAAAAGTATGATGAAGCCTTGTGGTATGGGAGTTGATAGTGTAAAATATTTTTTTATTTGATTATATAAAAGTCAAATCGTATCTACATATTTTAAAAACTAATATATATTATAATAAAAGCATGAATACAATGTTGGAAGACCAAAATAGCCCTAAAATATAACTATACTATTGGATATGATAGTAATATTGTTATTTTCCTTTTTGTTTTGTATTTAGTTTGGTTTAGGAGAAAGAGCGTAGCTAGGAATTCTATTCAAATTAGTTTATGATTCCAAATTAACTTTTTCATCTTTTAGTTTATGTAGCATTTGAATCCTCCATTTAAAGGGTATAAAATACCGACTATATGAGCGGACAAGGGAGAAAATGTAGGACAGAGGAATTTTATTAACGTTCTAATAATGTCTAATTTAATTTCAAGAAGATAAAAAACCTAGGATAATAGCCGTCTTATTCACTTTCGAGGGAGAGAAGATAGGACAGATGAATTAAATTAAAGTTTTTGTAATATTTAATTGTAATTTTGATGAAGATAAAATACCTAGGGTATTAGCCTTGTTATTATAAAAGCATGAATACAATATTGGTTTACAAAAATAACCTTATAATATTAAGCATAATAACTCATAATAAAAGGGCATAACTGAAATTCTAGATATTAGTCTTATAATCGTATTAGTTTTAGGACATAATACTACACGTTAGGAAACCTACATGATTACCTTTAGGAATCCTATTAGTATAATTACTTTCGGACTGTCTAATTCATATAAAATTGAACAAGTAAATATCTTTAGTCATGTAATCCTATTACTTTTAGGATATACTTCTTAAAAATTTCTATTACTAATTTAATTCGAAAACGTATTATAATGTCCACTTACTAATTTAATTTGAGAATGTATTTTATTGTCAAAATTTATTTAAAAAAATGAGAGCCTATATTATTATAAAAGCATAGATATAACATTAATATACCAAAATAACCCTAAAATATTAAACAGAAGAACTCATACGTAAAGGGCATAACTGCAATAATTTATTTTTCGACTATAATACCTTCTATGCTAATTTTTAATATTTAATATTTTAAAATTAATAAAATTTATCTATTAAATTCTTATTAAAAATATGTAGGAAAGTTTAATAAAATTAATTTTATCAGAATCCTCTGTATTGGCAATACATTACCACTCCATAATGTCCAATACCAAAAAAATTAAAAGTAATATTAAATGAACTGCATAAAAAGTTAAAATTGAGGAAAATATCCCGACGATAATATATTATATTATATTTAAACTATTTTTCTACTCAAATAATATTTTTTTATTAATTTTTCGCGTAATATTAAAAAATACCCAATTATTAAACAACAACTAAAAGATATTTAAGAATATAAATGTGTGAGAAAGAGAAAAAAATGGCTGGTAAGAGTCAATACCACTAATAATTCTATAGACATAAGGATCTAAAAATAAAATATCATATCAATCTTTTACTCTTCGAAAATAAAATTTATGGTAGATAAAATTAATTTTAAGATTAAATATTCAAACAAGAGATGAACTAATATTAAGATCTGAATCAACATAGCGTAAATTATTTTTATGTTAAAATCAAATAATTAAATTTTTTAATTAATTATTCAGCAAGAGAATCCAATTAAATTATTTTTTAAATTCATTATATGAGTAAAATTCTTATTCAAGTTAAAAAGAACCTTAGGGTATATAAATTTATTCCATAAAAAGAGCGTTAGAATAAAAGTAAAAAGGTTAATATATTATTAAGAATCAAAATGCTATACAAGTGAGGAAATACAATCAAAACTAAATCCAAAACAAGAACAAACTTTCAAAACTATATTATAAAGAGTTGACTATGCTATAACGGAATTATTCTTTGTAGATGCCTCCGACGGAATCGAAATAATATTTCTATGTCATGCATTACTTGCAAATATCATATCAAGAGGCATGACACTGTTAATAATAATAGCAAGTGGTGTACCAATAATGATTTTATTGTGAGGTCACTCACTTTAAATTTGATATAACTCTTCAAACAACTTAAATAACCATCACAAATATATCAAAGCAGAGCAATGATGCTAAATTTATAAGGAAAAATAATTGATAATATGGAATAAAGCACTTATGACTAAGTGTCAAATGGAGTTCTAGAGATATACTGGATATTAATAAACCGTTTGGTGAAAAATTAATGGTTTGGGAGGTGATTTCTGTCAAGTACTACCAGTAGTTCCAAAATCGACAAAAACAGAGACTGTAAAAGCTAGCTTGCCAAAGTTATACTTCTAGCCTCAAATGAAAAAGATTCAACTGACAAGAAATATAAAGTAAGAACATATCCAGTATTTAGTGTCTTCTTGCTTCGTGTCGGAAACGAATAAGAGCATCCGATAAAAGATGATTTGTTTTTTCTTGAATATTTGGTTATCAATCCCAATGGTAATAGTAGTGCATTTAATAAGAGAAATATTTCTATCATTAGATTAAAACGCAATTTGTGCAAATCGCATGATAGAATTAAAAAGATATCTTAGCTAGCAGAAATGAATATGTTGATCAACTAAATGAAAGGTTGATTGTAAAATTTTATAGTAAAAATAAAATATTTTTCAGTTTTTGACTCGGCAGAAAATGATACCAATAATTACTACCAAGAAGAATACTTTAAAAACTTTCATACCAAATGGCCTTCTACCATACATATTTGTTGTCAAGTTTATTATTTCTTACGTATGTTAGTGTCACCGTATATATAATAGACTAAGTTAAAATTGATCTTCCATTGTATATAGGTTAATTTTGAAAAAAGAAATGTACGTCATGCTACTGAAAAACTTAGATAAGCCGAATAGCTTATGTAATAGCACACAGATGGTATAGAAGTTTTGACAATAACATCATATATGCAAAAATTATGATACTGGTCAATGTGTTTTTAAGTATATTATTATCCCTGAATTCAGCTTTCGTCTTTCGAAACTAAGGTGTATCCTTTTAAATTTGTGTGAAAATAATTTTTAGTATGTTTATATTTTGCAAATATAACAAATAAAGTACAAGGACAAATATCCTAAATAATGGACTATATTTACCGCAATATATTTTCTTGCACGAACAACTATGTGTTGCACTTTCAAGAGGGATATCAAGATCGACAACAAGAGTTTTGGTTAAGGCAGAGTAACCAAAGCATTAGGAGGAAACAAACACAAAACAATATTGTCCACAGAGAAGTGTTCGTTAAAATACCATCACATTAAATACTTTTAAATCATAATACGTAATTATCTAACTAATATGACAAAATTGATCATTTGTGTAAGTTTTGATGATGTCCTTTTATTTAAATTCATGTATTATGCTAATGTAATAATATTTTTCTACATTTAGATAATTGTTGTATTATTATATATAAAATTTCTCTCATTAATTAAATTTTATTATTTTTTTATATAAATAAATATTTAAATTATCACGCGTCATTACACATTAATCTCTTACTCCAGCAGCAATTGCACTATTTACTATTTAGAGTGAATCTTCTGCTACAATAAAACGCCTTTCCTTTTCTGTAAATGAAAAGTTAGCAAAGGCTAATGTCAATATGCACAAAAAGATGCCTTTTCCTACTAGAGAGATGCAGGAATATGAAGCAACTCAAGCAAGCACACGCCCAAGTAATCACATGTGGACTTGGGCAAAATAGCTTTGCCTTGAGCAGGCTGTTGGCTTTCTGTTCACACCCTAATCTTGGTAGTCCAACTTATGGATGGAAAATCTTTGAACAAATACAAGAACCCACAATTTGCATTTTTAATACAATGATCAAAGCTTTCTTGCTCAAGGGCGAGCTCAATAGAACCATAGAGATATACAAAAATATGTTGAAAATTGGAATGTACCCTGATAATTATACACTCCCTTATGTCTTGAAAGCTTGTACCAGAATGAAAATTTGTAATCTTGGCGAGTTGGTTCATGGGCAAATCTTGAAATTGGGGTTCTTGATTGATATTTTTGTGGGTAATACTTTAATAGCAATGTACACTGCGATTGACAATGTGGAAGCTGCAAGATTGGTTTTTAATGAGATTCCTTGCAATTGTGTTGTGTCTTGGACTGTTTTGATTTCTGGGTATGCTAAAAGAGGAGATGTTTATGAAGCAAGATTAAGTTTTGAGGAATGTCCAGTGAAAGATAGAGGAGTGTGGGGCTCTATGATATCTGGTTATGTACAAAATAATTGTTTTAAAGAAGGGCTAAAATTGTTTAGGCAAATGCAAATGACTGGGATTGATCCTGATGAGGCCATTTTTGTTAGTGTACTTTCTGCTTGTGCTCATTTAGGTTCTCTTGATATTGGAATTTGGATTCATAGATATGTGGAGAAGTTAAGAATGTCAATGAGTCTTAAATTAGGCACTGCTCTTATTGATATGTATGCGAAATGTGGTTGCTTGGATATTGCAGAGGAACTGTTCGATGAAATGCCTCAAAGAGACCTTATTTGTTGGAATGCTATGATCTCAGGATTTGCTATGAATGGAAATGGTTCAAAAGCCCTACAGTTATTCAATGAAATGCAAAGTGCCGGGATTAGGCCGGATGATGTTACATTTGTTTCAATGTTTACTGCTTGTAGTTATGCAGGCATGGCAAATGAAGGTCTAAATATGTTGAATTTAATGTGTAATGTGTACCATATTGAGCCCAAAGGTGAACATTATGGATGCATTATCGACGTCCTCAGCAAAGCCGGGCTGCTAGAGGAAGCAAAGAAGATAGTCCAAAACATGCCTAATTTGAGTGTTCCTTCTGAAGAAGCCATAGCTTGGAGAGCATTACTAAGCGCCTTTGGGAATGATGGACTAGTCGATTTGGCGGAGGCTGCTGCTGAGAGGATTGTGCAGTTAGAAAGGCATAGCGGAGCATACGTTCTACTCTCTAATATTTATGTTGCAGCCGGTAAACATGATGGTGCAAGAAGGATAAGGAAGAAGATGAAAAGCCAATATATAGACAAGGTACCAGGTTGCAGCTCCCTTGAGATCACTGGTGTTGTTCATGAGTTCATTGCAGGTGAGAAAACTCACCCTCAATTGGTTCGAATCCATGAACTTTTGGAAACTATTAACAATCAATTCGATTATAGTGCCGATGTACTACATGGTTCTGACACTTGATATGGTTGGTTTTCTGAATTATATTTTTGGTTTCTCAATGCATTTTGTACAAATTATTTTTGAGAAACAAGAAATTCCAAAAACCAGCTTACGCGTGATATGAAGCTCGATGAATAATAGGCTAACTCCTGTGTTTTTCTCCACTTAAATACCAGACTTTTATTTGCCATAGGTTCCAACTTGTAGCGTGCATTCTTAAATACCTACATATTATGCGTTGCGTTCTTACCAAAGATCCAAAGCCCTTTTGTACAATTTGAATAACTAAAAGTGTCTTCTCAAACATTATGCGAATTTCGTCTAATATTATAATTCGTACTTACTTCAAGACAGGGGAATTTTATCTATTAGTGGATCTCTTTTTCTTCTTCCATGAAAGATACGACAAACCAAGCTTGAAAGAAAATGGACCTCGTGGAAAGAATAAGAAAATTGCTTCCACAAAAAGATTGACTAATTATATTTTGTATAATTTCTTATTAAATTATGATAACAATTTGAAGATTACGAGATCACATTTTTCCACATAAAAAGAATTCAGCCAACCTGCAGGTGGCTTTCATAAGTAAAATATATGATAACATTAATTGACACAATAATGTCAATTCAAACGAAATAGGAAAACATTTATTAGAATAGCAGATCTTCCTTAATTAGTAAAACTTTACTCATTATTCCGAATCACTTAAAAACAAATCTTTCCCCCCCTCGATTAATGTATTTGAATCACAAAAAGCAATATCTTACATACATAATTTTGCCTATGCTTCTTTCAAACGTCGCTAGGGGATATACGGCCCTAAGGCGCGTCATATGAGAGAATGAGTATGGGCTAGCATTCATTGAACCGGTGTCAGTAGTGGATTTGTGTAATTGTTGCGTATGCTCTGAAGATTGTAACCATTGCTTTGGTAGTAGTATGTAGTCGTTGGTGCGAGCTGTTATTTAGTTTACCTTAGTTACACTTGGTCCATGTTAGCAACATAAGCATGTCTCCCATTCTTGCCCCTATGGTTATTGTTCTGTGGTTTGCCATTAAGCTTCCAGCATCTCTCTTGTGTGGCGATGCTTCTTACAGTAGGTGCAATAGAGAGAATCTCTATTGAATAGTTTTGAAGCATTTGTTGGATTGGTAGAATTGTCTGATGACTGTAGCATGCCATTCTCCTTCTGCCCAACCCTCTTTGCAACAAATGCTGATCCTTCTCCGGCTTGAGTGTCAAGCATAACATTACTATGCCCTTCTTCAGCCCGTACTATTGAGACTGCTTCATTCAGTGATGGAAGTTCCTCTTTTCCCAATATTTGTACCCTTACTGGATCAAGTTCAACATTAAGTCCAGCAAGGAATTCATATGTGCGTTCCCTTTCTATAAAGCGCTTCAAGGTTACTGCATCTTTTGGGCATAGCATCTGAATGCATTGGTAGTGATCAATCTCTTGCCACAGTCCCTGCAAGAGATTGGCATATTCAGTGGCTGATCGTGCCCCCTGTTTCATGGCTGTAACCTTCATCTTGAGTTCATAGATTCGGGCCACATCATTTACCTTTGAGTAGGTTTGTTGGATTGCTTTCCATATCTCCTTAACCGTACTAAGAATATCACTGGTTGTGATGATAGTAGGACTGATCTTGGTTGTTTCAGACATTTTATCCTTGACTTCGGGTTTCAACAAGTCCAGAAGGGAAACAAAAAATTTCAATCCTAATAGAATGATGAGAAGCGAAAAGGAATTCTCTCACGAAAGAGCCAAAAGCTCTGATACCATGTTAAAAGGAGAAGAAAAATGTGTATTGTCTTTCTCATCTTCACAATGTACAGACTAGGGGTTTATATACAGAGATTACAAATAAAGCCAGCTAGGGATATCTCTACAAATCAGGGATACATATCATATCTGATCTTCCTAAGATAAATATGGAAAAAATATCTCAGCTATTTATAGAAATATATCTTCCCTAAAGCTGTTGTACATCTATAACAAATCTTTTCCTAATCTGACAGTCCAAGATGTTTGTAAGTAGGAAGTTTGTTTTATTCCAGTTAAGTTCCCTGGACATTTCCGTGTTAGCAGATTCCATCCTAGGTAGAGTTAGTTATTTGTCAGAGACATCTATAATACTTGGTACGAATTGGAGAATTGGATAACCTTGAGCTCATCCTTATATGCTATAATTATCTCTCAGAGAATCTATCTTTGAAAGTCATCTTAATTCCTTAGCTAGCTTAATTTCTTTTTCTCTGCTCTTAGCTTAGCTGCTCAATACCCCATCATTTGGTATCAAAGCAGTGGTCCTCGCACTGTGAGAAATGGCATCTGACCTCAAGGGGGTTACTGATGCTCTTGCAAGAATCTCAATGGATTTGGCCAACCTCACGATGAGGCAAGGCCAACTAGAGGAGACGAGAGACATAGCATTAATAGAGTTACGAGAAACGATTAAGTCGAATAAGAGGCAGGCCAATAGAAATAATGGAGTGGCCTTTCCGAAAGGCGTTGAGAATTATTTACCCACCACATATCCCTTTGGGGTGACTGAAAATATCATGGTGGCAATATGGCTGGTGGAACTTCGATAGGAAACACTCCAAGACCATTGGGAGCTGGAAGCACTGCTACTTCACAAGGAGCTAGTGCTTCTTCTCAGAATCTGTTATCAAAAGTGGGTAAGATTGACTTCCCTCACTTTGATGACACTAAACTCAGATCGTGGTTGTACAAGGTCGAACAATTCTTCTCTGTTGATCCCATACACTATTCCTAGTGTATTAAAGTAGCTTCTATTAATTTCGATGGCGTTGCTATTGAATGACACTTAGCTTATTTTAAAAGCATATTGAACTTGCCTTACCCTAGTTGGGATGAATACTTATATGCTATTATTGATAGATTTAGGGTTGGATATGATCACCCTATGATTGAGGTTAAATTACTCACTCAAATGGGAGGGGTGATAGAATACCAAAATAAGTTTGATAAATCTATGGCTATATTAACCTTATCTAATGAGAATGCCATTAGCTGTTTCATCACTGGTTTCAAACCTAAAATTTGAGATCTGGTTAAGGCTCATAGGCTCTTTTCACTACCCCATGTTTGTTAGTTTGCTAGGCTGCATGACTCTATTTATCTAGCCTAGCTAAAAAGCAGCAAATCACACAAACTCACTACCATTCTACCACCCCTAGAACCACGACCTTAGCCACTTATGATCCTCCCAAACCAGCACCAAAAGGACTCCCTGAACCCTCTCACCACTATGGAAGAAACAAGGGAAAAAGACTTACCCCAACTGAATTGAATGATAAGAGACTTAAGGGGTTATGTTATTTTGTGATGAAAAGTTTTTTCAGGGCGCAAATGCAAAACCGCTAAATAATTGTACTTATTGGAGCTGGAAGAAGGGGGTGAGATTGTGGAAGTTGAATATGAAAGTCAGGAGGTACTTCAACAGCTATGTGAGCTAGAATTCAATGGGAATGAGGTAGCTTAGGAAGAGGAAAATGGGAAGGCAGGAGTGGCTACTGAGAATGTGCTCCATATGGAGCCTTGTGCTATTTCTCTAAATGCATTGAATGGTATAGCTGGCTACCAAACTCTGAGGGTGGCAGGTTATACTGAACAAGTTCTAATTAGTATCTTGATTGATTTAGGTAGTACACATAATTTCATTGGCTCCAATTTTGGTGAGAAATGGGCTGCACATATCCAAATAGTGGCAGCACAGTCTATTAAGGTGGTTGATGGTAGTTTTGTGGGCACTACTTAGATTTGTCTGGATTTCAATGGCTCATGAGGGGAACAACTTTTAAATCTGACATGCTAGTACTTCCTTTGGGTTCTTGTGATATTGTATTGGGAGTCCAGTGGTTGGTGAACATTGGTGATATGAAGATGAATTTCAGTAAGTTAATCATGGAGTTCATGTTTGAAGGAAGGAACCATTTGTTAAAAGGTGAGACCACTGAGTTAAAAACAGTGGATGCAAGATCCTTGGACAAGATGGTTAAGTGTGATGCCCAGATCTACATGGTTAGGGTGGTTCCACAATAGGAAATCGGGAAGGATCAAACTATGGACTCAGGTATTCAAAAGTTGATGTCTGAGTATCAGCTGCTATTCTCAGAGCCAACTGGCCTTCCTCCTACCAAAGGCCCATTTGATCACATAATTCCTTTAGCCACTGGTAGCAACTCTGTCAACACCCGACCATACAAATACTCTTCTGCCCATAAAGATATCATTGAGAAACTGATCCAAGAGATGCTAGGACAAGGCATCATACAACCTAGCTCTAGTCCTTATGCTTCCCCTTTGGTATTGGTGAGTAGAAAGGTGGTTCTTGGAGATTTTGTATGGTTTATAGCGCTCTTAATAAGATTACTATAAAAGATAAGTTCCTTATTCTTGTCATAGAGGAACTTCTGTAAGAGCTGGGAGGGTCTAAAATTTACACCAAGCTTGACCTCGTAACTGGTTACCATCAGATAAGGGTAGATGATGCTAACATTGTTAAGACAGCCTGCAAAACTTACTAAGGCCATTATGAGTACCTGGTAATGCCTTTTGGTCTTACCAATGCTCCATCATATTTTCAGGGACTGATGAACCATATTTTCAGAGAACACTTAAGGAAATTCATCCTAGTGTTCTTTGATGATATCCTTGTGTTCAATAAAGAATTGGAAGAACACATGCGACACCTCAAGATTACATTTGAAATTTGGAAGTCTGTTTGTGAGGTTGTCTAAATGCTCTTTTGGAACCAACATAATTGAGTATTTAGGACACTCGATTTCAGCTGATGGTGTGGCTACTGACCCCAAGAAAATCTCTGCACTTCAAAATTGGCCTTTACCAGTCACCATTAAATAACTTAGGGGGTTTCTAGGATTGGTTGGTTATTACAGAAGGTTTATTCAGGAATATAGGCTCATTAACAAGCTATTGATTTATCTACTCAAGAAGGACAACTTCAACTGGAATCAACATGCTACCATAGCTTTTGAGTAGCTGAAGGAGGCCCTTACTACGACACTAGTCCTGGCTTTGCCAGACAGTTTCCAGCAGTTTATAATTGAGAATGATGATTGTGACATAGGGATTGGAGCATTTATGATGTAACAAGGCCACCCCATAGCCTACATCAGTAAAGGTCTATCAACTAAATACCAGGCCTTGTCTATTTATGACAACAAGCTATTAGCACCAGGTAGGGGTAAAATCTGCGTACATACTACCCTCCCCAGATCTCACATACGAGAATATTTTGGGTATGTTATTGTTATTGTTGTTGGCTATCAATAAATGGTATCAATCCCCAAGGGAAAGACATTTTCTGGTGAGGATAGATAAAAAAAACCCTCAAGTACCTCTTGGAGCAGAACTTACATACAGGCACCCAGCTAAAATGGATAACCAAGATAATGCAATTTGATTTCTTTATTGAATACAAGAATGGAAGAGACAACACTGATGATGACTCCTTATCCAGACTACTATAGGTGAACTGGCAACCATGTTCATCAGTAATGCTGGAGTCACCTTATTCCAATAAGTGATTGAGACTTGGAAAGATGATCAAGAAGTACAGAACCTCATTCAATTAATTCTCAGCAATGGTGGTGATTACAAGGGTTACACATTTATCAATAAGCAACTCAGAAAAATGGGAGGTTGGTGGTTGGTAATAGCTCTCAGTTGAAGAAGAAGATTCAGCACTTGGCATGATCAGCATGTGGCTGGGTATTCTGGAATCAATAACATAATACCTATAAGAGAGTTTTTTCTCTGTTTTATTGGAAGGGTGTTAAGGAGGATGTTGCATATTATGTTAAGCAATGTGACATTTGTTAGAAGAGCAAGTATGAAAATTCCCCTTACACTGGGCTGCTGCAACCACTAGAAATTGTTCATAGGGCATGGTCTAGTATCAATATAGATTTTGTAGAAGGTTTGCCTAAGTCTAAAGAAAAGTCAGTTATCTAGGTAGTAGTGGATAGACTCAATAAGTATGCCCACTTTGTTGGATTCCCTCATCCTTATTCAGCTGTAGGCATTGCTCAACTTTTCCTAGATAACATTTAAGAGCCGACATGCCTGAAAACATTGTGAGTCACAGAGATCCGATCTTTGTGAGCAAGGTTTGGCATGAACTATTTTCTACCCATGGTGTAACTTCAAGAACTTCAACAACTTATCACCCTCAATTCAATAGGCAGACTGAAGTACTCAATAGATGCTTGGAAACCTTCTTAAGGTGTTATTACTCAAACTCACCTCAAGACTGGTATTTATACTTGATATTAGTTGAGTGGTGGTACAACACTACCCATCATTCTGCCATTCAGTTAACCCCCTATGAAGCTCTTTATGGTCAGCCACCCCCTATTTATTTGCCTTATGTTTTTGGTGATGTTGTGGATAAATATGTGGATAGAAGTTTAACAATGAGGGAACTTAAGCTCCAATTGATCAAGTTCCATTTGGCTCGAGCACAACAAAGAATGATCTCTTATGCCAATGCCCAAATAACTGACAAGAACTTCCAAGTTGGTGACTGGGTTTATCTCAAAATTCAGCCTTATAGACAATACACCCTTTTCGTATCTCATTTCTCCAAACTGTCTATTAAATACTTTGGGCCTTATTAGGCCCTGCAAAAAGTTGGTCCTGTCACCTACAAAGTAGCCATATCTGATCACATTGCCATACACCCCACCTTTCATGTTTCCCTACTCAAGCCTTGTCACAAAATTCCTGATGCTATTCATCAACCACCTGTTCTCGAGCTAACCAATTTCTATTGTCCAGCTCCTAAGGCAATTATTGATAGAATGATGATAAAGAAGGACAACAAAGCTGTGGCGCAAGTTCTTATTCAGTGGAGCAATTTTCCCCAAATCATCTCACTTAGGAAGATTATCACGCTCTGAAGGTTCAATTTTCACAATTCTTCCTTGATGACAAGGAATCTTTTTAAGGAGGAAAAAAATATTGTGTATGCTATGAAGATTGTAACCATTGTTTTGGTAGTAGTACGTAGTTGTTGGTGCGAGCTGTTATTTAGTTTACCTTAGTTATACATTGGTCCTAGACGTTTGTAAATAGAAAGTTTATTTTATTCCAATTAAGTCCCCTCGACATTTCCTTGTTAGCAGATTCAATCCTAGGTAGAGTTAGTTATTTGTCAGAGACAGCTATAGACTTGTACTTGGTACGAATTGGAGAATTGGAAAGCCTTGAGCTCATCCTTATATGCTGTAATTATCTCTTAGAGAATCTATCTATGAAAATCATCTTAATTCCTTAGCTAGCTTAATTTCTTTTTCTCCGTTCTTAGCTTAGCTGCTCAATACCCCATCAGTAATTGGGATACTAATTTTTGGAGGTATCGGAAAGCTAGGGTTTCGGGGTCAGGAGAGTACTCGGCTTCGGTAACACTTTTCAAGAAAAGTTCTGGTAAGTGTTTTGCAAGAATTTATTATCAAGACTCGTTTAATATCAAAATAGAGAGAGATTTACACCAAAATATTCATCCTAGACCGATCCAGATTACCTATTTTTTCCTTCCTTTTGCTTTTAATTCTAATCAAGTAGTTCAAAGATTTTAATCTAAAATATGAATTATCTTTATTCATTTCGCATTATCCAATTCCTTCAATACCACACTAGATGATGATGTAACACGTGTCTATGCAGACAGATAGTGATTCGTCACCGTAAAACTATATATTTTCCTTACCGTTAACTTACCACAACCCTTTTAATTTATCCGGTAGTGGTCCTCCCTATAATTTGTGAAATTCATGCAGGAAGTTTCAAGGGGAGACTTGGAACAACAATAAAGTTGTCTTCATGTGACCTATAGATCACAGGTTCGAACCGTGGAAGCAGCCATTAATACTTGCACTATGGTAGGCTGTCTACATCGTACCCCTTTGGGGTGCGATACTTCCCTCGACCCTGCGTGAATGCGGATACTTTGTGCACCAGGCTGCCTGCCCGGAGTTTAATTTAAGCCATACTACAATGTTTTAGTCATCTAACATTCTTAGATTCGTTTGATTCGTTACTTTGAATGATGGAATTTTGATTAAGGCACTTTCTGTCCTATGATTGCATAATGAGAAAAAGGACTGCTCAGAATATTTAGATTCTTCTGTTCAAGTTTTCTGGAAATTAGAAGTCTGTACAAAGTAGAAGGGAAACCTAAAAAGTGTTCACAGGAAAGGAATCACAGCCTCTTCATGAAAAAGCATTAGCCATTAATTAGAAGGAAAGAATACTTGAACACCTGTGTTTTAGATACCTTAATTTTGCTCCTTCAATCCCCTCTTCCAAACAAAATCATACTTCTTCAAATAGGCACCAATCAGATATTCACTGTTGAATTAGTTTCAAACTAAGGTACCATTCTAAATGATGGATATGCTTAAGCCAACGAGGTAAGGGAAATCATAAACTTCTTTTTTTTTTTCCTTTTAAAGTATAGTTGTCAAAATATTTTTTGTTCCCTTCTTTCCCTATAAGAATTCACAATTTCTTTTAGGGTGAGTTTCTCTGCTGCAGGGGAAGAAGAGAAAGAAGGGAGAAGCAGCAACAGAGACAGACGAATACCTCACCAGAAAACACAAACGTCAAAAGGTAGTAAATAGGCTCTTCAAAATGTAATTCTTTTTTACTAACCCATAAATTTCTGAGAGTCAGTGGGGCACGGCTCAAAACTAGTTGAATAATGGATCCACCTCTCTTCCGTTCTCCATTTAAGTATCAAGTTTTTGTTTGCGGAAGAGTCCGAATCCTTGATGTGCTCTTACTAATATGGCTTTTCGGAGTCTGAATTTTGCAAAAACAAAAGATAATTATTTGAATCCCTTCGTATTTTTTCTTTGGCAGACACAAAAAGAACCGTTAGCTGGTTAGAAAGACAGTTCACAAGACAGACGAATCGGGATCACGACTCCAATAATGGTGTTGACTACCCAACTGCAGTAGCTGTAGCTGCATTTGTTGTAAAATCAATTGAAGACAAGAGCAATAGAGAACAAAGAAAGACAAGTGGTGGAGCTGATAATCCTTTAAGCAAGATACAAAGTAAAGCAGCTGATATTACTGGGAGACGTCAAAAATCCATTGGTAATTACAAGAAGGCTTGAAGTAGTTCTAGGTTTTCTTCTTTTAATATATAACATGTTATATCATTTTCTCCATATTCACAAACAGATGCCAAAGCTTCAAAATCAAGTTCAAAAGTTCAAGACAAAAATGTTGTAATACGGACAGCAACGGTCAATAAAGAACCAATTACTAACTCTGTCCCGTCCCCTAAGAAGAATGCAACCACATTTGCAGATAAGAACATTGACATCACAACTCCTAAAACGCCAGAGACTATGGCGCCCAAGCTTGCCTTACCGCCAACTAGACAATCTACGTCTCAACTAGAGATGGCAAAAGGACCAATTACAACAAAGCCTGGAACTGGAAATTCTAAAGCAGATATTTGGGAGAAAGAAGAGATGAAAAAGATCAAAGAACGGTATGTGTGCTTATTGACAATTATGTTGTGCTTTCTATGTTATACTTGAACAAATTGCTGTCCTGATAACTAATAAGAGAAGTTTCAGGTATGAGAAGCTCAAGAAAGTAATACATGACTGGGAGACTAAAAAGAAGAAAAAGGCGAAGCGCCATTTAGAGCAAACTGAGGTTAATTTTGTTTCCAATTTATACAATATGACCTGCTGAATGTTATTCATTTGCTGACTACATTGTGAATGAAATAACAGGCACAATTAGACAGGCGAAGGGCGAAAGCAAGGGACAGTTTCTACAGTGATATTGGAAGGATTGAACACATAGCAGGAGGAGCCAAATCACAAGCAGAGCAAAATCAAGAAAATGAAGAGCTTAAGGTGAAAGAGAAAGCAAATAAAATCAGATCAGCTGGGAAAATTCCAGCAACATGTCCGTGCTATTAAGCAAGTTCAATTACAAGAAGGCCTTAAATAATGTACAAGATTAACATTTTGAAGATCGCTCTAACTTTTATGCAGGGAAACTGAGTCACTTGACTTCTTTTATTGGAAAAGAAAAAATAAACAAGCTATATTTTCTGATCGAGGCACAATCGTTATCATCGCATTAACACTGCCAACTACATTCCCTTGAGACATATTATGGCAGGAAAAGTTGAATATTAATAGGACCAAATTTTAGTAAAGAAAACAATAATTTTGATGACATGACAGTTTTTGGATAACATGTTAAAACAAAATTATTTTCATTGGCAATGCAGCCTAGGCCACACATTACAAATCACACCTATCCACTGATAGATAACAATAGTAGAACTGCAGCAAAAAAATTCTAAAACAAACGATAAAAAGGAATTCACATAGTACAAGTCAATGCTTCTTCAAGAAATCTCCAGCCATTTTAAGATACTCTCCTTTTTTACCTCCGCCGGATTCCGATGAGTGGGTGCCATCGGAATGTTTCTTGAAAATTCCTTCAGCCATTTTAATATACTCGCCATATCCACTTCCAGATTGTTCATGTTTTCCCCCTGTATGCGCCGAGGACTGCGTGTGTTTAGTCGTGGAGGTGGTGGTGGAATGAGAAGTTTCATATTTGTGGAGATAAGTCTCTGCTTTTCCGACGAACTTTCCGATCCCTTTCTCTTCTAGTTTGCCGTACTGTGAGGCGGCGTTAAGGAGGTCAGCGGCGGCTCCGGCGAGCTCAGACTTGTCGACCTTACTGTTTGGCTCGTGATGGAGTTTTGCTTTGGCCGCGTCGGCCACTAGCTTAGCGCTGGACATCAGCTCAGATTTGGATGGTTTTGGGTGGCTGTTGGGCTTATGGGACAACGAATGACTGGCTCCGGAGGTAGTTTTGGCTTGTGTTGGATCCATGAAATTGTTTGGACTATGAGAAAAGTTCAAGAAAGATTGTGTGCTGTGAACTTTTGGATAATTGGATGGAAATATATAGGTGTGGTTTAGACTTTAGAGATGTTCAATGATTTAGAGAAGGAAGGGAGGGCTATAATATCATGGTAATTTCGTATTTGGTGTAGCGCAAGTCAACACGTCGTGGTAAGCTTAAACGAGTAAACAACTCGGTGTGTCATCCGTGTAACCACGTCAACTACTTTCTTCGATTAAAGAGGGCTCACAAGAAATTAAAGAGGGTTCACAAGTTGCTCCAGTGGTGACCACCATCTATTTTCAATTAATAGGTTGTGAGTTCGAGTTACCCCAAAAGCAAGGTGGAGAGTTCTTGGAGGAAGGGATGCCAAGAGTCTATCGGAAACAGCTTCTCTAACCCAGGGTAGGGGTAAGGTCTGCGTACACACTACCCTCCTCAGACCCCACTAATGAGATTATACTAGGTTATTGTTGTTGTTGTAGTAGTAGTAGTTGCATTTGTTGATTGTTTTGATTTTCGAGCCAAGTACACAAACAATCATTCTTAATGCTACTATTTAGAAATTTTATTTACTCGAAAATTTTGAACTAAAAATCTTAATTTCAGGATAATTCAGAATATTTGTATCTCGAAAAATTGAACATAAAATCTAAAATTTAATATGCATTAGCTAATTAAACCTAAAATCTAAAATTTAAGATGCATTAGCTAATTCGTAAATGTCATTCCTTTAGAGTGGCTAACTGATGTCATTTATTTTCATATCACACCAAACCAAAACAAAATATCGAAAGGACCGAGAAAAGTATGATCTCTTCCCCTAAAATTTTTAACTTGGACCGTAAAATTAAATATAGCTCCCCTTTAGTCATAGATTTTGCCTAATTTTTTTCAAAAAAGTTTTTGAAAAATATATTTGTTTATAGATTTTATCCATGTTTTGGCAGATTTTGAAAACAAAATTTTCAAATCCCAAAACTAGCTCTAGACCTGCGTTTGGCCCAAAATATAACTGTTGAATTTTTTAATAATTTCAAAAATTATCCCAACTTTTTGTATTATATAAAAAAGTCCGCCATCTATTATGACCCAACTAATCCACCGGCTAATTACTATAATTTTCTTTTGGACTGATGGATCTTGTAATATTATTGCAATTTGACGAATTATAGTAGCTAGCAATTATGTTATTACCAGTTGATTTTAAAATATTAGGTTATGATTTTAGAACAGTGGATTATGTAGTTCATTATAAAAATAATAATTTTATGTCAAACTTATCTATGTTCAGGATTATGGTTAGCGATAATAATAATGAATGTCATCAATAAAGGTTCTGCATATACAGGATTAACAAGTACGTTTGTTTGGTAGTGTTGGGGATTTTTGATAATTTCTAGAACTTATGGGAATAAGTCACATTTTATGTGTTTTAAAAAAAAAGTAAAATATATTTTGAAAAATTATGTCAAAACGGATTTTCATCCTCAAACCAAACTTCACCCATATCAGATTTTTAAAAATAAATTTAGAAATTTATGGCCAAACGCTAGCATAGATTCCTCAAGTTTATGGAAATAAAATTTACATATGTAAAAGTAACATAAAAGTATTATAATTTATAATTCAAAATTTTTATAAAATATTTAAGAAAAACATGATCAAAGAACAATTTCGTAAATTCCTCAAATTGTAATATTGCCAAAAAATTAAAATAGAGGAAATAAATAATATTATTAAGGAAGAATATATATGTTTACCCTAAAAGCAGATAACAATTGAATTTATATGTGGTTTTAAGGACACGTGATTTTACTTGGCATAAACTGAGAAATAATGCAAACTGATATTGAAATTGACTGTAAAGAAAACTAAAAGCAAACCAAATGAGATATGTAGCTTGGGCCCTCGAACCAAATGAAACAACAAAGGAAATATAAGCGAAGTAACAGAGTATTGAGAACCTTGAGAAAAGAATAAAATATTACTTTTTTTACTCTCCCCGTCGTGCTTTACAAATGATCAGACCCCCTTTATATAGTAGGGGAGTCCTACTCTTGATACAATTCTAAATATAGTAAGGACTCTCATGATGGACTAATTAATCGGCCTCTTCTTGATACGTGTCATGATTTCTGCCGAGATTCTCCCCCTAATTGCGGTTGTTATGACTTTTTGTTTCTTGGATCGATCTTGATCGTGACCGATCTTGATCTTGGCTGATCTCGATCTTGATCGGTCTCTGGGTCTTCGAGCTCGATCTTGACCAATCTCGATCTTGATCGGTCTCTAGGTCTCGATCTCGGCAGCATATTCTTTGTACCATGGATCGATATTATATTGATGAACCTTGAATCATCATATTCCAATCTCGATTAATCATATGAAGGGCAAAACTCGGTTTCGACCGTATATAGATAGTCCCCTCATTTCTCAGAAAGAAAATGATGAGAAACGATATGAATTTTCGAACTTCGACTTGGTGGATGATTATATCAGCGACAAGCCCGATTGTGACGTATGCGACAAACGTCCCGTCGGTCCGGTTACCAAGGTATTAAATGTGCGTCAGTTGATGGCCGGCCATTACCAATTTTGAACCGTCATTGTGAAACCAACAAATAGCTCATTTCTTCATCATTCCAAACTTTTATTTTCGAAACTTTTCCATTCCTATCTTCATAGTTTTTCGCCTTCTCCAAAGCTCCCTATTTTCAGGTTTTCAAATTTCGTTGCTTGTTCTTCTTAAAACACCAAATACTTTAATATCCATTCTCCTTTGTTCACAAAAACTAAATGGCAAAAATATCTAAAACCGTTCCGCAGAAAGAGGTTGCTTCCTCATCTCAGCCGGCCGGCGAGAAACCAGTGGTGGAGCCGCGCCTTGAGGAACTTATTCCCGGGGTGTGTGTTATTGATTCCGATATTAAGGTAGAGAAAACCTCATAGGTTGCTGGTCGATGCGAGCCGGTATCGAGATATATATGCTCGATACCCAAAAGTCTTTTTGATTGTGAAGAAAGATTGCAATTGGGAAAACAAAGAGGTTGTGATACCGATACCGGAGGAAGCGATCACTACCCACGTGGAAGGGTATCTGAGTGTTTACATCTATCCTTTCACGCTGGGTCCCCTAGATCCGATCATCGTCGATTTCTATAAGAAATACCAGGTGACCCTTGGCCAAATTCACCCTTTTTTCTCGAGGATCGTGATATTGCTCCGCTTCTTCATGAGTAAAATCGATGGACTCCCTTTCACCCTCAACCACCTCGTAAGATTATACAGCCCTCGAATCTATTGAGGTAGGTTGATAAAGCTACTACGCCAGGCCGCCAAGGCGTTCATCTCGAGTATAGATGAAGACAAAGACCGGGGCTGGATGGGCCGATTCATTCGGGTGAAGACCTCGGACCTAATCTCGACCGAAAGTATGCCATTTCCTGAGAAATGGAATATGAAACGTAAGTATGATCCCGTTTTTAATTTCCGTTCGCTGTTTTTACTTTTTCATCCTTTCTCGTTAGCGTTTTTCTCGATGCAGCCATTGCTTGGATGTCAGATGCGGTTCCCTACCTCGAGAACTGGGTGAGGAGCCTGGTTTCGACGTCAACATACACCGAGCGCGCATGGCGCGATTTGTCAAAGGGCCGGTGGGAGGCTCATACTCATGGTAGGCCTTCTTCTTGGATTACCGATTTGCTTATCGTTCGAGCATTTTCTTAAGAATGAATTTACTTACTTTCTCCTTTTGTAGGTCTCGGAAAGGATGCGGCTATGAGATCGCCGTTCGGTGATGACGAAGCCTTACCGCCAATCTCGAAACCGGCAAAGGTGATTAAAAGAAAAAGGGACTTGGACTCCGAGGGTCAAAAAACCAAGAAAAGAATGGCACGTAAACCCAAGGGGAACACAATCCCACTGACTATGGAGTCGGTCCAAAGACTAAGGGAAGAAGAAGAAGAAGAAGAAGAAGAAGAAGGTGATTCTGGGCTGGTGGCCCGTGCATGAGCTAGCGCCGATATTCAGAATACTTCGGAACTGGTGGGAGTCGATACTGCTCCATCTAGGTTTGTGAGGTCGAAGAGGAGACTCCAGCCCAAGTTTCTGAACCGAGGGGAACCAAAGATACTTTACCTCGGGGTGAAGATACCATTGAAGAGGCGGTGGATGCCGACGCAGAAACCGGGCTTGAAACTCGTCGAGAGGGAGGTGGTGCCTAAAAAAACCTACTTGGGGTAATAGAGATCGAGGATTCCCCCTCATTTCCTTCATTTTCCCAGTCGATGATACGTGACGCTCAAGCCATGGAGACTTGTCACGGGGAGGGGGCCCCATGAAGAGGAAGATCCTTTCCGTGGTTATTTTATCGGGGCAGAAGATGTCACCGGTCTGATGACTTGGAGGCTCTGAAGAAGAGCTCGGGCGAGGCAGGAGTTTCTTGTCTTTCAACAAAGCTCAACAGGCCCTGAATCAGGTAAGTTTATTTTCTCTTTGTCAATTTTCATGCTTGTATTTTTCTTTCCTTGTATAATTCTTTCTTTCTATTTTGTAGGCCTCTATGCTTCACCATGAAGTGTTTCTCCGATCCCGAGGGGAGCTGAGACGGTATGAAGCCGAAATATGAGGGCTTACTGAGGAGAGAGATGCCTTTAAGATTCTCAGTGAGCAGAGAGAAGGAGAAGCAGAAGGACTTCGGACTGAGCTAGAAGCAGCTCGAAAAGAACAAGCCGATTTATCCGAGCAGGTAAAATTATTTTTTGAAGTTAACAAAACTGACTCGGGTGTAGATAAAATAAAATAAAATAAACTGAACTTTACCTGGGGCCGACGGAAGAGGGCCAACGATGTCCATTCCCCATTTCATGAAGATCCATGGGGAGAGGACCGAGTGGAGTAGTTCCCCGGGTTGATGAATCATGGGCGCATGCCTTTGGCATTTGTCGCATTTTCGAACGAACTCCCTTGCATCCTTCTCCATATCGTTCCAATAGTACCCTGCTCTTATTACTTTGTGGACCAGCGATTCGGCACCGAAATGATTCCCACAAGTGTCTTCGTGAAATTCTCGTAGGATGTAGTCGGTATCTCCTGGTCCTAAACATATTGCTAACAGTCCATCGAACGTTCTTCTAAACAGCGTTCCGTCTTCGGACAAAGCGATGGTGCTGCCTTTGTGCGCAGAGTTCTCGATTCCTTTGGATCCGATGGAAGTTTCCCGTTCTTTAACTACTCTATATACTTGTTTCTCCAATCCCATGTTAAACTCGTGGAGTTTATCTCGGCGTGCCCTTCTTCTATTACCGATCTCATGAGTTGTACGACAGTCCCCGAGTTGAGTTTGTCGTCCTCAATCGACGAACCTAAGTTTGCAAGAGCGTCGGCTTTACCGTTCTACTCTCGAGGTACATGATTCAAGGTCTATTCCTTAAATCAATGTAGAGTCACCTGTATTTTATCCAGGTACCTTTGCATTCGATTTTCCCGGACTTCAAAAGTCTCGTTAACTTGGTTTACCACGAGGAGGGAATCACACTTAGCTTCTATGACCTCTACTCCCAAGCTTTTAGCTAGTTCGAGACCTGCAATCATGGCCTCATACTCGGCCTCATTGTTAGTCAATTTTGTAGTTCTGATAGACTGTCTTACTACATTACCTATGGTGATTTCAGCACGATGCCTAGTCCGGACCCATTCGTGTTTGAAGCACCGTCCGTAAATAGGGTCCACACTCCCGAAGATGTACCTGATTTTATCAGTAGTTCTTTTTCAACCTCGGGTACGAGGGCTGGCGTAAAGTCAGCCACGAAGTCTGCCAAGATTTGAGACTTGATGGCGGTTCGGGGTCGATATTCAATATCGTATCCACTGATTTCTACGGCCCATTTGGCCAATCGACCCGAAAAATTGGTTTATGAAAAACATTTCGAAGAGGATAAGTTGTTATAACACATATTGGATGACATTGGAAATACGATTTTAGTTTCTTGGAGGCGCTTATTAAAGCAAGCGCTGATTTTTCTAAGTGTGGATATCTA
The DNA here is from genome assembly GCF_000390325.3 of Nicotiana tomentosiformis. Lineage (NCBI taxonomy): Eukaryota > Viridiplantae > Streptophyta > Magnoliopsida > Solanales > Solanaceae > Nicotiana > Nicotiana tomentosiformis. The sequence goes on from NC_090815.1 coordinate 40,908,147, forward strand.
GTTTCGGCCTCACCCAAAGTTCGACTAACATAATAGATAAGGAATTGTGTACCTTGTTCTTCTCGGAGCAGGACTCCACTTACCTCTATGTCCGAGACTGCTAAGTACAGGTAAAGTTATTCGTTCACTTTTGGGGTGTGAAGCAGCGGCGGGCTCGATAAATAACGCTTTAGTTCCTCTAAAGCCTGTTGGCATTCCGGAGTCCATGCAAAATTGCTCTTCTTCTGAAGCAGTGAGAAGAATTGGTGGCTCCTATCTGAGGATCTCGAAATGAATCGTCCTAGGGCGGTTATCTGCCCCGTCAGCCTCTGCACGACCTTTATATTATCCACTATCGTGATATCATCGCTAGCTTTGATTTTATCTGGGTTGATCTCGATTCTCCGGTTGGACACCATGAAACCAAGAAACTTGCCTGAGCCAACTCCGAATGCACACTTTTCGGGGTTGAGCTTCATATTGTACTTCCTTAATATATCGAAAGTTTTGAGCAAATATTTTAAATGGTCCTCTACTCGCATGGACTTAATTAACATGTCATCAATATAAACTTCCATTGATTTTCCTATTTGTTCTTCGAACATTTGATTTACTAGGCGTTGATAAGTTGCACCAGCATATTTTAGACCGAATGGCATTACATTATAACAATAGGTACCATACTTAGTGATAAACGAGGTTTTTTCCTGATCCTCCGGGTTCATTTGTATCTGGTTGTACCCGGAGTAGGCATTGAGAAAACTGAGAATCTCATTGCCGATCGTGGCATCGATCATACGATCGATATTTGACAAAGGAAAAGAATCCTTGGGGCATGCTTTATTCAGGTCTTTATAATCTATACGCATTCTAAGTTTGTTTCCTTTCTTAGGGACTACCACTACGTTTGCTAACCATTCAGGGTACTTTACTTTCCAAATAGATCCTATTTTGAGAAGTTTGGTTACCTCGTCCTTGATGAAGGCATATTTGACCTCGGACTGGGGCCTTCTTTTTTGCTTTACCGGGCGGAATTTAGGGTCCAGGCTTAGTTTGTGAGTGGTAACTTTTGGTGGAATCCCTGTCATATCGAGATGGGACCAAGCAAAGCAATCTATGTTAGCTTTAAGGAAATGAATAAGTTTTTTCCTAAGATCGGGGGTTAGCCTCGTGCCCAGGTATACCTTTCGTTCGGGTTGATGGTTGGCAAGTGTGATTTCTTCTAGCTCTTCGACCGTTGACTTGGTGGCATCGGAGTCATCGGGAACTACGAAGGATCGAGGGATCCAGTAGTCATCATCTTCGTCGATCCCTTGCTCCTGCAATTGGGTTGAGGTCGGTATTTGTGGTTGCTATTTGGCCTCCTGTTTTCCCTTCGATCTTTTCGTTGATGAGAGTGACGATACTGGTATCACTTCATCGACTGAAAATATTTCCTTGTCGGCAGGTTGCTCCCCGTATACTGTTTTGACTCCCTCCGACGTCGGGAACTTCAAAACTTGGTGAAGGGTCGAGGGCACTGCCCTCATGTTATGGATCCAAGGCCTTCCGAGCAGGGAGTTGTACCTCATGTCACCATCGATCATATGGAAATTTGTTTCTTGGATGGTCCCGGCCATGTTCATTGGCAAAGTAATTTCGCCCTTGGTGGTTTCGCTTGCCATGTTGAAGTCGTTAAGTACTCGGGTTGCGGGCACGATTTGATCTTGTAGGCTGAGTTGTTCTATGACCCTTGACTGAATAATGTTGGCCGAGCTACCTGGATCAATCAAAACATGTTTAACTTGAATTTTATTCATAATGACAGATATTACCAGTGCATCGTTGTGGGGTTGTAAGATCCCTTTTGCATCCTCGTCACTAAAAGATAAGGTCCCCTCCGGTACGTAGTCTCGAGTTCTCTTTTCCCTCGTTATTGACACCTTGGTGCGTTTGAATACGGGCCCCTGAGGAATATCGACCCCTCCAACAATTATGTGGATCACGTGCTGTGACTCTTCTTGCTCATTCTATCTGTTTGAATCTCTGTTCTTGAAATGGTTTTTAGCCCGGTCGCTTAAGAATTCTCGAAGATGCCCTTCGTTGAACAAACGGGCTACCTCCTCCCTCAACTGTCTGCAATCTTCTGTTCTATGACCGTGGGTGTCATGATATTTGCACATTTTATTAGGATTTCTCTGGGCCGTATCATTTTGTAGAGGTCGGGTTCACCTGGTGTCTTTGATGCGCCCAATGGCCAATACAATAGCTGATGCATCAACGTTGAAGTTGTATTCCGATAGTCGTGGTGCTTCTTTGGGTCTGACATTTCTGTCGAAACCTCTTTTACTCATGAGCCCTCGAGAGCTCTATCCTCGATCATTTCTTCATCAGTTCAACCGCGGTTGCGTCCAGGCCTGCTGTTTCTCCGGTTTCCACCGTATGGCTGATATCGATCTCTGTTTGACCATGGTTCCCGGTCAATATCCCTTTGAACTCTGTCGATGGTCCTGTCTGGATAAACGGACCCAGAAGGAGTCCCCAACTAGTCATCCTCGACCCTAATCTTTGACTGATACCGATTATGCACGTCGACCCAGGTTACAGCTGGATATTCGACCAAGTTCTGCTTCAACTATTGTGAGGCTACCGAACTTTGTATGTTTAGGCCTTGAGTGAAAGCCTGAACAGCCCAATCGTCGGCGATTGGGGGCAGTTCCATGCGCTCCATTTGGAACCAAGATACGAACTCTCTGAGCATCTCACTGTCTTTCTGTTTTACTTTGAAGAGGTCCGACTTTCTAGTCTCGACCTTTATCATTGGCGCGCGCTTTGACGAAGGAATCTTCGAGCATGGCAAAAGAATCAATGGAGTTAGGTGGTAAATTATGGTACCATATCATCGCCCCCTTTGATAAAGTTTCTCCGAATTTCTTCAGCAGTACGGACTCAATCTCATCGTCATCTAGGTCGTTCCTCTTTATTGCGCATATGTAAGAAGTGAAATGCTTGTCACACCTCCTTTTTACCAAAATTAGGTGCTCACAATGCTCGTTGGGGTCGGTAGTTCCACTGTACTTGGAAATTTCTGGCATGCGAAATTTTTTCGGAATGGGCTTAGGAGCTATGCTCGGGGGGGAAAGGGGGGAGATTTTGTATGGACTTCTTTGAATCCAAACGCTTCAAAATCGGTGGTGTTCCCGGAATTTGATTAACTCGGGAGTTATATGTTTCCGCTTTTTTGTCATTCGCTTCAATCTTCTTCTACCCCGATTCGATTCGCTTTGTCAGCTCCTCGAACATTTTCAAGATAGCGGGGTCGGTTCTTGACTCATTCCCATTTGACCTCCCCAGCATTGGTTCGGCCCTATGAACAATTTCCTGTGATGGCTCGGGTTCGACCCTACTCGGCGCGTGGTTCTGATTTTGAAGTTGCATTATTGCAGCTTGTTGAGCTTGCAACATTTCGAATATTATTCGAAGGCTGATTCCGCCTTCTTCGCCGCCCTGTGAGTTCTGACCGACTGATCGAACGCTTCTATAGACACTGTTTTCGGGGTCGACGCCCAAATTTGCGTTCAGGGCAACATGGGAACTGATGTCGATGAGGTCTGCAACTAGTACTCCTTCAGGGTCAATTGGAAGCACTTCATTTCCTGGGGCGGCTACGTTGTCGTTTTCGCCATGAAAACAAAGGTCGTTGTCGATATGTGTGGGTACTGCTTGAGAGTTTGACATGCTGATCCTGAAATAAAAAATGCTTACAAGAACAAGTGTAAAGCAGTGTGTGTTATGAAAATTAACACCAGGCAATCACTATTGTCCTTAGCCTCACGGTGAGTGCCAAATTGTTTACCCTAAAAGCATATAACAATTGAATTTATATGTGGTTTTTAGGACGCGTGATTTTACTTGGCATAAACTGAGAATATATGCAAACTGATATTGAAATTGACTGTAAAGAAAAATAAAAGCAAACCAAATGAGATATGTAGCTTGGGCCCTCGAATCAAATGAAGCAACAAAGGAAATATAAGCGAAGCAACAGAGGATTGAGAACATTGAGAAAAGAATATAATATTGCTTTTTTTACTCTCTCCGCCGTGCTTTACAAATGATCAGACCCCTTTTATATAGTAGGGGAGTCTTACTCTTGATACAATTCTAAATATAGTAAGGACTCTCATGATGAGCTAATTAATCGGCCTCTTCTTGATACGTGTCTTGATTTCCGCCGAGATTCTCCCCTTAATTGCGGCTGTAACGACTTTTTGTTTCTTGGCTCGATCTTGATCCTGACCGATCTTGATCTTGATCGGTCTCTGGGTCTTCGAGCTCGATCTTGACCGACCTCGATCTTGATTGGTCTCTGGGTCTCGAGCTCGGCAACATATTCTTCGTACCATAGCTCAATATTATAATGATGAACCTTGAACCATCATGTTTCAATCTCGATTAATCATATGAAGGGCAAAACTCGATTTTGACCGTATAAAATATAATATACCTGGAACTTAGGATCAAATTCCTGTGATACACTTTTAGAGCACGAAAATTATTTACACATTCAACTTTGACAAAAAAGAGTTACATATCTCGGATAAACATTCATGTTGGAAGATAATTTCTTGAAGACCTTTCGAAAACAGGTAAGTAAACACAAGAGTAATAAAAGCCACTTTCTACAACAAAAAGGAAATACAGCATAAATAAGTCGATTCGTTTCAGAGGGCCAAGACTAGGCATGGCATTTCTAATGATTTATTGGATTCAATGTACAAAAATATGATCTTAGCTCTGCCGTTAGTATTAGTTAAACAAGTTTTAGCATCTTTGGTAAATCTTTTAAGAATACATTTGTTTTCACTGAAACTGAAGTTAAAATTTTGATACCCAGCTTAGACTTTTTTTAATAATTAAGTTAATCACCTTTCTTTTGTGATTTTCTATTGAATGTATTTTCATATTAAACCACATTAAATATATTGTGTTATAGTTAGCTTAGCTCCTTTTCATTACTGTCTGCCTCTTTATGTTATTTTTTTTTGTACGAAGAAAAGGTGGATTTTATTAATAAATTGAGTATAATTTTTTTGTTTTCTTGATTCTTCTCTCAAATTTCTTCAATCGGCGCAACATAGCCCAATATTATATTACACTTCAGGCTGCAAAGAAATGTTTGCAAAGAAAGTCAAAACTATTAATATTAGTTATGCATATGCTAAAGTTCAATTGAGGTTCAGCCTTGAAATCTGTATTCTATTTTTTTTTTTTAAATATTATATGATGCAGTTGTTTGAAATACTTAACAAAAAAGTGTAAGGTGAAAAAAAAAATTTTTTTTTTACTTTCAGGTGCTATTGTACGATTTAATTTTTTAGTCGAAGGTAGGATCCTTTTTTCATGATTAACATAGCTTTATGAAGGAAAGTCTATCTATAGAACATTGTTTTAAGAATATCGAAAATTTTGTTTTAAGAATATCGAAAATTTTCTAAACTCATAGAATATTCGTAAAGATATCAAGATGTGCCCATATACTTTTTGGCAATCAAATAGTTCAAAAAGATCCACAACATTTTTCATGAAGATCAAATACATCTCAAACTCAAAGTGATCCTGCATCTTCCTATATTCGAAAAACACCCAAGATTTATGTTGTAAATATGAAAGTTTTGCGAATTTTGAATTTACTGTGGAAAAAATATATTGAAAGAAAAGTAGATCTGGTATAACTATTCTTAATACTTGAACCAATTTTGATCGTGCAAATTAAGTTTGGTTGATGCATTCCAATACTTTTATATTACCAAATATTATTAGGTGACCATGAGTTTTGCCAAAATAAATTTGGGATTTATTTGGCAAACACATGTTTGGCCATAGATTTTGCTCACATTTTGGCAAAATCTCAAATCCCAAATCCAAAATCCTAAAATCACCTCAATTGGTGATTTTGGGCCAAAACATGACCACTACATTTTTTAAAATTTTTAAATATTACCCTAAACTTTTATAGTTTGTAAAAGAGCCCATATTTATTACGACCAACTAAATATTTGATGAATATGCTCCCTTATCAGCTCAATCCTTTGTGCATCTTACTTTTGCTTCTAATTTGTAAGCTAAATGGCTTTCTGAACATTCATATCAGTTAACTTTTTCTTTTTAATTAGAAGGCGTAATTCTCTAATGGGATTTCATTGTAATTAATGATTTATATAGTTCATTATAAAAATGATATTTTATACCAAACTTATTTATGTTTAGGACTATGGTTTGTGATAATGATACTATTGGGTATTTGTGATAGTTTTTAGAACTTGTGGGGTATAAGTCATGTTTCATATTTTTTCAACTAAAAAGTGAAATATGTTTTGAAAAATCATGTCCAAACATATTTTCATCTTCAAACTAAACTTCACCCAAATTAGATTTTTCAAAATAAATTTAGAATTCTATGGTCAAACGCTAGCATAGATAATCGTGTACGGAAAGCAATTTAATAAGCTCAGGTATGTCATGTGCTAACTGATTTGTCGAAGCATTTCTCTAAGTACTTGGATTTTCATATTTCAGTCCAAGAAAAAGAAATATGGCATGCTCAAATGCTTTTGTTCCTATCCTATTTGTTTCTCGAAAAATTGACTCGAGAAGTACAAAATAACCTCCAAGAGCTAGCGGGTCCCACAATTGGGCCAAGTAAGAACTGAAGAATAAGTCGGTGCTTTTCCTATACAAAAGCAGAAGATTCAAAACCTTGAAAATTGGGGGAAAGTGCACAGTTAGTCATTAATATACATATACTTAATATTTATTTTTAAGTCACTGTTTAAAATATCTTTAGTCTTTAGCCACTGCTTTAAAATATTTTACCTGCCTGAACGAAAATACCCTTCTGATCATAAAAGTTCAGGACCAAGTGTCCTTAACTTTTGAACTTGTAACTCTAAGTTCAAGACTACATGTCCTTAATTTCTGTGCTTGTAACTCTAAGTTAAGGACTAAGTGTCCTTGATTTTTGAACTTCCAACTCTAAGTTCAGGACAAAGTGTCCTTAACTTATGAGCTTGTTACTGTAAGTTCAGGACTAGCTGTCCTTAATTTATGAGCTTGTAAGTCTAAGTTAAGAACTACATGTCCTTAGTTTTTGAGCTTGTAACTCTAAGTTTAGGACTACATGTCCTTAACTTTTGAACTTGTAACTCTAAGTTCGGGACTATATGTCCTTATTTTTTTAACTTGAAACTCTAAGTTTAGGACTACCTGTCCTTAATTTCTGTGCTTGTAACTCTAAGTTAAGGACTACCTGTCCTTAATTTTTGTGCTTGTAACTCTAAGTTAAGGACTAAGTGTCCTTGATTTTTGAACTTCCAACTCTAACTTCAGGACCAAGTGTCCTTAACTTATAAGCTTGTTACTGTAAGTTCAGAACTAGCTGTCCTTAATTTATGAGCTTGTAAGTCTAAGTTAAGAACTACCTGTCCTTAGTTTTTGAGCTTGTAACTCTAAATTTAGGACTACCTGTCCTTAACTTTTGAACTTGTAACTCTAAGTTCGGGACTATATGTCCTTATTTTTTTAACTTGAAACTCTAAGTTCAGGACTACATGTCCTTAATTTTTGTGCTTGTAACTCTAACTTAAGGACTACCTGTCCTTAATTTTTGAACTTCCAACTCTAACTTCAGGACCAAGTGTGGCTGCACGATTCTGATACAAGTGACGATGAATGATTATTGGATCTAACCTATGTAGATATTGGAATTTGGGTGAAGGTGTTCTTAATCACAAAATAAATTTTAATCTGATATGAACCTTCAGAATTTCGCTTTTGGTTTTGGTTAAGGTAATGCTTATTGAACTTGGGTTCTTAATTAGTTTATTTTGCCCCATGGTATTTTTTTTGCTTTTCAGAACGTAACCTTCAGTTGCAAGGCTATTTTGAGCCGCATGAATATGAACTACTCTTTTGGGAAGGAAAAGAGATAGAAGAAAGGGTAACTCCGTTATTTCATATTAATTTTAATAGATTAGTGGCTACTTTTGTTCAATATTAAAAATACTGAATAAAAAATTAATACCACTTTAAATAGTGGCATACGCAATTTTTACTGAAAATTGCGTAGAATAAATAGTCAGATGAGCCCATGTATCAAAAGCTATGCATATTCTAAGGGTGATGATGAGCAATGTATAAGCAAAGTACAATTTTGTAAAGGCACTCAAAAATTTATACAACAGCTACAGTAAGATTATTTTTTGACCAGCAATATCACTCCTTTTTAATTGAAATTACCAAACCCTCGAAATGCCAAGAAGATATGTTGACCTTGAGGTGTATGTATTCCTTCTTATTAGTACGTAGTAAATCACAACATTAATGTCATCTTACTTTTTATAAGAAAAACAACCGTCAGGTGCACAATGCATCTCGCATTCGGAAAGGTCCACACCTAATAGATGTAAGACAACCTATCCTAATACAAGCATTAGTAATTAATTCAGGGCTCGAACCCGTGACTTATAGGTCACACGAAGACAAATTTACTTTTACTCCAAAGCTCCCCTAATGCGAGGAATGTCATACTTTATACTTAACAAATCAAGTTGAGAATTTATATAATAACTTGAAATAAGTAATTCAAACAGAAAATTAAAATATAAAACCTCGATAGGATGTTAAGTAGGAGAAAATAATTATGTATAACAAAATTACAAAATAATGCACTCCATAAGTTAATTTTATATCCCAGTTACGAGTTTGCAAATGTGTAGCCAAATATCAATAAGCTTAGATCCAAATTATTTTTTCGTTTTTTGATTCTCTATATCTTCTGTCATGAAACATCCGTGGATTTCTATTCTCCTTTTTCCTCAAGTTTATACATATCTATCACAGCTACAAAAACGCAAAAACAGACGTGTCGTCTCCTTTAATGCTAATCTTGTTAAATTTTGAATATTATTTTGTGAGAATTTGGAGTGGGTATTGTTTGAACTTATTAGAAATAGTCTAAGTATGATGTATATAAAGTTTGAAATCATTGATGGAGATTTGGACTAGTTTTATACATGAATTGCAAGTGAAAATTGTACAAATAGTTCATCAGAGATGCTTATATACTTTTACACAATGTTATGCACTTTTATACAAAGAGGTACATTATATACATAGTTGTATAAAAGTGTATAAAGATGTATAAGCACAATAGTGAAAATGTTCGTGATACACTATGTATATAGGTGTATTAGTAGAAGAAGAAGAAGAAGAAGAAGAAGAAGAAATGTGAGAAATCCACCAAATACCTGTAAATAATGTATCAACCTTGTATACAATAATGTATAAGAGGTGTTTATACACTATTATATACTACTTTACATTATTATACACTAGTATACAAATGAATCTTGTTAATGGAGCTTAACAAGTTCTTTCTTCCTTGGGTATCTTCTGAAATTTCACTCAAACCTAGCTTAAATCTACTCCAAATCACTTCAAATTTAAGACTTGAACTCTCCTTGATGATCTCAATCAATTGGGACAACACCCAATCTAAACAACTAACAAATCGGAAAATCCAAATTCTGAAATTGAAGCTTCGAACGACCTTTAATGGTGACTTTTATTTTTCAAGTTTTAAATCAACAACTGAGAATAAAATTACATGTGGAATGAGGATAAGATTGAGAAAATTCCATCTTCGTTCTAGTTTGATGATCCAATAACCTACCAAGTGAACTTCACAGTTCTCTCCATTCAAGGAAGTGATCTTCATATGTGTAACGACCCGATCGGTCGTTTTGAGCTCTAGCACGTCGTTCAACGGTTTAAGGTCTTGATTAGCTTCACTTCATGTATTATGACTTGTACGTATAGTCGAATTTGAATTTCGGGAAGTTCGGAGTTGATTTGGAAGGAAAATTCTCAATTCAGATGTTTTAAGTTGAAAGAGTTGACCAATATTTGACTTTTGAGTAAACGACATCGGAATCAAGATTCGAAGGTTCCAATAAGTTTGTATAATGATTTTGGATTTGGGCGTATGTTCGGGTTAAGTATCGGATGGTCCGGGAGCATTTCGATGCTTATTGTGAAAAGCTGGCATTTTCTTCAATTTTAAGTTCTTGGAGCACATGTGGGGCGATTTGAGGTGATTCTTGAAGATCATTTTCGCCATATATTATGAGGTAAGTTATTTTCACTTGTTGTAAGATAAATACATGGTTTATATATGGATTTATACATGAAATTTTATAGAAATTGGGGGATTTTGGATGAAAACCTAGAATTTGATATTTTAAAATTTTGATCATGAAATTGGATATAGAATTAGGAATAAAGTATATATTTGAGTTTGTGGTTTCATGGATAATGTTTATCTTTAAAAATTTTCGGAATCCGAACACGTGGGCCAGGGGGTTGACTTTATTGACTTTTCGAGCGGAGTTGGAAATCATTATAAATTGTTGAGGTATTAGAGAGGCGTTGGAGCCGATTATCGGATTTCGGAGCGAGGTAAGTATTCTGTCTAACCTTGTGAGGGGGAAACTACCTTGTAGGTGTGTATTTATTATGTGCTACTTGTTGTGGGAACCACGTACGCACGAGGTGACGAGAGTCCGTACGTAACTAATATCATATTTAGGTCCGAGTAGACTTAGGACTTTATCATGCAATATTTGTATTATCCGAATTCAAATTGTTAGCTTAATTACCTAAGACTTATAAATGAAATGTGATTAGAGATAATGTTATATCGAATCTCATTACCTTGAGTTGTTGGCAAGATATTCGAAAATTGGTAAAGATCATGATTAATTTATGTTCCTATTTCTATATTACAAACATGTAGCCCATAATTCGATAAGTTTTTTCTCTTTCTGGGGATCGGAACGAACGCCTCGGAAGTATATGTATATATGAGAAGTATCCATGGATCGGGTCGTACAACATCGGCAGTATATGTACATGACTATAGATCTGGCCGAACGACCTCGGCATAATTCGTGCGTAAACTCGCTAGGAGTCCGAATACCCACGAGATTACCCTCTTGATTGAACTTGGAAATTTCATGATATTTTCTTTATGAACTGAGATAAGATATTTAGTTGATAGTTCTTATTTGTTGAGGTGGCATGTGGCACTTGGGGATTTTGTAAACGGATGATATTTTGTCAACAAATTTTGTTATGTACTATTCCTTATTCTATTGATCCCGTCGTATTTCATACCTGCTTAAAATTCGTGTATTTTATTTATTGGACCACTAGTAAGTATCAATGTCGACCCCTCGTCACTACTTCTCCAGAGTTAGGCTAGATACTTACTGGGTACACGTTGATTTACATTCTCATGCTACACTTCTACACTTATTGTGCATGTATATTTCTGATGGTCATTTGGGCACGTAATCGCAGTTGCCGAGGGGACTTTATGGTGAGCTATATTCCATATTACGATCCGTAACACACAGAGTCTTCATCATATTTATTTACTTTTATCATGTCTATCTTATATTTCAAACAAATGATGTATTATTATTGTACTTCCTAGTAGATGTCCATTCTCTTGTGACATCGGATTTTGAATATTCTAGTAGATGTTAATGGTTTTGCATGAATATTTGTCACCTTTTTATTTTATATCTCACTAATATTGTATGTACTATAATTTTTAAATGCATAGATTTATTTATTTATTTAATAAAACTTATAATTTCAAAAGTAATAACATGAATTATTAATTAGACGGTTCACCGTTGGCTTGCCTAACGATGACGTTGGGCGCCATCGCGGCTTAGAGTGGGTTTTGGGTCATGACAACTTGGTATCGGAGCTCTAGGTTCACTTAGGTCTCACAAGTCATGAGCGAGTGTAGTAGAATCTTGCATATCAGTACTGAGAAGTCTGTACCTATCTTCGAGTTGTTGGCAAGATATTCGAAAATTGGTAAAGGTCATGATTAATTTATGTTCCCGTTTCTATATTACAAACACGTAGCCCATAATTCGATAAGTTTTTTTCTCTTCCTAGGGATCGGAAGGAACACCTCAGTAGTATATGTATATATGAGATTCATCCATGGATCAGGCCGTACGACCTCGGCAGTGTATGGACATGACTATGGATCGGGCCGAACGACCTCGGCATAATTCGTGCGTAAACTCGCTAAGAGTCCGAATACCTACGAGATTACCCTCTTGATTGAACTTGGAAATTTCATGATATTTTCTTTATGAACTGAGATAAGATATTTAGTTGATAGTTCTTATTTGTTGAGATGGCATGTGGCACTTGGGGATTTTGTAAACTGATGATATTTTGTCAACAAATTTTGTTATTTACTGTTCCTTATTCTATTGATCATGTCGTATTTCATACCTGCTTAAAATTCCTGTATTTTATTAATTGGACCACTAGTAAATGTCAATATCGATCCCTCGTCATTACTTCTCCGGAGTTATGCTAGATACTTACTGGGTACGCGTTGATTTACATACTCATGCTACACTTCTACACTTATTGTGCATGTATATTTCTGATGATCATTTGGGCGCGTAACCGCAGTTGCCGAGGGGACTTTATGGTGAGCTGTATTCCATGTTACGATCCGCAATACACAGAGTCTCTATCATATTTATTTACTTTTATCATATCTATCTTATATTCCAACAAATGATGTATTATTATTGTACTTACTAGTAAATGCTCATGCTCTTGTGATATCGGGTTTTGAATATTCTAGTTGATGTTAATGGTTTTGCATTAATATTTGTCACCTTTTTATTTTATATCTCACTAATATTGTATGTACTATAATTTTTAAATGCATGGATTTATTTATTTAATAAAACTTATGATTTCAAAAGTAATAACATGAATTATTAATTAGATGGTTCACCGTTGGCTTGCCTAATAGTGACGTTGGGCGCCATCACGGCTTAGAGTGGGTTTTGGGTCGTGACAGCTTGGTATCAGAGCTCTAGGTTCACTTGGGTCTCATGAGTCATGAGCGAGTCTAGTAGAGTCTTGCGTATCGGTACTGAGATGTCTGTACCTATCTTCAAGAGGCTACAAGGCTGTTAGGATCATTTTCCTTCTAGATTCCTCGTTGTGTGATTTGATTCCATTGAAACTTATGCTTCATTTTCGTCCTACTCATTCTTATACGATGATGAACGCTTGTTATCAATTGGGCATCGAGGAGTTGTAGTGGTACTACAGATGTGGTGCAGGATGTTTCTCCCTGCGTATTCGGGCGGGCTATTATCGTCGCCTTGTGGAAGGGTGTTCAGTAGCCAATTGCTAGTGTTGCCTACGATTTTGAGTCTATGCACAGTGTATTATGAGGTCCATGCGTTATTATCATACAGTGTTGGTATAAATGGTAGGGGTACTTATTTATGTGTCACGGCAGTGAATGACTCGAAAGGAGGATTTTTCGGTTCATGATTTAGATATTCGGCATTTAATTCCAGCGGAGGAAAGACAATTAGACTATGAATGATCAGGCCTTGGTTGACGGAGTACCGAGACTTGATATTGTCAAACTTGGTGGCATTCTCATTTGTGATATGGTGTTGCCGTCCTTGTTAGAACGCATTAAGGCTCATCGATGTTATGGTCTCCTATGATTTGTCTTCGGGGCAGGATGTTGTAGAATGGTGCCTAAGCAGGGGTTATCAGATATGGCGGTGTGTGGCAGCTTCAGGGTCAAATTGGTGTTTCTAATGTTGATGGCTCGAGAGAGATGATCTTTGTGGAGGCTTAGAGTTGGTGGCAATTTATCAGTTCGGGTGATGCAGAGATAGATTATGATTTGAGGCAACATTTTTAGCAGCAAAGGATGAGAAGGAAACATGGTGGGCAGAAGACTAAGTCCATGTATTTCGTTTGAGATGGTGGCTTATATACTTAAGAAGTTTGAATATAACATAAAGGAGTTTGCTTGGAATGCAGGGGGATGCGAATATTTGATTATCGTTTTGGGATGCAATATGGCTTCGAGTTTTAAACATATTATTGGGCCTTCAGTTAATGTTAATAGAATGAACGAATTCTTACGGTTGGCAGGTGAGTGTGGACCTACTAGAATTAACTAATTTCATAGTAGATATAACTACGACAATGTAATCGGAAGATGTCGATATGGAATTACATAGGTGGGCTATCTCCCGTGAGCAGGTTAGGGGTTGCATGGTTTCTGATAAAGTTCTTATGAAGAGTTTTACTTTCTATCCAATATGAGGTATGTACTACGATGTGGGCTTGGATCACTTGAAGAATATGGTGCGACTGTTAGGAGGTCGAGTGTGCGTTGGGGATGTTAATTCGGGATATGTTATGAAAGGTTTAACAAGAACTTGCGAGAAATTTGGCGGAGTAGCAGTGCGAGATCATGGTAATTGAGAAGGGGGAGTCATTGTGGGTTCTGAATTTATGGGATTGTGGCTTAAGGCTACGTTGGGGAGCCTACTGTCTATGATTAGGTCACGTGGTTATGTACCTATGCAGTTTCTGGTTACCGGTACGTTGATAGATTAGTTATGACTAAGGGTAGAAAACATCAAGAGTAATTCGGGCAAGAAATTTGATGAATATGTGCTACAGTTCGCCTTATCGATTCATGTGCAAATTTTGGGATGATTAAGATTTCATACTTCTTGTGGATGTTACGTACAAGGTAAAGGATTCATGTGGTTTCTTACTTGGAAGTGTTCATGTGCTAATAGAGCACTAGTGTTTGGTTATATACTCGGGACCAAGTCAGAGTGAGATAATCTCAACAATGGTTCTAGTGGGTTCAAGAATTAAAAGGTGCGGTGCTTAAGGATTTTTGGATTCGTAGTGTGGTTAAGGATTGAGTTTGGCAGCAGATTATAAAAAGGAATTGGATTGTTTCTATGTTAGCACTGGGTTCTGCAGTGCAGTGTTAGAAACATATAAGGAAACAACTTCGGATTCACAGAAGATCTTTCAGAACAGGTGTATCAGTTAGAGATACTATTGAGTGCATGATGAGGGTATAAAATGGCTTATGGGCATTGAGACAATGTGGTCTCGTGATTTGGGTCACTCAGGATGAGTGTTGTTTGAGGTCCGTTATGTGCTTGCATAGAGCTATTATTTTTAAGGCAAGCCAACAATAGATCGGAAGAAGTTGAGTCAGTTAGTAGTGGTTTGAATCAACATGGTTGAGAAAATGATCGATTCCTTCGGCGTGGTAAAGCTATATAGGTGATTTTGTGGCTGTAAGTGCGAGCTTGACAACCACCGTAATTTGATTCTGTTGGTTTTGTTATGTGTAAATGGATCCTGAAAGAGTTATGGCAGTTTAGACCATGGCTTGAGGTTGGTGTATTCTGCGGTTATGGGAATTTGGTTGTGTGATGTAATTGCTCTTCTGAAATGAGTTAAGTAAAGGTTTATAGCCGATTAAGTGTTTATTCTACCGGTGGTTCATGAGTTATGATATAATTCTTGTACTCTCGCGTAACAACATGATAGATGTAGTGAGCGATATGAAATTGGGATTGAAAGGTCAAGGTTGCGGTTTAGTTTAGTCAAGGATGCCACGAGTTCAAAGAAACGACAGAGTAGACTTTTAGTGTGCTGGTGCTATTTTAGTGACGCTTGAGAATGGTGTTTAGTGGAAGAGGCATTGTGTATTGAATTGCGGGTTCATGATTTGCATTACAAAAATAATATGGTTGGTAGCTATGGATGTGCAGGTTTTACTACCCGGTGTGGAAGGTTGTGGGAGTATATCCCATGGGATGATCGTATAAGTGTGATATGTTTGTCATTTAAGTGTTAGAGATTTAAATCAGGTATGAAGATTCTGGTACTATCGCTGGTTGGAGAGTTTATGTTTGAGAAACGTTCTACTCCTTTGGTTGTGGACTATGGAAGTTTGTTTCAGATATGACGGTCAATCATATGTGTCATGGATAGGGTCATTATGGATCTTTGGGAGGTTATAGACCTATTTGGGGATGATCAGAATCGGCTTCGAGGTCCGTGGGTAGGCCTAATATGAATGTACATTCTACACAAGATCAGATATGCTTATTCAGCATAGCATTGCTTATGGATGAGTCTGTGGGCGTGATGGATGATATTCCTAGCATCGTCTATTTCAAGTGCTACTCTTTAATACTATGTGGGTTGTGAGACGACTTGATTATTCACACACATGTGGTGACCCTACATAGTTGTGGTATTATATGAGCTCTCTCGAGATGTCGGTTGTTGGATGCACCTTATTTGTACTTGGCTTTTGTAGTGCATGACGCTATCCATCTCCCAGGGTTGTGGTTATGTACTTGGCGTGCTTGCGATCGATATTCGTACATTTCTTGGGTATGATCATTTTGGCTCGGTAGGTAGCTCCTTATTGATTGTTATGTGTGGATCAGGTGGCACGCCGTCACGGGTATGATGTTTAGATTGGGTTGCACGTCGCATCAGTGAGATGTTGAGTACGGTTCCTTATAATTATTTCGTGCGTGTTGTTTCTTACCCTTGGGATAAGTTCATAGAGTTTGTCTAGTTGAGTTGAGTGTTATGCGGGTTGGGTAGTTCTTTACCCGAGTTCGTTTTCCTTATTGGCCATATTCGAATTGTAGCTTGTTGATTCATTGATGGCGTCGTATGATATTTTAGATGGTGTTTGAGATGGATTATTGCCCGAGCGGCTTGTACTGGGTGAGACGAGGTTGTTGGACCTGAAATCAGTGCAATCGGATTTATATAATATATATTAGAGAGAACATGTCACTAATCAGTTCAGAGTGAGGAAATGGCTCTTTCCAAGCAAAAAGACTCCATAAATTATTGATTTGGCAGGTGGATATGAGTTTCTACACCTCTTTCATTATTGCATCATTGCGAGAGTTGGAACATGGCTTACATGTGTTATGAGGTACACTATGGGCATCGAGTTAGTGAATTTGCAGCTTCTACGGTTGGAGGATGTTATTATAGGCATACCAATTATACAATGCATTGTGTTTTTTGGTATAGCGTGTTGAGATTGACACGGTGTTCATATGTTAGAATCAGGTTTTGTAGAGAATTTCGGATGTTGAAATTTGGTTCTAAGGCTTATGGGTTAAAGTGGCAGGACGAAACTTCAGTCTGGCTTGAGCTAATGTGCTCATATGGGTTGTGGTGGCACGGGTAGGCGCACGAGGTGTTAAGCAGTGGTTTTGGATAATTCCAGAGCGGGTCTTGGCACGTTCGAGAACAAACGTATGTTTAAGTGGGGGAGAATATAACGATTCGACCGGTTGTTTTGAGCTCTAGCGTGCCGTTCGGCGGTTTAAGGCCTTGAGTAGCTTCACTTCATGTATTATGACTTGTACGTGTAGTCGGATTTGAATTTCGGGAAGTTCGGAGTTGATTTGGAAGGAAAATTCTCAATTCAAAAGTTTTAAGTTGAAAGAGTTGACCAAGGTTTGACTTTTGAGTAAACGACCTCGGAATCAGGATTTGAAGATTCCAATAGGTTCCTATGTTAATTTTGGACTTGGGCATATGTTCGGGTTAAGTATCGGATGGTCTGGGAGCATTTCAACGCTTATTGTAGAAAGCTGGAATTTTGAAGGTTTTAGAATTTTCTAAGTTCGAATAGAAGTGGACTTTGGTGTTATTGATGCCCGTTTGGGATTTCAAGCCTTGTAATAGGTTCGTATTGTGATTTGTGATTTGTACGCAAAATTTGGTATCATTCCGAAATATTTACGTGTGATTCGGACGTGTTCGGCGAAGGATGAAGGTTTGCAAGTTAAGAGAGTTTAAGAAATTTAGTTTGATCTTTAATTCTTGGTTTCAATGCTGTTAATTGTGTTCTGAGCCTTCGAAAAAGTTTACATAGGGTATATAAACTTGTTAGAATGATTGGACGGGGTTCCTCGGACATCAGATGAGTTTTGGGGTGATTTCGGACCACTTTTAGACCTTTTGGAATTGCTGATAATTGGTGTCGGGGGTGTGAAATGCGATCGCGGAGGTCTGGGCCGCAATCGCGAAGAGAAAAGTGCATTCTGGGCCTTGTGAATTGCGATTGCGGAAGGAAGGGTCGCGATCACGTAGAAGGATTTATGCTATCAGTGGTTTGACTTTGGGAGCTTATATCTTGCAATCTATAAGTAATTTGAGATGATCCAAAAATGAAAGTTGTAGCCCTTTGAATCTAGTTTTCAGAAAATCAAACCGTTTGTCATTTGAAATTTTGTACAAAATGTTATGATTTTATACCGAAGGGTATCTGTGAAGAAGAAAACAAAATTTGTACATCACGATCGCGGAATTTTGGCCGCGATCGCGATGAAGGAAATGACACTGGAACTTTTGTTAACCACGATCGCATGGGTAATGACCGCGATCACGAAGGAGGAGGCCTGGCAGGTATATTAAACATCTACTTTCGGGATTTTGAGCTCATTTTCTTCATTTTTAAGTTCTTGGAGCACATATGGGGGCGATTTGGGGTGATTCTTGAAGATCATTTTCTCCATATATCATGAGGTAAGTTATTCTCATTTGTTGTAAGATAAATATATGGATTTAAACATGAAATTTTGTAGAAATTGGAGGATTTTGGAAGAAAACCTAGAATTTGATACTTTTACATTTTGACCACGTAATTGGACATGAAATTAGGAATAAATTATATATTTGAGTTCGTGGTGTCATGCATAATGTTTATGTTCGAAATATTTTGGAATTCGGGCACGTGGGCCCGAGGGTTGACTTTGTTGATTTTTCGAGCGGAGTTGAAAATTGTTATAAATTGTTAAGTTATGAGTATTGAAGTATAGTTTGATTGGTTTGCACATTGTTTGGATAGTTTCAGATCGATGTTCATCGATTTGAGATGTTAGAGAGGCGTTGGAGCTGGTTATTGGATTTCGGAGCGAGGTAAGTCTCCTGTCTAACCTTGTGAGGGGAAAACTACCATGTAGGTGCGTATTTGTTATGTACTACTTGTTGTGGGGGCCACGTACGCACGAGGTGATGAGAGTTCATACGTAGCTAATATCATTTTTAGGTCCGGATAGGCTTAGGATTTTATTATGCAATATTTGTATTATCTGAATTCAACTTGTTAGCTTAATTACCTAAGACTTATAAATGAAATGTGATTAGAGATCATGTTAGATCGAATCTCATTACCTTGAGTTATTGGCAAGATATTCTAAAATTAGTAAAGGTCATGATTACTTTACATTCCCCTTTCTATATTACAAATATATAGCCCGTAATTCGATAAGTTTCTTCTCTTCCTAGGGATCGGGACGAACGCCTCGAAAGTATATGTATATATGAGATGCATCCATGGATCGGACTGTATGACTTCGACAGTGTATGTACACGACTATGGATCGGGCCGAACGACCTCAGCATAATTCGTGCGTAAAATCTTTAGGAGTCCGAATACCCATGAGATTACCCTCTTGGTTGAACTTGAAAATTTCATGATATTTTCTTTATGACATGAGATTGGATATTTGGTTGATAGTTCTTATTTGTTGAGATGGCATGTGACACTTGGGGATTTGTAAACTGATGATATTTTGTTATCGGATTTCGTTATTTTTTGGTTCCTTATTCTATTAATCATGTCGTATTTCATGCTTACTTAAAATTCTTGTATTTTATTTATCGGACCATTAGTAAGTGTCGATGTCGACCCCTCATCACTATTTTTTCGGGGTTAGGCTAGATGCTTACTGGGTATGCGTTGAGTTACGTACTCATGCTAGACTTCTGCACTTATTGTACAAGTATATTTCTGATGGTGAGCTGTATTCCATGTTACGATCCGCAAGACAGAGTCTCCATCATATTATTTACTTTATCCTACCTATCTTATATTCCAGATTGATGTTGTATTATTATTGTACTTCCTAGTAGATGCTCATACACTTGTTACACCGAATTTTGGGATATCTAGTAGATGTTAATGGGCCTGCATTAATATTGTCACCTTTTTATTTTATATCTTACTAATATTGTATGTACCCATAATTTTTAAATGCATAGATTTATTTATTTAATAAAACTTATGATTTCAAAAGTAATAAAATAAATTATTAATTAGATGGTTCACCGTTGGGCGCCATCACGGCCTAGAGTGCGTTTTGGGTCGTGACAATATGACTCTAAATAGGGCCGTCTCAACAAGATTGGGGGTTTAAAGCCAAATTTCAGAGAGAGGCCCTAAGTAAGAATATCAACGATAAATTTTCAATGAAAAAGTATGAAATAAAGGTAGAATAATAAAACCGGCTTAAGAATTTGATAAGTTGATATACAACAACAATATACCTAGTAAAATTTTACAAAGTGGGCCTGGAAAGGTAGAGTGTACGCAGACCTTATCTCTACTTTGAAAGGTAGAGATATTTTTTCCGAAAGACCCTCGTCTCAAGAGAAAGTATGGCAAAAGAAAAGGTCAGATAAGGACAATCAATTCAATAATGTATGAAAATGAAAGTAAGGAAATAAGTCATGATAAAGCACGGAGCAACATCTATCACAGATAAATAAGATAATCGAAGTACAAGAAATAATAGATAGTAGAAGAAATCAAAGGGTAAGAAACTATAGAGCAAGATACATTGATATAATGGTATCGAAAAGTGTTGCATTAATATAATGACTGGTTGTTGTAATTCTTGATATTTTGAAGAAGGCAACTTGTAAGCCGCGGTAAGTTGCTGATTGAGAGACTTTTCAATATTGAGAATGAAAATAGTAAAAGAGAATAAAAAAATTAAATATATAAATAATAATGTGGGTTCGTATTAGTTGTTAGGATAGAAATGAGGCAAAAAACATAAAATAGCTACCCTTAAACAATTCATTAAAAATATTCCATTTTCTAATTATTACATTAAAGTTAATGTACTTTCGCTTCAATTTATTATTTAAAATTTAAGTGTATACATAATTTTTTAATAATACATATACAATATATCTTTAAGGTAAAAACAGAGGCCCCAAAAAATTGAGACCCCAACCGGTTGCTTTACTGGCCTTATAGTCGAGCCACCCATGACTCTAAAAAATATAGTGTTTTTTCTTCTCATTTAAATAGTGGTTATCAACTTTGAATTTGGAAGGAAAATTGAAGAATAAATATAAAGGTAGAGAAATTTTGGGGGTGCAAAGTCGTGATACAGGGAGAAGAAGAACGAATGAAAAAAAAGTATTTAAATGGGGTGGGCTAACTGGTGAAAAGTAATTTTTAGATGGAAATTTTACCATCTATAGCAAAGGTATACACCCAATTTATTATAAACCAAAATTATTTTAAAATATTATTTTCTATAGTTACCTTTTATATTTTATAGCAAAATAAGCATTTTATGGTATATACTACCATTGAGGCATGAAATACGCTATTTATGTTTTCCTCTCTCTTAGATAGCTGGACATACTTATTTTTAAGGGATTGCCGTTACTGTATTCATGAATACATAACGCGAATATATGTGAATACATGCACGTACAACTGTATTCATGAATACAGCAGCGCGAATACATGTGAATACATGCGCGTACAACTGGACTGCCCTAATTTTAGGCGCTTTTTGCTGCTGTATTCATGAATACATGGCACAAATATATGTGAATACATGCACGTACAATTGGACTGCCCTGATTTTAGGCGATTTTTACTGTTGTATTCATGAAAAAAAAAGAATCTATTATAAAACTTAATAACATAAGCTCCCTTTGATGATTCGGCTAATGGGAAAAACTTAGATTTTGAATTTAAATAAAAAAGAAGATTATAAGTACCTCCTTAAGAGCATAAAGTAGTATAACAAATTGACCGATGAAAAATCGATGATGATAAATATATATTAGCTCGATTTGGTGATAAGTCTCTACCTTTCTGACATTTTTGGACAGATTTCACTCGATTTTGTTTGCATTGCTTCATGTCCATGAGACCATGACACCTTAATTTTCCTTTAGTGTAGGGCATCTCCAACCTTAAGTACTTTTTATTATACTAAAACTAGTGAGTATGCCCGCGTTTCGCGCGATCATTAAAAATTATATGTAATATTATCAAATAATTTCAGTGTTGTTATATTTTTATAATAATAAATTAATCTATATTTTTTAATGATAATGTCAAATATTTTTCTTGATATAATTATATCCTCAAGGTTAATTGATATACTCTTATATCCTTCTGCGTAGCTTTTTTTATTTTTATTCGTATGGTTGTATAGAACCTTCAACTCCACAACGTACATTATACTCTTTCTAAAAACCTTATCAATGAAGGTTGAAATTATAGTGCAATATCTTCCTTGACATATGAAAATAGTATTGTTTAATTAATTAAGACAATATCCAAAAGACAGAGAACCTAAATTTTAAAACACTAAATAAAAATTGAGAAAATGTCACTTTTTAAATATTAAAAAAAAATCAACAAAATTTTTATTTTTTATGTAATTAATATTTTTATATTTTTATGATATTATCTTAATTTCAAGAATATAAATAAACAATCAAGGTAAAAACATCAAAGAATAGGCTATTCGTTCATAGCAATTGCACTATTTCTACGCAAATTACAGAGTCCATCATTTCTCAAAGTAAAAGAGAAAGACGTAGAAGCCCTAAATCCTACTTTGCTCCGATTAGGCTATTTTTGAAAATTTTCTCTAATATATATTTCCTCCAACAATATCTAGAAGAGTAAATAATAATCAATTGATACGTAATATATTTTCAGGTTTTGTAAATGATGAACTGATTAATACAACATTCTGGAGTAACTGCACTGTATAATACAACATTCTGCAGTAACTTCCTCTCCTGATTAGATGTACAATTAAGTTTCGATCATTCAATATGAATAGGGGCAGAGCCACAGAGCAGGCTATGAGTTCAGCCGAACCCATTAGCTTTTGTTTAAATCTTGTATTTTTCTTTTAAAAATTTATTAATTATGCACAAATAATTAACTTAAAACCTAGTAACTTAAAAGGATTAGAATACCAAATCCATAAACTTGAAATCTTAAAGGGATGAAATCAGTTTCTTTCGCTATGTTCCGTGATGTTCTTTTTTAACCATAAGTTCCATAGAGAGGAGGAGAAAAACAGAAAGTTCAATAGTCATTGAGAAATCAATTGTTCTTATCGAAAAAAGAAAATGCCTGAAACAGAAATAATTTGCCTGAACCAGTCTAGTCAATGATTCAACGTTACACATTAGTAAGTATTTATCTTCTTAAGGGAGAGGACTCAATGCTATATATGACTTGTCCTTATTACTACAATCCTTTATTATCTTCACTATTATTTATTGTCCTCATTGGTATATTAATCTCAACATTGAGTAAACATTAAATTCTATTAAAATATTTATGACAAAAATGAGAAAAAGGATAATATCATTGCTGTATTCCACCTCATTTACTCTTTAGACCAAATGAAATGTTCACCACTTTAATTTAAAAGAAGGAAGAAGAGAACCCAAACAAAGCTGATAATTCAAGCCATTTTCAGTAAATGATTTGATTATTCTAAACCAACTTATTGAATTTAGTGTTTAACCTCTACATACCCTTTTTCTTCACTTAGCTCTCATACTGAATAAGTGATGACTTAATAGCACTCCTCTCTTCTTGAGTAGAGCAAAACTGTAGAAAAAAGAGATTAGTTTGTTGAGTTCTTGTACGATGAGATCAATTTTGATTGTTTCATGACATCAACTCTAACGTGTAACTTCACCTAATCCTAAAAATTAAAGAGGATGAGAAAATCAAAAAGGAATAAAGAATCTACGTAAATAGGCAATCAAAGAAAAATTTCATTCATTCACAAAGAATATGTAATAAAAGTAATTGCAATTCATAAACCCTATCGGCAATAAAAAATAAAAAGTCAATTCTAGAATAAAATGCAATAAAAGTCAAATGTTTGGATTAAGCCAATTACTTGCTCCTGTTCCAAGTCATCTAAGGAGCAAAACGTAGATAAACTTCTGTCCAAATAATCTGCAAATAATATCAACATTTAACCATGTTGCTGCTTTCATAAGGTAATTATAAATTAAAATTTACTGGATAAAATATATCAAAAGAAAGGAAGATGAAAGAGAGAATAATGTTGCAAGGCTCATCGCTCCGGATAAACGTAAAGGACTATTATGAGGAAAATTCGATAAAAGTGAGAACAAATTTGAGATAAATTTCTGTACAAATAATCTGCAAATAATATCAAGAGTTAACCATTACTAACTATAAAGAGAGATAAAATAGCAGCAAAGATACAAGAGAACAAACATAAGTTTATGTCAAAACGGTCTGCAAATAATATCATGTCTTAACCATTAGTAAATAGAAAGCTAGATAAAATACCAACAAAACATAAAGGTGAATAAACAAATCTTGAAACCAAGAAGAAGGGATTAACCTTGGGTAGTTGGGAGAAAGAAGAGAAGAGAGAGATTTAGATCTAGCAAATGAAAAAAGAAGAAAAGAGAAGGAGACGTTAATGAAAAAGAAGCCCTGGGCCTCTGGCGTGGAAGGAGGAGGGATAAGAAGATGAGACATGTAGTAGTTAAGATGACTTTTAAAAGTGTCTTTTCAATTAAGATGACTTTTAAAAATGACTTTTCAGAATTTTAATTGAGACTTAATAAAGGAAAAAGGTAAAAATTTAAGAGAAATATGAATGATAATTTTTAAGAGATGCCACATCACTTTGCCAAATCCCTCCTGTATATATTTATATAGATGGTGTAAATACCAAAATGGTACAAATTAACTCCAACCCATTACACTATTTTGTATACCAAAAAAGAATATCCTTTTTATGTTCTTTTCTCTCTTCTATATTATATTATTTCCTTTTATTTAAATTTTATTTTTTTATTTCATAAAATAAATTCTTTTTTTTACATATTCATCCCATATAATTCATACATTTCATATATAACCATTTAATATAAAATTATTTTATATCATAAATTTTTAAATAATATAAATTACACACAAATATTATACATTATACGTATTAATGAATAATTTCATTTATAAAATATAATTAAATAAATATTACATTATGGTAAAATTTATTTAATTTTTATATAAATACTCAACTTCGAGGATTAGTATATTGCTCCCATAAATGCTCTATTAATGCATTACGAAATGCAAAATGAGCATCTTTGTCTTTAATTTTTTTATGTCGAGCTAAAAATTATTTAAATCGGTAATTTTCATCTACTACAATTTCTACTGTTAGAGTTGGACTTTCCCAAGCATCTTGAATTGGTGCATTAAGATCACGCTCATCCTCGATTATCATGTTGGACAGTATAATACATGTAGTTAAATATATCATGTAGCACTTCTTTTCTCCAAAAATGTGATTGCCCTGCAATAGTTGCAAAATAAAATTGCAAAACTCCTAATGCATGTTCAACATCTTTTCAACATGATTCTTATTTCATCGTGAAATATTTCTTCTTTTAAAATGTGGCTCACGAATAGTTTGCACATTAATAACCCACAACATATTCTTTTCCTTGAATAATATAATGGTTATATTTTTTAATACAATTATAACTTATAATAAAATTAACTTATAATTTTATATAAAAATAATATATATGAAAAATAATTTATAAAAATTATACTCCAAAATTAAAATGTAAAATTAATATTACAAAGATATTACATAAAACTAATTAGGTATATAGGGACCTAAATGAAAAAGTAAAATTTATAATATGTTAAATTAAAAGTGTTATATAATAATAAAATATTGATGAATATTGAATAGTAATGGTGTTGATGAATAGTATTACACCAAATTTGGTGTAACACTATTCACACATTAAAATGATATAAAAAATGGTATTGAGTTGGAGCACGAAAATACCAAATATTACACCCAAAATAATTTGGTGTAATATTTAGTGTAAGGTTGGAGATCGTCTAATAGCGTGAGTTCTTTTGACAAAAAATAATACATAATAGTAATTAGTTTGCTCTTTTCCAAATGTCTCCACTGGCGCTTCTCTTTACACTAGATGAGGTGTGCCCATGCTCAGCATTGGCCCAACATGTAATTGTAAAATAATTTTTTTAAGTGTAATATTGCAATTGTTCTTTAAAGAGCACTCATGGTCACTTAATTAATATTATATTTTATGATGTAACTTTTACATGCAGATTTATTCAGAGTTAACCATTTGATTTCATATTTAATTTATGCTGGAATGAAACATCAATCTTCAATTATCACTATATAAACTTCAAATAGTGAAGTTATTGTGTTCAAGTCTTGTTAGACTTGAATTCTTTGTTTGATGTAACCTTTTTCATCCTTATCCATTCATCTCTGGAGTATTTTGAGTTGTTAGTATTATTTTCTAGAACAACTTTATCATTCACTTGCATTGTTACAAACTGAAGTATTGAGGTTGTATTTGTTAATATTGTCTCATTTGCTGCAAACTTGTTAATTAATTCATGTTGTTTACCCGAAAAATCAGATAACGTTAAATTTGAGTATGGTTCTAAAGATATGTGATATAATTTGATACAAACCGTATAGAGAAATAGTAATACCTATGTTCTTGACTATGAGAATGAGAATAGTTGAGCAAGAAGAATGAATAAGATAAAGTAAAACGAGCACAAGGAGATATCTTTCAATATGAGAAGTGATCTTTTGTTACAGTGTGTGAGATTGCCTTATGCTTATAAGGATTCCCCCTTTTATAGTAGAGGGATCCTACTTTATTTACAATAAAAAAAAAAATATAGTGGAGAACCCATGATAAATTGTCTCTTCCTCGATTCCCGCCAAGATTCTCTCCCTTAGTGCGGTTGTAACGGCTCTTGTCTGCGAGCTCGATACTGGCTCAAACTCTTTATTGGGTCGAGCCCTCGGCTTTGGCTTGAGTTCGACCTTCGAGGTGTAGCGCATTTCCGACTACCCTCACGTTGCCTTGCGGATCGATTTGGTCATGGACTCGATAATAGCATCGAGCCGACTCCTCGATCAGTCTTTGGAACTCGAGGCTCGTTTGTACTGTCTTCGGAACTCACCCCAAAATCCCACTCCGATTGCTTAACATTCGAACTCGATCGAACGTAGGAAGGCCGAAATCTATTTCGACCGTATACAGATAGTCCCCTCATTTCTCAGGAAGGATGTGGTGAGAATCGATATGATTTTCGACGGTTCGATCGGGTTATAAGCTGACGTTTTCACAGGGCTCGATCATGACGTATGTGATAGTTGTCCCATCGATTTAATCTTTCAAGGTATTTAATGCATGTCAGACAGTAGTAGCCACCGCTGATACTGAACCGCCACTATGTAAGCCTATAAATAACCCCTCCATCTAACATTTATCACTTTTACGTCTTCACTCTTCCAAAGTTTCTTACTCTCTCTCTCTCTCTATTTCGCCGCTTGCAGAGCCATCTACACCAGCATTTGACATCATCAACTTTTAATCTTCCTTTGCCTTCCTTTATCTCATATCAATGGCTAAAACTTCGAAAACTGTGCCTCAGAAGGAGAAAGCTTCCTCATCACGGCCGTCCGGCGACAAGGCGCCGGTGGAGTCGCCTCCCCACGAGTATGTTCCTGGCCCGTGCACTCTGAAAATCGATTTTAAAGTCGAAAATTCTTCATCGGTTCCGGGTCGATGTGAGCATGTGTCGATGTACATGTGCTCGATAACAGCGGGCCATTTCGAGGCTGTGAGGAAAGAGTGAAACTGGGGTCCCGAGGTTATGTTGCAAATCCCCTCTTCCGAAGAGAGAATTACCACTCATGTGGAGGGGTTTTTAAGCGTTTATACTTACCCTTTCACGTTGGGTCCCGTCGACCCAGTGATCATCGATTTTTGCAAAAGATATCAGGTCACCATCGGTCAAATTCATCCTTCTCTATGGCGAATAGTAATCTTACTTCACTTCTTCTCTAACAAGGCCGGGGAATTGGATTTTACCCTAAATCACCTTATACGATTATATCGGCCTCAAATCTTTCGAGGTCTAATCAGGCTCCATCGTCGGGCATCGAAAGCTTTAATGTCGAGCATCGACAAAGACAAGGATCGGGGTTGGATGGGCCGCTATATTCGGGTGAGGACCCGTGACCTTATCCCGGAAGAGAAGTTGTCGTTCCCCGAGGAGTAGAATTTCGACCGTAAGTGATTTTCATAAGGCGTTGCTTTTTGTATATTTCTTTGATTTTACCTGATATCTTTCTCCGATATACAACCGCCCCTTGGATGCCACAAGTGGTGCCCGACCTCGAGGATTGGGTTCGGAAGTTATCCTCGACTTTCTCTTATGCCGAACGCGCTTGGCGTGACTTGGCGAAAGGCAGGTGGGAGGCCAAGAATCATGGTAAGGGTCTCTTCTTATGTTTTTCAAAATGTTTTTTATGCTCTATTCGTTACTGACTTCCTCTCATGCAGGCGTAACCAAGGATGTCGTTTTGAGGCCTCCGAGTAGTAAGGAAGGAACTAAGTCCCCGGTCCCGAAACCGGGGAAAGATAAAAAGCGAAAGGCTGCCTCTTGGTCTGAGGACACCAAGCCCAAAATTCGAAGAGTGAAGAGGAAAGCAATCGCTCTTTCGATGGACTCGGTCCAACGACTGAGAGAAGAAGAAGAAGAAGAAGAATAAGAAGAAGAAGATGCTTGGACTTTAGTGGTTCGATCTACGAAAGCTATCGAGATCACTAGATCTTCTGAGCCGATGATAGCCACACCGGTCGGGGCCGGTTCCAATACCGCGAGACTCGATCAGAGTGCCCCGAGTGATTTGCTCGGTACCATGATAGTAGGTCGTTTGCCTTCTCTTCCGACCTTCTCTGAGGAGGCGCTAAAAGAAGCTCGAGAATTGAAGACCCCCGATATGGGCGGAGGCTCTAGTGCAGGGGATCCTTTTCGGGATTGCTTCGCTGGAGTCGATGATGCCTCCGATATCGGTGACGTTTCTCTTTTCTTAGAAGAGGCCCAACGTTTCATTTCTCGGGTAATGACCTTACTGAGCTTGGTTTCTTCGTTCTTTTCTAAACCTGAATCGTGTTTTTTTTTTCTGCGTAGGCCATTAGCAAGTTTCGAGCTGACCACAGTCAGTGTGAGGTCGAGCTTCAGAAAGTCTCGGGGGAGAGAGATGCTCTGAGGCTTCTCTATGGCCTAAAGGATGAGGTTATAAAGGACCTCCATGCAGATTTGGCTAAGGCTCGAGAAGAAGAGGCCGAACTAGATAAGCAGGTGAGCCTTGTTCTGTTAGAGTATGGGTTTGATCAAACTATGGAAGCTGATCCTTAGTTATCTCAGCTGCAGCAAAAAGTCGAAAAGATCGGATTGCTTCGGGAAGAAGTTGATCAAATCAAAGCCGAATGTGATCGGTAGAAGAAGACTATTGACCGACTGGATGCAGAAAAGAAAACTATCTTGGCCAAATTATTATCCGCCGATGTTCAGCTTCGAAACGTTAAGCAAAAAGGCTCGGCTCAGGCTAAGAGGATCGGGGAGATTGAAGCAAGGCTTGCTGAGGCCAAGGCAGAGGTCGAATCATCAAAAGTCATGACAGACAAGTCTATTGCTGTTTATCGGGCCGATGCCGAGGCTGCTCAAACGGAGGCAAGATCAGCAGCGGATGCTGCCGACACTCGAGCTCATTGGGTTGCCGAACTTGCTAAGTGTTGATCTCGGAGGGAGACCCTTGAGGAGATACACGCTCGAGGTTTCGATCTTGCCGAAGAGATAAAAAAGGCCAAAGAACTCGAAGCTGATGCTGAAGCCTTAGTTTCCGATGGCAATGATAATGATGATGATGACGATGACGATGCCGATGACGATAGAAAGGGCGGGTACGATGACGAAGGGGAGCCCGGTGGAGAAGAGACCGCTCTTGATGACAACCCAGAAGCTTAGCCCTTAGATTTTATGTCGCTTTTATTCATGTAAATAATCTTTGTATATTTATACAAATATCTTTTTATTTTACTGACTTATTTCGGCTTTCTTGCCCTGTGAAGCTTTCGTTCATGCCTTGCGAATGCTTTTATATGCAATTCTATCGAATTCGGTCTTCGTAGCTTTTATGACCGAGTGAGAGATTGTTTCGAACTCGAACTCAAAATATCTTAGCCCGTAGACCTTTTATGATCGAGTGAGTGATTGCTCGAACTCAAAGTAAGATAGACCTTAGGCTTTAATAATTGAGTGAGTGATTGTTTCGAACTCAAACTCAAAATATCTTAGCCCGTAGGCTTTTTATGATCGAGCGAGTGATTGCTCGAACTCGAAGTAGGATAGCCCTTAGGCTTAAATAATTGAGTGAGTGATTGTTTCGAACTCGAACTCAAAATATCTTATCCCGTAGGCTTTTTATGATCGAGTGAGTGATTGCTCGAACTCGAGGTAGGATAGCCCTTATGCTTAAATAATCGAGTGAGTGATTATTTCGAACTCGAACTCAAAATATCTTAGCCCGTAGGCGTTTTATGATCGAGCGAGTGATTGCTCGAACTCGAGGTAGGATAGCCCTTAGGCTTAAATAATCGAGTGAGTGATTGTTTCGAACTCAAACTCAAAATATCTTAGCCCGTAGGCTTTTTATGATCGAGCGAGTGATTGCTCGAACTCGAAGTAGGATAGCCCTTAGGCTTAAATAATTGAGTGAGTGATTGTTTCGAACTCGAACTCAAAATATCTTAGCCCGTAGGCTTTTTATGATCGAGCGAGTGATTGCTCAAACTCGAAGTAGGATAGCCCTTAGGCTTACATAATTGAGTGAGTGATTGTTTCGAACTCGAACTCAAAATATCTTAGCCCGTAGGCCTTTTATGATCGAGTGAGTGATTGCTCAAACTTGAAGTAGGATAGCCCTTAGGCTTAAATAATTGAGTGAATAATTGTTTCGAACTCGAACTCAAAATATCTTAGCCTGTAGGCTTTTTAACCTGTTTGAATCATAAAGCAGAAAAAGCTTTTCAAAGTGTGAGATATCTGAAATTAGAAGCTCTCCTTTATGTCATTATACATGTGTTTATATCTTGTGCTAGGGTTCGAGCAAAACTATGTGGGCATGGTTCGTTTTGACCATTTGGCCCTTACACTTTTCTCTATCAAGACCCTGTTCGACAAGAATTAGATATGAAAACAACTTTCTTGTGCCGAACTTGATTTACTCGATTGGTAGCCCCCCTAGTATTCGAGGTTGATTATGAAGGAGCCTCGGATACTGCTGATTTTGCCCTCGAGTAGCACATAATTGTTGCCTCGTTAAAAACCTTGCCGAAAAAACCCATTTGGGATAAAAACCGAACTAAGGGGAAAAAGAGTACAACGCGTGCTTTGAAACCGGAGGTCTTGATGTTTTTAGTCGAATTCCTGCAATGAGTTAACATCCAATGAACGTATATAGATGATAGAGAGGAGAAAATCATACCTTAACAGTAATATCATTTGAGAAGCGATATGTTCCAATTGTTTGATAGTGGTTTTCCATCCATTGCCCCAAGTTTATAAGACCCTTTTCCCAACTATATCGAGGACTCGATAGGGTCCTTCCCAATTTGGGCTGAGCTTTCCTTCATTAGGATCTCGAGTGTTGACAGTGACCTTCCTTAGGACCAAGTCCCCGGTCTTGAAATGGCGGAGATTGGTTCTTCTTTTATAGTACCTCTCGATTCGTTGTTTTTGTGCAGCCATTCGAACCAGTACATCTTTTCATTTTTCGTCTAATAATTCGAGGCTAGTATTCATTGCCTCGTAGTTCGATTCTTTCGATGCATGTCAAAACCTTGCGCTTGGCTCCCCGACTTCGACCGGAATTAAGGCTTCGGAGCCATATACTAGGGAAAATGGAGTTGCTCCTGTACTGGATTTAGATGTTGTCCGATATGACTAAAGGACTTCGAGCAAAATTTCTCTCCACTTTCCTTTAGCTTCGTTCAATCTTTTCTTTTTGTTTTGGATGATAGTTTTGTTCGTTGATTCGGCCTGTCCGTTCCTACTAGGATGATATGGTGTTGATAGTATTCTTTTTATTTTATGGTCTTCGAGAAATTTTGTCACTTTACCGCCGATAAATTGCTTAGTATTGTCACATATTATTTCTGCTGGTATACCAAATCTACACACGATGTGATCCTAGATGAAATCTATAACCTCTTTCTCTCTTACTTTTTCGAACGCCTGTGCTTCAACCTATTTAGAGAAATATTCAGTCATAAACAAAATGAATTTAGCTTTACCTTGGGCCGATGGTAGAGGGCCGACGATATCCATTCCCCATTTCATAAATGGCCATGGAGAGATGACTGAATGAAGCTGCTCTCCTGGTTGATGGATCATCGGTGCAAACCTTTGACATTTATCGTATCTTCGAACGAACTCCTTAGTGTCATGTTCCATGCTATCCCAGTAGTATCCTGCTCTGGTGATTTTGCGAATTAGTGGTTCGGCGCCGGAGTGGTTTTCACAAGTGCCTTCATGGACCTCCCGTAAAACATAATCGGTGTCCCCTGGACCTAAGCATACTGCCAGCGGTCCGTCGAACGTCCTTCTGTACAATGTTCTATCTTCAACCAACATGAATCGAGCAGCTTTGGTTCGTAGAACTCTAGATTCTTTAGAGTCTGATGGGAGTTTTCCGTTTTTTAAGTATTTAATGTACTTGTTCCTCCAATCCCAGGTTAAGCTTGTGGAATTTATTTCGGCGTTCCCACCCTCGATTATAGGTCTCGAGAGTTGAACGACAGTCCCAGAAGCTGATCTTATCCTCTTCGACCGATGACCCCAGATTTGCGAGTGCGTCAGCCTCACTGGTTTGTTCTCGAGGTACATATTGTAGGGTCCATTTTTTGAAACGGTGTAGAGTTATCTGTAGTTTGTCCAAATACCTCTGCATCCTTTCTTCTCGAACCTCGAAAGTTTTGTTCACTTGGTTTACCACTAACAAAGAGTCACATTTGGCTTCGATGACTTCTGCTCCCAAGCGTTTGGCTAGCTCGAGACCTGCAATCATGGCCTCGTACTTGGCCTCATTGTTAGTTAATCTAGTAGTTTTGATGTATTGCCTAATAATGCCACCTGTGGGAGGCTTTAGTACGATGCCAAGCCCGGAACCCTTCACATTTGAAGCACCATAGGTGTAGAGCGTCCAAACCCCCGTCGATGCACCCGATTTTAACAAGAGTTCCTTTTCAACTACGGGTACAAGGGTTGGTGTGAAGTCGGCCACGAAGTCGACTAGAATTTGGGACTTGATGGCCGTCCGAGGCTGATATTCAATATCGTACCCACCGAGATCGACGGCCCATTTGGCTAGTCAGCCCGATAGCTCGGGCTTGTGCAAAATTTTTTGAAGTGGGTAAGTGGCTAAAACGCATACGGGATGACATTGAAAGTATGGTCTTAACTTTCTAGAGGCGCTTACCAATGCAAGCGCCAGTTTCTCTAAGTGTGGGTATCTAATCTCTGCCTCTCCTAAGGTCCGACTTACATAATAAACAGAAAACTGCGTACCTTGCTCTTCTTGAACTAGGCCACCACTCACAGCGATTTTTGATACTGCCAAGTATAGGTAAAGCTTCTCATTTGCCTTAGGAGTGTGAAATAATGGTGGGCTCGATAGGTACTGCTTCAGTTGTTCTAGTGCCTGTTGGCATTCTGGGGTCCAGGAGAAATCATTCTTCTTTCTGAGTAGAGAGATGAATCTGTAGCTTCGATCTGACGACCTTGAAATGAATCAGCCTAAGGCAGTTATCCGTCCGGTCAGCCTTTGCACTGCTTTCACACTATCCACGACGGTGATGTCTTCGATGGCTTTGATTTTGTCGGGGTTGATCTCGATCCCCCTATCCGACACCATGAAGCCAAGGAACTTACCCGATCTGACCCCGAAGGCACATTTTTCGGGGTTGAGCTTCATGTTGTATTTCCTTAGAATTTCGAACGTTTCCTACAAATGAGCCAAATGGTCCTCTGCGCGCAGGGACTTAACTAGCATGTCATCAATGTAAACTTCCATTGATTTACCTATTTGTTCTTCGAACATTTTATTCACTAGGCGTTGGTACGTAGCCTCTGCATTTTTTTAGCCCGAACAATATTACATTATAACAATAGGTTCCATACTTAGTGATAAACAAAATTTTTTCTTGGTCCTCCGGGTCCATGCTAATTTGATTGTACCCGGAGTAGGCATCGAGAAAAGTGAGGATCTCGTAGCCGGTCGTGGCGTCGATCAAGCGGTCGATGCTAGGCAGTGGAAAGGAATCTTTGGGGCATGCTTTGTTTAGATCTTTATAATCTACACACATTCTAAGTTTGTTCCCTTTCTTGGGGACTACAACCATATTGGCCAACTATTCGGGATATTTCACTTCTCGAATTGACCCTATTTTGAGAAGTTTAGTTACCTCATCTCTTACAAATGCGTGTTTCACCTCAGATTGGGGTCTTCTTTTTTGCTTCACCGGTTTGAACCTAGGGTCCAAGCTCAGCTGGTACGTTGTTATCGATGGTGGGATCACCGCCATGTCTAAATGGGACCAAGCAAAACAATCTATGTTATTAATAAGAAATTGAATGAGATTTTCTCTAAGTTCGGGGGTCAACCCCGTACCCAGGTATACCTTTTCCTCGGGAAGATATTCGATTAATATAACCTTCTCCAGTTCTTCGATCGTTGACTTGGTGGCGTCGGAGTCGTCGGGGACGATGAGAGCTCGAGGTGTCGGTAATTCTTCCTCGTTATCATCTATTTCCTGTTTCACCGATTCGGTCGAGACCGGTTGCTGTGATTGCTATTTTGTTCCTCACCTATTTTTTATACTCGACCTTTCTGAGGCCGACGATGTTGGTATCGGTGTTATCTCATCGACGGCAAACATTTCCTTCGCAGCATGTTGCTCCCCGTACACTGTCTTCACGCCGTCCGACGTATGAAATTTTATTACTTGGTGTAGAGTCGAAGGTACTGCCCTCATATTGTGGATCCATGGTCTTCCGAGTAGGGCATTTTACCTCATATCGCCTTCGATTACGTGGAACTTGGTGTTTTGGACCGTTCCAACCACATTTATGGGCAGGATAATTTCCCCTTTAGTTGTTTCACTGGCCATATTGAAGACGTTTAAGACCCGAGTTGCGGGCATGACTTGATTCTGTAAACCGAGCTTCTCCACTACCCAAGATCAGATGATATTTGCAGAGCTACCTGGATCCACTAAGATGCGCTTAATTCTGAGGGTGAGAGATGCCTTCGACTTCTTCAATTCCGAATGATAAAGTGCCCTCGGGTGCATAACCTCGGGTTCATTTTTCCCTTGTAGCCGGTATCTTGCCGTATTTGAGAACGGGTTCCTGTGTAATATCAACCCCACCGATGATCATGTTAATGATATGTAGAGGTTCCTGCTGTTTATCTCCTTTGTCAGCGTCCCTTTCTCTGAAGTGATTCTTAGCTCGATCACTAAGCAACTCTCGAAGGTGGCCCTCATTGAATAGGCAGGCTACTTCTTCTCTCAATTGTCTGTATTCCTCAGTCCCGTGGCCATGCGTACCATGATACTTGCACATCGAATTCGTGTTCCTTTGGGAAGGGTCAGTTTGCATGGGTCTGGGCCATCTTGTATCTTTGATTCTTTCGATCACCGATACAATGCCTGATGCGTCGATGCTGAAATTGTATTCCGATAGCCGAGGTGCCTCCATAGGATCGACATATTTATCAAAGCCACTCTTGCTCATAAGCCCTCGAGAATTTTTCCCTCGATCACTCCTTCGATTGTTCCGAGCGGTATTGCGTGTTGAACCGTTGTTCATCCGATCTGCGATGTACTGTTGATATTGGTCTCTGTTCGACCTTTGTTCTCTGTCGATCTCCCTTTGGTTTTTAATAGCCGTACTGTTTTGATGCATGGATCCAGGCGGAGCTCCCAACTGGTCATCTTCGACCCTAATTTTCAACTGATATCGGTTGTGTATATCCGCCCAAGTTATTACTGGATACTCGATAAAATTTTGCTTCAGCCGACGTGATGCTATTGAACTTTTCTCGTTCAACCCTTGGGTGAAAGCTTGGACGGCCCAATCGTGTGTGATCGGTGGCAATTCCATGTGTTCCATTTGAAATCAGGATACGGATTCTCTCAGCATTTCATTACCCATTTGCTTTACTTTGAAGAGGTCTAATTTCCTTGTTGCAACCTTTATGGCACCAGCATGTGCCTTTACAAACGAATCTGCTAACATGGCAAAAGAATCGATGGAATTTGGCGGCAGATTGTGATACCAAATCATCGCTCCCTTCGAGAGGGTCTCCCCGAACTTTTTTAATAATACGGATTCGATCTCATCGTCCTCCAAATCTTTACCCTTGATGGCACATGTGTAAGAGGTGACGTGTTCGTTGGGATCGGTCGTACCGTTATATTTGGGAATTTCGGGCATACGCAATGTTTTGGGGATTGGTTTTGGGGCCGCACTCGAGGGAAAAGGCTTTTGTATGAATTTTTTCGAATCCAGCCCTTTTATCATTGGTGGAGCTCCCGGGATCTGATCGACCCTGGCATTGTATATTTCCACTCTCTTGTCGTTGGCTTCGACTCATTTTGTGAGTTCCTCGAGCAATTTAGTAATTTCAGGAGTGGTCCCCGATTCTTGCTCGTTTGACTTCACTATGGCAGGCTCCGTTTTGGGGGTAATTTCTCGAAGCGGATTGGGATTTGGCCTGCTTTGTATATGAGTTTGGCTCTGCAATTGAGCTATCACTACTTGTTGGGCTTGTAACATCTCGAAGATCATACGTAAGCTGACCCTGATTTCCTCCACGTTATGGGTGTCTCGAGCTACGGATTGAGTATCGCACTGAATACTTTTTTTTCGGTTCGGAACATTGGTTCGCCTCAAGAGCCACTTGCGAATTGACATCTAGGCAGTACTTCGGCTCGAATTTCAGGTACTTCGATTCGAGCTTCAGTGCCATCGTCAAGTGGCCTTCTAGCCCCGAGTACCAAGTTGTTGGTTTCATCTCGAAGGCTAGCTTCGTGGTCGATAGGTAAGGTCATTGCTGATTCGAAGTTGTAAACTGGTGTGTATTGCAGATTTATATCAAACAATCGTTGTTATCCTTAGCCCCACGGTGGGCGCCAAACTGTTTATCCGGAAAATCGGATAAAGTTAAATTTGAGTATGGTTCTAAAGATATGTGAAATAGTTTGATACAAAATCGTATAGAAAAATAGTAATACCTATATTCTTGACTATGAGAATGAGAATAGTTGAGCAAGAAGAATGAATAAGATAAAGTAAAACGAGCACAAGGAGATATCTTTCAATATGAGAAGTGATTTTTTGTCACAGTGTGTGAGACTGCCTTATGCTTACAAGGATTCCCCTTTTATAGTAGAGAAATCCTACTTTATTTACAATAATAAAAACATATAATGGAGAACCCATGATGAATTGTCTCTTCTTCGATTCCCGCCAAGATTCTCTCCCTTAATGCGGTTGTAACGGCTCTTGTCTGCGAGCTCGATACTGGCTCGAACTCATTATTGGGCCGAGCTCTTGGCTTTGGCTTGAGTTCGACCTTTGGGGTATAGCGCATTTCCGACCACCCTCACGTTGCCTTGCGGATCGATTTGGTCATGGGTTCGATAATAGCATCGAGCCGACTCCTCGATCAGTCTTTGAAACTCGAGGCTCGTTTGTACTGTCTTTGGAACTCATCCCAAAATCCCACTCCGGTTGCTTACCATTCAAACTCGATCGAACGTAAGAAGGCCGAAATCTATTTTGACCGTATACACATGTATTAGTCTATTTATAGTATGTAGTTATTTAAGTTGTCTCTATGGCAATTCTTCATTCCTTGTTTGGTTTTAAGACAAAACAATCAAGCACTACTATTTGTCACAATTTAATTTTATAAATCCACAGTTTTATTGCATGAACGTAACTCAACCTAAATGTTATCCTTTATCGTGCGTTTTTCATTATAATGAAATTCATATTTTAAGCTTATCTTAAAGTATTTCAAAATCACAAAAATACAATTCTAACATGTTAAATTATAGTATGAATGTCAAATCTGCACAAAACTTAAAGGCAAATGTTGAACCCATATGAAAGCTTAAAAAAAAGAAATAAAAAAGTGATAAGACTTTTGTTTCATTTCCTCTTCATA
This sequence comes from Nicotiana tomentosiformis, assembly GCF_000390325.3. Classification (NCBI taxonomy): domain Eukaryota; kingdom Viridiplantae; phylum Streptophyta; class Magnoliopsida; order Solanales; family Solanaceae; genus Nicotiana; species Nicotiana tomentosiformis. The sequence goes on from NC_090815.1 coordinate 40,946,336, forward strand.
ATAACTTTTTCCTTATATTATGTACTCGTGAATCGTTATCAAGAAAAACTTTGGAAGAAGTAGGTTAAATAAAAATGAAAAATATAGAAAATATTTTTTCTAAAGAAGTGCTAGTTCGACGCTATCTTTTTTCACATTAAGTGCCTAAATTAAAACCGTATGTATTAATAAGTGCACCTACATTTTTTTGCCTGACATCTAAAATTATCACGAGGATTCAATTGATTTGAAATCCATACAAATACCTACGGATTTGGCATACAAATTGAAATTGCATAGTAATATTTAAGGATTAGTTTTATGCAAATAACTTGTGGTGTAGAATACATTTAGTTACAATAGTTAATATTTTGTTTGTTCTTACTTTTAATATTAAATAATAAATTAAGACAAAAAATGTTTACACATTTAAATTGGTATATCCATCTCCAAACACTTCCAAAATTATATAATGAATTTTATAAAGTGAATCACGTAGTTAGACAATATGCTGGTTATGTGACTTATGCTTTCTACTTTTGTTAATTTTACTTAGTACTTTGTTAATTTTAATGTACAATATTTTACTCTAAAAATTTTGTAATGAAAGCACGTAGTGAGATGTTTTTCTTTTTTGGGAAAATGCAACAATAAATTTGCTTGGTGAGCTAATAAGCTAAGTTGCACTAGTACTTGGAAAAAGTTATGACGTGGCGGACATGACAACATCTTCTACTCGTGGTGTCGATAAAATGACCATATTGTGACATTCCAATTGATTTTCAGAGGCACTATAAAGGCCAAGAAATCCTGGCCTCCGCTCATTATTGCCAATCAACATGGTTACTTCCCTGAGGGGTGCGCTTGAGAACACAGGCGCATTTGGCTTTTCATTAGGCTAATCTATGTGCACTTATGTTCTGTCATCCCTTTGGGATTTGTTCTGTGTTTTTTATAATATAGTGGTCGAACTAATTTGCATGCATCTTGAATAACCTCCTGAATATTTGTTATTTCTATTTGTACTTTTACTCGCTGAAATTTTAACTCAGGTCTTTTATATCAGGGGAGGAGTTAGAAGCCCGAATCTCGAATGTGGATTTTAACCGATTTAGTAGCTTTTGCTCAATCAATATATTTGTGTTAAAAAAATTCATTAGATATGTATAAATATTAAATTTAAAATTCGAGTTACTAGCACTTGAAGTCATTGTGAACCCAAAAAATTGAAATTCATTATTTATTTAAATGAATTGAATTTAATGGTTGTTTTCTGGGAATTCCTCTGTAATGCAAGTTTTGTTATATGCTTTACAAGAAGAACTCCAATCAGATGTCGTACATGCGAGAGCAAGCTTCCGCAAGCCTTTCTTTTTTAAACTACTCCTAATTGCTGGTATAGCTGCTATTTGTTGTCTTTTTCTTCTCTACTAATTGTCGTTGTCTATTAAAAAAATTATTTGGTTTTAGTACCCACTGATAATCAGAAATTTGACTAAAAGATGAAATTTTATATACATGTAATTTTGTAAAGTGATGCCATTTTTTTCGTGCGATTGCAGAAGCCACAAGGTATATATATATCATGATGTTATGAGTCTTGGGGACGCTGAGAAATTTATTGACTGTTCTTTTGTTCAAGTAGTTGCTATGGTATACGGGTAAAATCGAGCCTAATGAGCATCTCGATTTTCCGGTGAGGCAAACAGAACAGGGGCATGACTGTAAAGAATCGGAATCAGAGACAGGAGCCCCTCGTATCAGAGCTCGAGCAAAACACCTGCCCTCGGAGATATCGAGACCACGTCCTCCGGGTCCGGTTCGAGTTTCAAGACTTCGGAGAGCATTACCAAACCACCGCACACGGCTAACAAAGGGCCGTGATATCCGTGCCCAACCGGATATCACGGCGTGAATCTCGACCCGTGTCGGCAGAAAATCAGTGACTAGAAAAAAGGAAGATTTTTACCTTTCTTAGACTTGTACTTAGGGTAAAACTCCCCTACTATATAAAGGGGAAACTAATTATTCATTAGACACACTGTAACACGCATACCAAGGCAATATACCTCTGCTGTCTCTTTTCCTAAAAGTTATTCAAAGTTATTGTTTTTAGTTCATATGTTCTTTGTGAAAGCAATCCCGAAACCGAAGGCAGGTTCCTTGTTAAGCCTTTAACTGAGCTCGGACTCACTATCATTATTGGTTTGGTTATTTAGTATATATTTTATTTTCTTTATCTAACGTCATTAATCACTTATATTGAATTAATTCACATATCTGTAAAATCGCGTATAAATTTAATTGTTATCTATTTTTAAGGGTAAATAGCTTGGCGCCCACCGTGGGGCTAAGGATAATAGTGGTAATTTGATATAAATTTCCATAAAGTATTTTGTTTTACGCTTGTTCTTTGAGATTTTAATTTCAGGTCAACTTAAGAATGTCAAACTCTCAATCTGCTCACTTGAACGTTGATGAAGAGTCTGGCCACCATGGCGAAAACAACAATATAATGCTGAGCAACGAGGTGCCCCATGTTAACCCTAACGGAGTCCTGGTTGCGGACCCTATCGATGCCAACTCACATGTGGCGATCAATGCAAACCTGCAGACCGACCCCGAGAACAGCATTTGCGAAGGAGCCCGATCAATAACCCGACGTACGCACGACGGTGAAGGCAACGGGATCAATCTGCGGGTGATCTTCAGAATATTACAAGCTCAACAAGCGGCAATAGCCCAGCTGCAGAACCAAAGCTGTGCCCCCAACAGAGTTAAGCCTGAACCATCCCGGGAAAACACCTGAAGAAATGAACAAACCACGGAAAGGCCAGGTGAATTTGAACCCGAGACCAACCCCGAAATAATAAAGATTCTTGAGGAACTAACAAAGTGGGTGGAATCGTGGGAAAGGAAGATTGAAGCCAACGACAAAAAAGTGGAGGCCTAGAACTCTAGAGTTTATCAAATCCGAGGAGCACCCCCGATATTGAAAGGCCTGGATTCTAAGAAATTTGTCCAAAAGCCTTCCCTCCGAGCGCGGCACTGAAACTAATCCCGAAGAAGTTCCGTATGCCCAAAATTCCAAAGTATAGCGGAACCACGGATCCAAATGAATACGTGACCTCCTACACATGTGCCATCAAGGGAAACGACTTAGAAGATGACGAAATCGAGTCGGTTTTGCTGAAAACGTTCGGAGAAACCGTGTCGAAAGGAGCAATGATATGGTATCACAACTTACCCCCCAATTCCATTAATTCGTTTTCTATGCTTGAAGATGCCTTCGTAAAAGCTCACGCCGGGGCCATCAAGATCGAGACCAGAAAATCGGACCCTTTCAAATTGAAACAAAGAGATAACGAAATGCTCAGGGAATTCGTGGCGACGTTTCAAATGGAACGAATGGACCTGCCTCCGGTTGCAGACGATTGGGCCGTTCACTCAAGTACTCAACCTCCAAAGCTCCTTGGCTTCACAACAGCTGAAACAAAGTTTGATAGAGTACCCGGCGGTAACTTGGGCTGACGTCCATAGCAGGTACCAATCAAAAATCAGAGTCGAGGATGGCCAGCTCGATGTCCCTCCGGGTCCGTTTATCCTATCAGAACTAATGATAGGTCTAAAAGAGTCGTCGATCATGAACCGATACCGAACAAAGATCGGTATAAACCATATAGCAGAGATTGAAGGGGTAGCAGATCCGGGCGTAACCCTGCGAGGAATGAAAAAGGAGCGATCGTGGCCACAATAGCCGGGGACTCATGAGTAAAAACGGTTTCGAATGGCCACTCGGGGCCAGGGAGGCACCAAGATTATCAGAATATAACTTCAGTGTTGATGCTGCTAGCATCGTATCTTCCATCGGGAGCATTAAAGATACCAAGTGGCCTCGGCCATTGCAATCCGATCCTGCCCAAAGAGACCCCAACCTGATGTGTAAGTATCATGGCACTCACGGACATATGACCGAAGACTGCCGGCAACTAAGAGAAGAAGTGGCCCGGTTATTCAATAACGGTCACCTCCGGGAATTTCTAAGTGATCGGGCCAAAAATCACTTCAGGAATTGGGACTCCAACAAATAGACCAAGCAAGATGAACCTCAATACATCATTAACATGACCATTGGTGGAGTTGACGTCCCCCAGGGGCCAATGCTAAAGCGCACTAAGATGTCCATTACAAGGGAAAAACGAACTCGAGATTACATACCAGAGGGGACCATCTCTTTCAACGATGAGGACACTGAAGGCATCGTGCAACCGCATAATGATGCACTGGTAATATCTATACTCATAAATAAATCTTGAGTTAAGCGTGTGTTAATTGATCCAGGTAGCTTGGTCAATATCTTCAGATCGAGGGTCGTAGAGCAGTTGGGTCTACAAGACCAAATAGTGCATGTAGTTCGGGTTTTAAACGGATTCAACATGGTATGCGAAACTACTAAAGGGGAGATAACCCTGCCGGTAAATACCGCTAGACCATTTAGGAAACAAAGTTCTATGTGATTGAAGGGGATATGAGATATAATGCTCTATTTGAAAGGCCATGGATTCACAAAATAAGGGCTATACCCTCGACACTACACCAGGCACTGAAGTTCCCCACACCTGGAGGGATCAAGATGGTTTACGGAGAGCATCCAGCCGCAAAAGAAATTTTCACGGTCGATGAGGTGATGCCGATGTCCGCACTCTCAACATCAAAGCACTCGGAGCCAGTTGGGAAGGAGGAAACTAAATAACAATCACCGAAACTGGCCCCGACCGAACCGGAGAAGCAAGAAGCAGACGAGGATGATGACTAAGAAGTTCCTAGGTCGTTCATCACCCCTGACGATTACGACGCCACCAAATCAATGGTCGAGGAGCTGGAGCAAGTCATATTGATTGAGCACTTGCCCGATCGAAAGGTATACCTGGGCATAAGGTTAACTCCCGAGCTTAGGAAAAAACTCATTAAATTCCTTATAGCTAACGTAGATTGTTTTGCTTGGTCCCATCTTGACATGACAGGGATCCAGCCAGAAATAACCACTCATAAGCTAAGCTTGGATCCGAAGTCCCACCCGGTTAAACAGAAGAGGAGGCCTCAGTCCGAAGTTAAGCATGCATTCATCAAAGACAAGGTATACAAACTCCTTAAAATAGGTTCCATTTGGGAAGTTAAGTACCCGAATTGGTTGGCTAACGTAGTAATAGTGCCTAAAAAGGAAATAAATTGAGAATATGTGTAGCTTGAACAAGGCGTGCCCCAAGGACTCTTTTCCTTTGCCTAATATCGATCGCATGATCGATGCGACAACCGGGCACGACCTACTTAGCTTTCTTGATGCCTATTCCAGGTATAACCAAATACGGATGGACCCGGGCGATCAAGAAAAAACTTTCTTTATCACTAAATTCGGCACCTATTGTTGTAACGTAATGCCGTTCGGACTAAAAATTGCCGGTGGCACTTATTAATACCTAGTAAACTGGATATTAGAAAAACAAATAGGAAAATCAATGGAATTTTATATTGATGACATGTTAGTTAAGTCCCTGCGAGCAGAGGACCATTTGGAACATTTGCAGGAAACCTTCGACATACTGAAGAAATACAATATGAAGCTGAATTTGGAGGAATGTACATTCGGGGTCGGATTTTGGAAGTTCCTTGGATTCATGGTGTCCAACCGAGGGATTGAGATCAATCCTGATAAAATCAAAGCTATAAAAGACATCACCATAATGGATAGTGTCAAAGGCGTTCAGAGGCTAACCGGGCGCATAGCCGCCCTAGGCCGGTTTATATCGAGGTATTCCGATAAGAGCCACCGGTTCTTCTCATTATTGAAGAAGAAGAATAACCTTTCTCTGACCCAGGAAAGCCAACAAGCCTTGGAAGAAATCAAACGGTACCTTTTGAGTCCCACCTTGCTCCATACTCCAAAGGCGGACGAGCAGCTGTACCTGTATCTGGCGGTATCCGAGGTAGCGGTAAGTGGAGTCTTAGTCTAGGAAGAGGATGGTACACTCGCTTTGCTAGGAATACCCGGCCTCATTGTTAGTCAATTTCTCTAGGAATGCATTATGTTCCTAGAGAAATTGGCCCTCGCTTTGCTAAGCGCCTCCAGAAGGTTAAAGTCGTATTTTCAATGTCACCCCATATGCATCGTAACTTCTTACCCACTAAGGAACATAATGCATATGCCCAAGCTCTCGTGCCGGTTGGCCAAATTGGCCGTAGAAATTAATGGGTACGATATCGAATATCGACCCCGAACCGCCATCAAATCACATATTTTGGCGATTTCGTGGCTGACTATACGCCGGCCTTAATGCCCAAAGTCAAAAGGGAATTGTTGCTAACCTCGGGGATTTTCTCGGGAATCTGGACCCTCTTTATGGATGGTGCCACGAACGTAAAGGGGTCCGGAATCGGTATCGTGTTGAAGCCGCCTACGGGTAACGTAGTTAGGCAATCTATTAGAACTGTGAAATTGACTAACAATAAGGCCGAGTATGAGACCATGATTGCAGGTTTTGAATTGTCTAAAAGCCTGGGGGCCGAAGTGGTCAAAGCCAAGTGCGACTCCCTCCTTATGGTAAATTAAGTCAATGGGACGTTCGAAGTAAAAGAGGAACGAATGTGAAGGTATTTAGACAAGATACAGGTAACGCTGCATCGATTCAAGAAATGGACCCTACAGCACGTACCCCATGATCAAAATAGCGAAGCCGATGCCCTGGCTAACTTGGGGTCATCAGTTGATGACGATGAATTCAACTCAGGAATGGTCGTATAACTCATGAAATCGGTAGTGGAAGAAGGCCATGTCGAAATAAACTCAACAAGTTTAACTTTGGATTGGAGAAACAAGTATATAGACTACTTGAAGACTGGGAAGGCTCCTTTGGATCCTAAAGAATCGAGAGCTCTGTGCACGAAGGATGCCAGGTTTAGCCTGTCTGAAGGTACTCTATTTAGAAGAACGTTCGATGGCCCGCTCGCCATATGCTTGGAGCTGGGAGACACCGAATATGTTTTGAGAGAAGTTCACGAAGGCACCTGCGGAAACCATTCGGGGGCATAATATTTGGTTCGTAAGAAAATCAGAACCAGCTATTACTGGATCGATATGTAGAAAGATTCAAAGGACTTTGGAGATGCGACGACTGTCAGAGGCATGCACCGATGATCCATTAACCCGGAGAGCTACTTCATTCGGTCTTGTCACTTTGGCCTATTGTTTATGACAAATTATTTTTCTAAGTGGA